>NC_141706.1:42585284-43150284 GCF_971803275.1 Cyanistes caeruleus | reverse complement strand
CTAGGCAACATCACCGGGGTGTTGAACTGTATGGATTTAAATTATGGACAATTTCCCATAGGGACTAATATGAAACTTTTGTATCAAACACAATTTTCCAAGCAGAACAAGTAAACTTGAACCTTTATCAAGTAAAAATAGAGCACATCAGTGCTCTGTATCACACACTTTTTTTTTTTTTTTATACTAAATTAATGCCTTTCAACAAATGAAGAAAGTAAAAGGATGAAAGAAATTACAAAATATGGCAGAACTGCCACTACAGAGCTGTGACTGAGCCCAGTTCTAGTTAAGATTTCCTTCCCCAGGCAGCTTCATCACTTCATGTGCTGCTGCATCTAAGAGAGCGGATACATGCAGCAGAGCAGTATAACAGTTTATCAGCAAGTCTCTTGGATGGATTTACATCATTCCACATGCAAGGTGATAAATAGATACCATCTATTTAAAAGAACAAATACATTTGGAAGCAATTGAGAGGTTGCAGATACACACACATATACATATGATACTGTTGCATTAAGACATGTCCCTTTGTATTTACACACAAATGATATTTTTTATTCTTGAATAGATAAAAATAAGCTCTTTTAGTTCTACAGTTCCAACTAAGTAGGCCTACAGCATAAAAAGTAACTGAGAGCAGAAAAGCTTTTACCATATGTGACTGGACCAGGCAGAAAGGGAAGCCTCCCTTCGTTTGGTGCTGCCCTAGTACATAGACTGCAGTTGTATTTGTGGAATGTGAGTGTCCACATGGTCCCCCTTGCCCTCCCTATCCTGAACTGTGCTGGCTGAAATCTATCTTGTTTATCAGCACATTAGTGTTCCACATAAGAAGCCTCCACTAAGACCACAGTATAATTTGAATGGAAACAAAGAATTTCAGTTGTACCAAGTTGTACTCTGTGCCCTGATATAAGAAGTCATATTTTAGGTATATGAGCATTTTAATGTATATTCATTAACTTACTATATCTTTCATTTCTAAAATGTGTATGTTTTCCAAAAGAATCAGGATTTTAAAGCACATTTTGTAGGTTAAAGATGGAAATAGAGAAAAATTAATTTGGTTTAAACCAAAGGGAATAAAAAATTTGGTTGTTTCTCTTTTATATTGTTAGGAGATATGTATATATAAACATCTGTATGTGCATGCAAGGACATGCACTTTTCTTGAGGTCAGTAGTTGAGAAAATGAGTGAGTTAGAGGTCTTCTCCACGCAGATCTACTGATGAAGTGCAGAAGGTAAAATCTCTGTCACTTCCCCAGGGATTCACAGGGAGAGGGGAGCTTATGCACTCTGTGCCCTGCAATTGAAATGTAGTTCAAAATACATTTCCAGAATGCTGTATGCTCTTTAAGATGTTTCTTTTCTGAATATATTTCTGAAAGCTTCTGATGGATTTTGCCTTTCTCCATGCTAAAATCCCAGTTTTATAGTAACAATGAAAAAGCCAATAATTTAGAAGTCAAAGTATACATAGATTTGACTAAAATGCCAACTTGCCCCTGATGTCCAGCACAATCATGAGGCTCAATGTAATGAGCTGTGAGAGTAAAATGTAATCAAAAGATCTGAGATAGCTCATGAACCATAAAAGCGTAAGAGAGAAGGAGAGACTGTATCCACTCACCATGTGATGTTCTGTCTTGTAGTGGCAGGATGAGAAGAATCAGGTGGGAAAAGATGTCAAACTCAGAGTGTCAGAATAAAAATGGTCCATGCTGACTAATGCTTATAGATCAGAACAAGTGATTTAAGGTAGTGGACAAGTATAAGTGTCTCATATTTCAGAGATGACAAAGAGAGAAGATTTAGCCATTTCCTAAATGAGGGAAATAAAGCTCCTCCTACGCCCTTCCTTGTTTCCACTCGGTAAGCCTCTGCTCATGGGGGGCTTACAGCTGCATGAAGTTACAGCAATTGTTAACAGCCAAAGAATGTTTGAGAGTAAGATTTGAAAGAATGAAATGCAGTCTACTAAGTTATTACACTGATTAGCAAGGTTATTAAGATGATTTTTTAAGTTGAAAGTTTTAATGATTTACTGACAACAGATGAAAAGTTCTTATTTTCCCTTGCTTTTGAGCTAGTAAAAAGTAGCTGTGAAGAAATTTGCTTTCATGTTTGAACTCTAGGTAAAGATCAAGCGTGGCAAAATTTCAGTCAAAATATGCTATTTCAAAAACATATGAAGATGTTATTTACCTAGGTATATTAGATAAAGCTAAAAGATTTGCTACAATTTCCATTTACTCTTGACATAAGCATATACAGAAAAACACAGGTACAATTGCATCAGAAAAAGGCATTGCCCAAAATCCTGGAGTTATAATCTTAGAGGCCTATCTATCCTCCAGCAAATATTGTGAGATACATATAAACTGCCTTTTGTGTATATGTTTCAGTAATTTGTCTTTGTCTACATACCTGATTTTTTTTTTCATATCAAAGAATCACAGAATGGTTAAGGTTGGAAGGGACCACAGTGGGTCACCTAGTCCAACCTCCCTGCTGTCCCAGAGCACATGGCACAGGACTGTGTCCAGACAGAGCTTCAGTATCTCCAGCGAGGGAGACTGCACCACTCTCTGGGAAATCTGCCTCAGTGTGTGGTGACTCACGCAGTAGAGAGGTGGAACTTCCTGTGCATCAGCTTCTGCCAATTGCTTCCTCTGCTATTGCTCGGCCCCACCAAGAAGAACCTGGCTGCATTTTCTTCACACTCTCCTTTCAGATATTTATATTTATGAGGACCCCTCTCAGTTGCCTTTTCTTAGGGCTGAACAGGCTCAACTCTCAGCCTGTCCTTGTAAGAGACATGCTCCATTCTCTCAATCAGCCTCCTAACCTCAACTGGACCTGTTCCAGGAGCTCCATGTCTCTTGTCCTGAGGAGCCCAGAAGTGGACACAGCACTCCAGATGTGGCCTCACGAGGGCTGAATCGAAGAGCAGGATCACATTCCTTGATCTGATGGCAGTGCCCTTTCTGATGTACCCCAGGATGCCACTGGACCCTGAGGGCACTGCTGGCTCATGGACAGCTTGTCCACCAGGAGCCCCAGCCCCTTCTCCTCAGAGCTGCTTTGCAGCAGCTCAGCCCCCAGCCTGTGCTGGTGCTTGGGGTTATTCCTGCCCAGGTGCAGGACCCTGTATTTGCCTTTGCTGAACTTCAGAAGGTTCTCTCTGCCCATCCCTCCATGGTGTCAGCCACACCTCCCAGCTTCCTGTCATCAGTGAAGCTGCTGAGGAGGCATCTCCTCTTCATCCAAGACATTCATGGATAAATTAAATGATACTGGACCAAGTACTGAGTTTTGGGGGACACCAGAATTGACAGGCCTCCAGCCTGTGCCACTGCTTATGGCCCTCTGGGGGGCCATTCAGTCAATTCTCAGTCCTCACTGCCCACTCACACCCTGAGTTTGCCTGTGAGGATGTGAGAAATATGTCAGAAGCCCTGCTGAAGTCAAAATAGACAAAATCCACTGATCCTCCCTCATCCATCTGGGTAACTGGTTCATCACAGAAGTCAATCAGGTTGGTCAAACATGATTTACCTTTAGTGAATCCATCTGACTATTCCTGATCACCTTCTTGGCATCCAGGTGGATGTCTCCAGAATGAGGCATTTCATAAGCTTTCCAGGGACTGAGGTGAGGCTGACTGGCTGATAGTTCCCTGGGTCCTCCTTCTTGCCCTTTTAGAAGACTGGAATTATATTTGCTTTATTCCAGTCCTCAGATGCCTCTCCTGACCTCTGTGACCTCTCAAAGCTGATTGTGAGCAGCCTTGCTATGGTGTCTACCAGCTCCTTCAGCACTTGTGGATGCTTCCCGTCAGGGCCCATGGACGTGTGGATGTCCAATTTGTTTAGGTGTTCTCTGCCAAAACCCGCCTAACCAAGGGAAAGTTTTCCTTCTAATATGCTTCTACTCTGGTCTCTTGGGTCAGAGATCAGGTATAGCTTTGGCTGAACAACTAGAACTAAACCAAGTTTAAATGGTTATCACAGCCTTTAAAAAAAAAAAAAAAAAGTTAAAATAACTGTAAGAAATTAATTAAATGTGGCTACTTTAATATAGCCAGTGTGGTGAAAAATAATACCAGAAATAATCTTATTAGCTTCCATGGATTTAAGACAATTACATAACCGTAAAATAAATCTATATACATGGCTTTCAGAAGAATCCTGACAAAACACATACATTTGCCATACCTATTGCCAAAGAACCACTTTGGAATGCCTGATCTCACTGTCATACACCCTCTACTTTCTCAATAGAGTCTTGCACAGTTCTACTTTTGTGCTGAAATGTCTTTGTGTTGGTAGGAAAGACAAAGATAAAGTGATTCCTAGTTACAAAGTTTTGTTAGAAGTTGTCCATGCAGTCAAATCAAGTGTTTATGATTCTGGTAAAACACGTCAAAATCCCATTTAGGTCTGAGAGTGGCTTATTTGTTTGTCAGTGTTGACTAACTGAAATGGTGCTGGAATTAATGCTCTGAATTGCAGTATAGTAAGCATGCATGAAAAGATGGGGATAACTAAATGAAAGAAATGGGATCCTGTAATGCAATAAATTACAGTAGAGTCATAGAGGTTTTTTGCTAAGTTAAATAAAGCTTTTCCTAGTATAACACAAAAGTAACCTCCACCTACGTTTTCAGTAATAGTACTTGCTAAAAGAGTATCCTCCTTTTCACATTTAGGCACCTCTGACCAACAGCACCAAGCACATGAAAGCTAGTTTTACTGCAGTGCTATTTACCGAATGGGCACACATGTAATCTTGTGCACTTGAAATTCTCAACAGAAAATCACCCAGTATAAAACTGAAAATTCTTTATATCCTTAGTAAATACAAATAATTTCTAAACTGCAATATCTTTACATGTTTTTGGGTAATTTGCTTCATTTCTCTGTTACTCATTTCCTTATAAAAAATGACCTCATAACTTTCCTTCATAGTACTTCTGTTTATTCCATTCAGATGATAAAATCATCACAAGAGATATTTTCAGTTAGAACACAACCACATATAGTGCTTGGCATGAAGACACTCAAGATATTGGAGAGTGCTAGTGCTGATGTAAAATAATAAAAAAAAATCTAATAGAAAATAATAGAAATGTCTAATTCTAATAGAAAAGACATTGTGTTATCCAAGGTGGGAGTCAGAAGGCTTGATTCTGTTGTGCAAATTCTTTTAAAGCACAGTTTCCAGCTTTGCTCATTCATGCACCTAGTCTTTTACAAAAAATTATAATGACATCACAGTTCTTGTGGTTTGTGTTACAATGGGAGGATAAAATTGTAGCAATTCATGGGAGCAAAAGCTATAAGGAAAATCAACAAACAGAAAAGGAAAGTCATTAGTTGTAAGAACCTACAAATAAATTAAACCTTGCCTAAGATGTATTGATTTTCTGTGGCCTTGCCTATAGAATAATGTCAGGCATGCCTGACAATCCATTAGATTCAGAAGGCAAAAACTACTTATAAATACTCTTTTGCTTCCATCTTAAGAAATATGCTGGTATCAGACCTCATTCTGATTCTCATCTGCCATGGTGTTAGCCAGAAACAATTTCTCAAAACTCTTCAAAATGTAGTTATAAGCATAAGGATTAAAATCAAAGCACTTTGTACTGTAAGGTTTGAGTTAGATGAAAATGATCAAGAAGAGCTGTACATTTTGTATGAATTAAAATTTCCTGGCTTCTTTATAATGTCAGCATCTTAATCAAAATAGGCAGTTCCCAGAATGAAATTAAACAATAATCACTGTAATAAATTATGTGCTTAGATTGCAAGAATATGTTTTTTATTTAATACTTCCCAAACTAGAAAAATACAATACTTATAACTCTTAGTAGACATATAAGCAAGAGACTGTCAGAAGATACAGATAGTTAAAAAAAACCAAAACAGCCTGACAATCACTGCTGTCAATAATGAAAAGCCATCAAAATAACTGTGATAAATTCTCAATAATTTTCTATTTAAAAATTCTCATTATATAATTTTAAAGTCTTACATAATTTTTTTTCAGTTTTTATGTTCAATACAAAAAATATTTCAAAGGTACAAAAAGTTTAATATCTGGTTCCCCCTTGATTTAAAGATGCTTGATTCAAGCCTATAATCAAAACAATTATTTTACATGAAAGGATCTCTCTGCCTACACTGCAGGCAGAAAAACAAAAGTGGGAAAAGACAAACAAAAGACAGGCAAAAAAACTTTTGACAGAAAAAGAGATACGATATAGCTTACTCTTAAATGTGTTTGGTTTAAACTTTTCTGTCTACCTGTCCTAATGACAATTCAATTGCAGACTGAAAAAATGTCTATACACCTCTGAATGTTTCTAACTTTAATTAGTTTTATAATATATAAACTTAGATATAATAAGTTTATAATATATATTATATTAAATTTAATATATATTATATATTAAATTATTATATATTACATATAATATAAATTATAAATATATATTAGTTTTATAATTCTATATGCTTTGAGAATGGCTATCTACATGCAGTGAATGTGAAGAGCAATGAGGCAGATTAGAATTTTCTGTGTGATGAAGTCTACAGCCAAAAGCCCCTGCTAAGATATTGTGGGTTGTGTAAGTTTTTGACATTTTTATTGCTTTGGCTATCTTAGATCATAATTTCTGCTTGTTCATAGTAGATTGTTTGCATACATAATTTTGCTTATAAGGTTAGGCATTCAATCTACAGGTATATTTTTGATTTCATATCATAAAATGACAAGTAGTCAAGTCTAGCTGTACATGTGGTAGAGAGAGACTAGAGACAACTGTTCACAGGTGTTCAAGACAAGAGGAGTGAACTGTCCTCCCTCTCTGACTACACAGCAATTTAGTCTTACACTTGGACTAGGTGACTGCTCTTCAGACAGCTGGAGCTGAGGGGTTAATTCTCTCCCTGCTGTTCAATACAAAGAGACCTTTCCTGACCTGCTAAGCAGAAAATATGGAAGGCCTTCCTGCTGAGACTTGTCTTTGTAGGTGAATTCCATGCTTGAGACCACAGAAGGAGGAAAAAAAAAACTTCCTACATACACTTCTATAATTCAGTATCAATTTAAAGCAATAAATGAAAATGCTTCACATTTAAGAGCATAATAGTTTTGTTTGCTCTGACTGAAATATCAGCTTAGATGACGCAATGACATGACTTATGAAACAACTGAAATTTGAAATTTTGGGGTGTATGAGGCAGTACCCATCTCAGCTGAATATTTAGATGATGTGATTTAGAATATTTATTTGGGTGAGGGATAGGGAGCAGGAGAAGGAAAGAAACAGAATGAAGAAAATGGCATGAGAACTTGCTTCCAAAATCAAATTCCTTTACATAACTTGCTACTACAGTGGCAAAATACAAAAAAAAAGTTTGCAGTACTACATAGTAGTCAGTACAACAAGTGAATCAATTGAAGACAAGCATTAAAAGAGTTATTTGCTAATGGGCACCATGCCAGGGTTACTCATGCAATGCTGCCTGCAGAATTCCTAAGCTGAGTTCAGAAGATACAGATCGATGCACCTCCAAAGAGAGTCTATATCAATCTCCATTTCATTCATTAGCTTCCACTCTGAGCTGGTAGGCTGCTAGTTAACTCTTTAATGTGGGAGAAACTGTCAGTGTAAAGGCCACTGGGACACACACTCTTCTCTGCTGTACTTGACCTGTCGATATTTCTTGAGGCACACTGTTTAAACTGGTCCAGCTAATGGCAAAATGGAGATCTGTGAGGCTTGGAGAGGCTTTCCCAGCTCTATATTGGCTTATCATTCTACAGTAAACACTAGTAAATGCATGCCGACAAAGTATTCCTATTTGTGTCCTCTTGCATATGAATAACAGGCCTCAGATGAAATAACTCAAACAACTCTGTCCCTGAAATCAAAGACAGCTTAAATAATAAATTATGCTAATTTGAGAAATTAGCACATTGAGATATCATGCAAATGAACTAGAGGCAACTGACATTTGGTTACTAATTAAATTGTTCTCATGTCCCAGACAGACAGAATGAGATAGCGACAGCAGTAAAGTTAGAATCCAGTTCCACTTTGAATTTGTTTGGCCGTACGTTCATTGTAAAATTGTGTAGAAATCCAGAAGGTCCAGGACATGATTGATGCATAAACCATTTAGAATACTTCTGAAAGTGCAAATATGAGATCTAACATATAAAGGTATAATTACTAAAACAAAGAACAATCTCAAACCACCCAGACTTGTGGGCTTTGCTATTTTCTTTCTACAAATATTGAATGTACTAATTTCCCTTGCCTTGCTGTTGAATAAAATCAATTTCCTCAGTAGAGCTGAACCCTCTTTTGTTTAAGGTTAGATGCAAAGTTGATATGCATCCTTAGATATAACATAAAATCCTTGAATATTTAGAACCACATCACTGTGAGAATCCACAGCTGGTATGGATTCATTATTTGACAATCAGTGCTCTCCATACAACAACCAACACGCTCGGAATTAGCTGAAGGGGAAAAAAGCTTCACATTATTTTAAAACTCTAGTCAAATTGTTGGTATACAAATTTTGATAATAACACCTGCTTTTTCTCTCT
The DNA here is from genome assembly GCF_971803275.1 of Cyanistes caeruleus. NCBI lineage: Eukaryota > Metazoa > Chordata > Aves > Passeriformes > Paridae > Cyanistes > Cyanistes caeruleus. Next base: position 43,141,648 of record NC_141706.1, on the reverse strand, counting down.
TGGCCAATACGATCCATGGAGAATCTTAGCTCCAACAATTTCCCTGCAGAATTGTCAAACATATGTATTTGTATTTCATTACTTGGGTAATAGCTGATTTGCCAAGTTCATTTACTACTAGTTGCTCCTCAAACATCTCAGTGGGATAATTAAGGAATACTAAGAACTGAAACTGTAGTATGTTAGGTGGGGGCTAGAGCAATTGCCCAAATCCCACTTCTGATTAAACTGCTGTCCAGAATTAAATATTCAATAACTGAAATTCTGTTTTCTTCCCTTACTCTGAGCAACTTATTATCAAGGAGACAGGATAACTCTCTGTTTTGTGCAATAGAGACAGAAAACCTCACTGCACTACTCAAACCAATTCTAATCCCTTGTGAGCCTACAAGAATGGTATTTAAACTGAAAATTGACTGAGTAATGGACTAAGTGGTGCCTTCTGTTCTAATGGTTCAATATGTTGGCATTAAAACAAACAAAAGCACATTGATACCCAATGCCTGAACTGGGGAGACAAAACAAGTGGGGGAATAAGGTTTAACAGTAGGAAGGCAATCAAAAATCCTTCCTATCTGAGGGTCTATATGAAATATAAAGCCTCTGACAGTGAAATAGATGCCTCCATTAATTCTGGAGAAAATAGGGGTGGGCTCTTGGATTTGCTTTGATCTATTTACATTGCACAGGAGCTGCACAAGAGAAAATTCAACCTGAGATTCCCACAGTGAAGTCTCCAGTGGGACTATTCTGGTTTAACGTCATAGCTCAAAATTTTGTCTGGCATGTCTTTGATTATTACCTGCTGTGGGAACATTCTGGTCTAACATTCACAGGGTAAAAGTCAGACAAAATTTCTTCTCCTGTTCCCATATCTCTTCCCTCCTGTCATTAGCCACAGGAGAAAATTTGGCTTCTAGGTTTTACAGTGATTATGTGAGAGGCACAAACCTCCAAATTATTGCAGGTATAACACAAATCAGTGCCTCTGATTCAGGCTAACGCTTGCCATTGTTCAGTTTTGTGCTCTGGTACATGTTACTCTGCTAAACTAATCATTTGGACTGACGTTTTCCCTGCCAAGGGGAGTTGCATTTCTAAACTGCCAGAGGAAAGGTGCCATGCCATATGAATTACCCATCTGATATGATAATGTCTTTATTACATTTTGGAGAAGTCATACAAAACTCCACTAAAGGCATTTTTCTATTGCTTTTAGAGATTCACATTAGAGATAAGCATAGAATTTCCTAAAAAGGAGAATAACTACAAGCCTTCTGACACTAAACAGAAGAAAACACCCTTTCAAATAAGTGTCCACAGAGAACATCTAAATTAATGTCTCACTCTCTAACCACACACATTCATATACACAAGCAAACATGATTAAAAATTACAAACTCTTTGAAAGTTGATGGGTATACTGTCATACAGGTGTTTCATACACTTGAACTCGAGTATTCAGAGCACAAGCATAATTAGAGTTTGGAATTCTTAGGTCCAGTGAAGTTGCTGGTGCCAATGGATATTGGGCAGGGCTGCTGACACATTGAGAACTGTGTGTAGGAAATATAAAGTGGATGGAGGACTTAGTGTTTGGGGCTTCAGGGATTAGAAAGATAATTGTGGATCAATTCTGCCAAATGATTTGAAGTAACTTAAGCCTGTCATCAGTACTTTAATTGTTTTTACAACACAACTTGAGAGTGCACTTAGTGCAATGAATGATTTGATAACACCTGGTTGAAATGCCCTGTCCATTAGTTGCGTATCATCTCTCACTTTTATTAAGCTGGTTAGTCTACTGCTCTACTCATTTAAGACCCAAGATTTATGTTAGAAAGAGATTTTTACAAGTGTCTGTTGAAATAAATATCTCTTAGTAGGGTTAGAATGGTAAATGTACAAAAGGAGTGGCCTTCCTATCTGAATCTTTTCATATTTGTGTTTGCAAGCAATAGCATAAATTTAATAAAAAGTATTGTCTTATTCCTTTACACTAAGGAGTGCTAATCTTTGTATGCAGGAAAGAAAACTAAATAAATAAAACCAGAATTCTTTATCCCTTCACAAAACACCAAGAATAAACTTTCCTTGCAAAGCCAGCTGTAACTCCATGAACTGTTGCTGTTCTTGAAGTAAAACCACTTACTTGACTATTGGCAATTAGAAAGGCTAGAGGAAAATTCGGTAAGAACCACCCCTGCGTGGGTGGTTTTCTCTGTTTTCTTCAGTTTGTGAAAAAGGACAGGAGCACAGCTACATCTAACCACCTCTATCTCCCTTTCTGCAAGATATGACCTAGCAAAATCCCACAGTGTTTCAAACTGATGAACACAAGTGCAGTAAGTTTTCATGCATAGTCTCAAAACTCAGGATGTTGCCTATGGTGAAGAACTGGAGAGATAATTAATCAATGGAAATTCCAAAATGCAATCAATCTCACTGACAACTTCTCCAAAAGCTAGCTTCAGTCTGTAGCTGGAATGCTGCCAGGCAGAAAGACTTGGATACCTCAGGGCTAAGATTGTTGTAACACCTGCTTGTCATGGTACCTTTCAGGTTGGATGAAAGCAGCTGTACACAATGCAGGCCAATATGGAAAATAAATTAATTAGCAATGATATGCTTTCTTAACTCACTCAACACAACCTGATGTCTTCCTTTAATATAGACTGCCAGGGCTGCTGTATTGAGAAGCATCATTTGATGAGACTTACCAGTGGCCATTCTGTAGAGCAAAACAGAAACAACTGAGAACTGCCCATTGTTGCAAATTGTCTACAAAACCACTTTTCCAGTAGGCAACCAGAACAATCCATGTTGGTTTTTTTTTTGTTTTTTTTAAGTAGCAGACCCTTACTAGAGTAAATTGGTTTAGCTCCATTGGTTTCAAAAAGCCATGAAAACTCATACTAGCTAAACACAGAGTTCTATGTTCCCATGAATTTAATTAAAGAGATGGTACACACTGACAGAAGAAGAAGAGGATTTGAATATGGAATTTGTTGAATTAGCCTTTAGTGAATAGTTTATAAAATCTTCCTTTCCTTTCCTTTCCTTTCCTTTCCTTTCCTTTCCTTTCCTTTCCTTTCCTTTCCTTTCCTTTCCTTTCCTTTCCTTTCCTTTCCTTTCCTTTCCTTTCCTTTCCTTTCCTTTCCTTTCCTTTCCTTTCCTTTCCTTTCCTTTCCTTTCCTTTCCTTTCCTTTCCTTTCCTTTCCTTTCCTTTCCTTTCCTTTCCTTTCCTTTCCTTTCCTTTCCTTTCCTTTCCTTTCCTTTCCTTTCCTTTCTCATGAATTAAGTGGTGATGGCATAACCCTAATAGCTAATGTCAACATTTAAGTATTTTTATTTTTTTTTCTGTATGATTGGAAGTGCTGTTTATTCCAGAATGCATTTTCTTAAATGTCACTTGTTTACAATGATGTCTTAAAAAAGAAAACATTTTGGGAAGAGTAAAAGCCACTCAATATTTTGGTAGTTTTGGTGGCAGGAAACAGAGAACATCGTTGGAGATTAAAAATTAACAATGGTCAAAAATATTTCTTTTTCATCCATCTAGAGTGAAAACCCCCTGAGACTGGAAGCTCAAACACCACCAGGAAAATCTGAAAAACTAGCTAATTTTTCAATTAATTTAAATTCCAAACCACTTGCTTCTTTGATGGAGAACACTGAAAAATCTGCTGATTCGGCTGTTGCAGACTTTGAGAGCTCTCTTAGTTTCTTACTTTAGCTCACAGCTAAACATCAAGTTCATTATCAACTGATTAGATTGGCAGTTGGTCAAATAAAAAACTATTTTATTAAAACCTTGAATTAGAGACATACTGAAAAACTTCACCTGTTGGCAATACGCTGGGCTTTTAAAGACTGTGCTAAGAAATGCCAGTGCTTTTTAAAATTGCCCTCTTAGAGAGTCCAGGATATCTTTAAACAGCTTTCTCTGAAAGTTGAATCTGTCTGCTAAATCTTGGCCTAATACCAGATTAAGTTAAGATCTTAGTGTCTCTTTAAAGAAAGATGCCTATGAAATGACAGGGCTGAGAATCAGGCACACAGACAACTGCTTTCATGCTACTGTTATCCTAAAGGAAAAAAACAATAATGAGAGGCAAAGAGGGATAGGATGGAAGACACAGAAATGCAAGGCAAAAAAAAAGCACAGAGTGCTAATGTTCAATCCCTCACCTTGAATTATGCCTACTTGCCCTCAATCTTCCCTGTTTGATGGCATCTGGACACCGCAGGGTTGCAGAAAATTTAGGCTTTTCTTCTTTGTGTGGAGGAGCAGAACACTGCATTGAAATACATGCCATGCTGATAGCTCCTCTCCCAGCTTAAAGAAAGAGTCTTCAAAATGGCTTTGCAGGTCGATCCAAAATCATGTGAGAAGGCAAAACTTTGCCTAAGCATATGCAAAAGAAGCCATAGGTAGGGGAAAAAAATAGAAAGTTTCCAGGAAAAATTAGTTCAAATTGCTTTACCCAAGGTAAAGCAGGAGAAAGATACCATTGATATTCCCAGTAACCAACAGTGAGGTCTGCAATGAAGAGACAAAAAGGAATCAGTAACCTATAAAGCTCTGCATTGAGTGGATGGTCAACACTTTAGATTCCATTCTTCAATTTGTGACTGTTACTTGTTGTCATTTCAGCCACTAAGTATCCAACAAATATGATGCAGTCAGTTCTTCAGGCTGAATTTTCTTTGATTGTTGTTTCCTTCTGCCTTAACTGTTTTGAAAGACTTGAAGAAGATAGCAAGGAGAAACAGACTTACTGATATGAGCATATATTTCCATCAAGCACTAATTGTTTCACTGAAGAGATCCTAAACCTAAAGTTCCTACAAACTTAATTCCTCTGAAGCAGGATCTTCAAAGAAGTGTGTCTTCCTTTAAGAGAAGCATATTTTATCTCTTCAAATGATTATGGAACTGAGTTATAAGATGTCAAAAAATGCCATTTGTGCATACTCTAAAGAGCTCAGTTAAGACTCAGCATTAAATATCCTCCAGTATCATCTTATAGCCTGTGTTGAGCAAAAACTTGATCACTTTCTTTCTCAGTCCACATGCGTGCACTTATGAGTAAGCAAGCAAAGCAGAGAAGTAGAGACTTACCATTTTGAAATGAGGCACTAGCCTCACTCCACACAGAAGTTAAAATGCAAGAGAAACAGATTATTGCAAGAAAAGAGTATGTGGTCAACTGGGTTATGTACCTAAACTAGGGACAATGAATAATTGGTCACCCAATTCTCTATTTGGTTTTACCACAAGGGTGACACTGATGAATGCCAAAATGTATACTCAGAAGGATGGCAAATAAATATTGCACAGTCAGTTCTAAGACTACCTAACTTTTGAATGCTTGGTTTTGTTACTTTGTTATTCTAAGAACATCCAGTGTTACCTAAGCGTTCTATCTGAAGACAGAGTCCTAGACAGATAAACAGACATTGATTGATACCAGTCTTCAGCAGTTTTCTTGGCAACACTGCTGAGCGACATTTGTTTATTTCTTTATTATCATTCATTGCCTGATAGGCCAGCCTGCTTATCAGTCATCCCATGCTCCTTTCCCTTAATTAGAGAGATCAAATACACCACCACAAATTCCCTCCTTGACCATCCACAGCCACCACTCAGCAGCAATGCCTCAACGTAGAAGGAAAAAGAGTGGATTGGCTGATAAGAGAGAGGCTCAGATCCTGCAATGGTCTTCTTACAGGTTTACCAACCAAGCACAACAGGAATGAGTGAAGAGATCAAAGACACTGACTGTGGTTGATCAGGACAGGTGTTTGTGGTGATGTTTTCAACAGATGGAGGTTCCTGTGAGAGAAGAAAAGAGACCCAGGTTATACCAGCCAAATGTGATGACTCCTCAACCAGAACCACTGCAATCAGTTACATTTTTCTCCCTGTTGTAAAGTGAAGTGCATGCACACACACAGTTTTATCCATTTGCATCTTAAAGAGAAGAAATGTTATCCCTTTTGAGAAGAAGAACAGATGCAAAAAGAACGAGAGATCTTTACAGCGCCACTTTCATAACAGACTTCTGTTGTTTTGGAGTGATTTATTTCTGAAGAGGAAAAAAATGTAAAGAACTTGGAACACAAAAGTACCTTCTCATCAAGGGTTGTCTATCGTTTCATGAATCACATGTGATGGATGAGATTTATGAATTAGAATCTGCGTCAAAAGATTTACAGCATTCTAAATTAGTTATGTCATCTTCTCGTCCGTGAGCATAAACTTTCAACAAAATATCTATATCACCATCACAGAAGCATGGCCAACTCAGTTCTTTCATTTCACTGCAGCACACCCAGACCCTGTCACAGCGTTTGATGAATTCTTGAAGGAATGGGCTTCAGATCAATTAAAATAAACACCACAAGCTGATTTATCAAATCTTTTCTGAATGCTCTCAGAAAATGTCAAAAATCTGATCCATTGACAGAGAAGAGTCAGAGAATCGTGGCAGCCTATGGGATCACAAGACCTTTTCAAAACCATCATAAATCACTACAGAAAACAAATGGGGCACCATGTGATAGGATTTTGTCTGACAGCTTTGCCTCAACAAGACATATACGAGATAAATGGATACCTTCGTCCGTGCCCAATTGTCAGTTTACAAAGTTCCAACTTGTCAAATTGTAAAATATACTGCATTCAAAATAATATACCTTTTTGGATATCCAATAGCATGATTTAAGAACCCTCTCACTCTATTTCTTTGTTGCAATTTTAAAAGTACTTCTGCAGACAGAAATACTTGACAAAAGACAGGTAGAAAGACAGAAGTCCGGCAGAGAGACATATTACCTAGCATAGTAGTTCTAGTATGGCAGCCTATTTAAAGTAATTAATTCCCTCTTTTAATGCCTTGTAAAAACTATTTGAATGACTGAAAAATAACTTCAACCTGAAATTTAATGATAAACTTAATACTGCTGTGGAGCTGTTCTCTTTCATACAGATTCTGAACATATTCAGAACAAGTAAGTAAAATGTAAATATCTCTCAGGTATTAGTTGGACTCTTGAAAATGCCTTTGCTAATGAGGTATAAAGTTAGGCAAATCACCACAAATATTCAGATATCAGAAAACAAATGGATCTGATGCTGAATTAGGGACATGGGCAGCTATCAATTTTGGGTGTTGGAATTCTATTTTCAATGTTAATAACAATTTGAGCCCAATTTTAATTTATTAAAGATGGTATCATTTACAAGTGGCTGTGGACACAGAAGATTTTCAAAATTTCATAACATTTTTCAGCATTTCAAAACATGTTAGAAATTGGTATAGTAAATGAACTGGGTAGTTTCTATATTTTGGATATAGTCTCTGCTGCCAGCATTTAAAACACTGGCTTAGCTTTCCTCAATATGTAATAAGACTGCAATCACTATCACACAGAGCATGAAGAAATACATGAGAATTTGAAAATACAATTGCAGCCTGTGCTTTTTAATGTTGTTTAATCTTCTAAGCATTATTTCTGTGCACCTCTACAACTGCAATACTTTTTGCAGAAAAAAAGTTTAGAAATTCAGATTCTGAAGAAAATTCCAATTTTAAATAAGTATCTTCCTCAGAGATGCACAACGCTTCCTATGTCCAGTTTTCAGGAAGGAAGCAGAATCAAACTCCCTTTAGAACTTGTTTGTTGAAACCATAGTGTTGATAACGTACTTAAGGGTCTTTGTGATGTTTAAGGTGGCATGAATGAAAAACAGTCTCAAAAGTCCTTCCAGGTGCTTTAGCTGGGACTAATAAATGAGGAGGAGAGAAAAGTTTGAAAAGTCTTGTTAACCAAGGCCATTGCCTCTTCAAACTCCTTGTGTAAATGATAAAGTGTAAAATGATAAAATCAGATAAAGACATCAGCACAGCCTAGGTCCTTTCACGTCTGATTTCAGACCACAGTGTGATGAAGGGATAGTGTTGGCTTGCAGATGAAGGACCTCTCCCACAAGGGCAGTGCAGCAGGGTCTAGAGCCACGCTTTAGCCATTACATTCATTAGCGGCCTTTGACATAACCATGAGAGATGATTAGTCTACACGAGTTCTCCAGGAGCTATACTAAATTGATTCTACTTCTTCTTCTTCAATCCCATGTGAAATATGTGTTTTGGTATCTGTAAGAACTATCTGGAAGAAAAGGAGTAAGTGAATGCCAATCTATGAATAGGAGAACCAATGGAAGTGGGAAAAGGAAAGCAATCTCAGGAACTAGATGCAATCACAACGCATGGTCTTTCTCTAGCGAAGGATACTTCAGTTATTAAGCTGAATGCAGCTCTTTAACGTCTCAGCACTGCTCAGAAAATCAGAATTCTTTTCTTTAACCTTTTCTCTTCATGTGCCTATAGGAAGGAGTTCAATATCCTACCTACTGTTGGTGCTACACATCTGCATTTTGCTAGCTTTGAGTGCTAAGTAAGCTCAACTTTCTTGACAGCCTTTAAGCTATGAAATCATTTAGCACACCTTTGGTGTCACTAAGCATATGTAATGGTATACATGCACATAAATGCAAAAGAATATTTGTCATCTCCCTTGAGTACAAATCTATAATTTCTCATATTTGCTGCATTTGTGCCCTAATGTTCATATACTAAATGGTCTATTAATTTTTAATTAAAATTTCAGTGCTAAAATGATGGGGAATTATATAACTACACTTCTATTCTGTGGCGCTTAAAATAAAATTGATTTTATTTATGAAAACCTGTGATCTGGAATTTTCTACAATTTATACATTTAATGAAAATATGCAATATGTTGATAAAAGAATAGAATACATATTTGCATTTATCAACCTTGTCAATTTCCTCCATCTGCAGAAAAAGTGCCTGCATCACTCTGTGGCCTTCCATTGTTCTTGTACTTTGCTAATTGCAGAACTATAACTTAAAATAAACACAAGGATGTAAGTCAGCAAGTGGAGCACTGGAGTACTTTCCCTGATGACAAATTCCTTAATTTCATCATGTTCACTGTAACATAGGCTTTGAATTCATGTATATAGTAAAAGTATACCAAAGGACTTTTACTTTTAGAGCACCATACCTAAAAGCATTATTCAAACTTTCAAAGTTCATGGAGTAGAAGCACCTGAGCTTAGGAAAAGCTCTTGGCAAATCCCAGTGAATTTTTTTGACAGATTCATCTTCTAGCCTTTGGAAAAGAGAAGGTGCTTCAGGCAAGATATTTGATTAATGCCACAAAAAATAGTGTTGCTGGCACAGCTGGTATGTTGGTAGAAAAATTCATCACTAACTCTGAAACTGCCATGTAATTTTCTCTCAACACTTCCTTTCCGTACTTGACAGAAGATTTGCACAGGACAAACTAGCTTGACAGAGGACAAGTCAGCCAGCTGTTGAGGTATCTCTAAACATGACAGATCACTATGTTTTAACTCAGATTAATTCACTTATTACAGGTAGATCTAAATCACTGGTCATTGTCAAACCAGTTGTCACAACTAGCAAATCATGTCAGATTTCTGAACAAAAATATTTCAAAAAATATTTCAAATCTTAAACAGTTCTTATAACCTCAGCCTGTCTGCTTTTCACACAGCAAAGTAAAGCTGTGTGATAAAGCTGTGCAAAATAACCACTGTTGCTCCAGCTGTATCTGTGTTGTTTGTCTGGTATTTAATGGGACCAGAAGGACTTGGAAACTGAATGCAGATTCTGGTAACTGGCAAAAAATGAAAGCATTTCCTCCAAGTTTTCAGCATCCCACCCCAACTTTTTTGTTTCTTTTTTTTGTTGCGTTTAAGAGATTACCTGCTGCCTTAAACTCTCACCCTTTTTTGTCACTGTATTTTCAAGAGTACAATAAATAAAAAACAACAGGACTAATTTTAAGTATGTCCAGCATTGGCTCACCAGAATTATTATATTGCTAGATTAAAATGAAAAATCACCCTCAAAATGCAGTAGCAGAAATGAAGTCCATATTTAGGGCTGTATTTCAATTAGTTTTCTCTAAGTGATTAGATAATAAAATCAGTAATTCAGATATATTGAAAAGACTTTAAAGGCTACAGAGCCTGAAGCATATTTGCAATATCAGAATTGTAGACTGCTATCTCTGCTATTAGATCCAAACCTCTGCTATTAGATCCAAACCTCCAAGATCATGGGGAGGTTTGACTGAATGTTGCCAATAGAGCTCAGAGATAATCAGAAACTTAGTCCAGAACATGCACTGACTGCACAAAATATTTTGCAAACCTTCTTAGGGTTTTTATAAATGATGCTTATGTTTTCATGGAAATAGAAGGACTGAGCTACCAAAAATTTTTGTCTGAACTCTGAGGGAGAATGCTGGGCTTCAGGAGCAGTGATGAAATGTGTTATTATGAGCCAAAGAAGATATTTTGCAAAGAAAAATGAATACATTTTCCATTATTGCTAATTAAGTGTGGTTAAGGGCATCTCAAGATGTAATATGTGAGGTTTCAAGACAAGACTGGATGAAACATCAAATAACCTGGTGTGATCTCATACCTGACCCTACTTTGAGGGTCAGCCAAAGATATCCCTGAAGTCCTTTCTAGTCTGAATTATCCTGTGATCCTAGCAACATAACTCTCTTTGCTATATTCTTTCTTTATATATAAAGTGCACAGCTCTCTTCACTGCCTACTCTATAAATGTATATTATATGGAGAAGGTTACCACATCTCACTATTGTCATAGTACAACATACACAGTGCATTTCTCCTACAAATCCTCGAAATTCCAGTAACCAAACACAGCCTATGCACCTTCCCTCTGCCAATTTATGTAGGATCAATCCTCTCTGACCCAGTATCTCCTCTCTGTCAGATCTGCCTCTAAACAATTAGTTACCTTTTACTTATTATTCCCTTCTGGCATGAAAGGTAGCTACGCAACGCATATTTAAAGAATGATAAATATATTTCCTCATCAACAACACAACAATTCAACACAGTTTAACTAAACAATGGATTATGTACCTTAAAGGCACAGGAGAAAAATGTAGTTATAGATTCTAGAGGGTTCATGCTTACTGGGATGGGATTTCTAAAGGATTTTAGTTAGAAACACAAAATTGGTATGTGTTTTAGTTAAAGACTGAAACAGTTTAGCTTCTTTCTGTCCAGAGAGCTATAGCTTCTGTGTTGGAAATATTTCAGTCTTTCAGAGAATGGAGCAGTCCTCTCTCATAATACTTTATGTTCAATTATACTTATGACAGGTAAATTTTATGCTCCACTACAAATGTCCTCCTACTTATCATGTCTAATCCTAGCTGAAAAGCCTGTGTGAAGAAGAACTTCAAGGGGAAAGGAGTTTCCTCACTCTTTGCTGCTCCTTGACAGCGTTCCAGGAAGGGGATGGTTGTTATTAGTCATTTGTATAAATTGATCTGTTCTGGCTTGGGGTTCTCACTTTATTGCTGATAGAAACAAACCTGTAAAAGTGGATGTGAATGGACTTGTTGGATGATGTTTTTAGGTGGCTTGGGTATGTATGGACTGGTACATGTGCATATTTTGTTTTGCAGAGTTTCAGATCTCCATCATTCTTGCTGTTAGAAAATTATTTCCTTCAGAAGTCATTCACATTTAAAAGGCTAGAGAACCCCAAACAGGCCTCTGGCTCACAGACATCCAGATCTCCATATATTTAGGAAACTGTAATAACATATAATCCAGTGGGTGAGAATATGGATGCATGTCTTTTAAAATACAGTTATGTTACCTGAAAGGCAGCTGCTTCTAGCTGTGTATCTGCCTCCTTACCCTGTTCCAGACAAAATTATTCCCCTATCATGCTAGGAAAACAAATGAACTTTTCCTACAAGATATTTAAGTAAAATTAAGGATGACAAAAAATTACCATTGTCTCTGTTCAAGTAACCCAATATGTATCAAATGAAATTCAGTTGGGAATGCTCCTATCTGTGGTTTGGCTGGTAGGTTGAATTTGGGTAGTTCTGGCAAGATGATGATGTTGGCAGCCAGCTGAGGTGGCAGCCCATTTAACTGGCACAATCAAAGGACTGAAGAGGAAACATGTCCACAAATCAAGCGACTCAACAGGTGATTACAACCCACAAGGGATTAACTTTTCTAACCATTACACCCTTGACAGTCCTTAGCACAAAAAGGGCATTTTTTTTGTGCTTGGGAAATATATTATCTCGGGGGCCTTTATAACACCAGAAGCTGTTCCTTGTCTTTCTGCTAAGTAAATCTAGCTCTTAATGTTACTTCTCATTACACTCTCATTCCTTCAATATTGACTAAAGAAAAGAACATTAGGCCTTTAAAAAAATAAGGAAGAAATAAAAAAGGCAGAGGATAGTACTATCTTCAGATATTCTATTTTCTTCTATCTTTTCCTATTTCTCAAACTCCCTCTCTTTTGGAGGCAGAATGAAAATGAGACTGTGGAACTCTAAAACTAAGGATGGACGGGAGGGAGTGTCACTGAGGTAGAATGACATCAATACAAGCAGCACACATAATGAATACATTTTAGCTAAGATATTTGTAGGTATAATGCATAATGTTTTCAACCCATTTAAGAGCTGCTTTAATTTCACTGAAATATTTTACTATATTTTCATTTTGAAGTTCACCAGACAGCAAGCACATGTAGTTTTGAGATTTTTTGTTGTTGTTTTTGGGTTTTTTTATGCTAAGGTATCTACTTAAAACAGACGAACCAAAACCCTCCAAGGAAGAAATCAATTAATTAAAAATTACATAAGAACATCTGCTTGCAAGCTGATCAAACTAGAAAGGTGAAAACAACGTCTGCTCTAGTGGAGGGAAGAGAGATGACAGTTTGGGGTATGGGGAAATGGCAAAATGTGGGGTAAATGATAAAGAAGCTGCCAGACTCCATGTCTCGAGTCATGTTAAAATGTGAACTTAAACACAAAGTTCAGCTCAGTGAAGCAGAAGGACAATTCTCTTCCTTAGATAGAAAAAGATCTTTTTTCATCTGTAGCAGGTGACATATGACTTGTGCAGATGAGCCACTAGCCACTTCAATCCCTGTAACTTGAGAAATTCATCAAGGTCCAGGAACACTGACTTGGATTATTCACATGAACTTGACAAATGCTGTAGAGAGCTGTCTTTTAGTATAGCTATGCACAAATATTCAAACAGTATATAACAAAATGTAATGATATTCTGTATAAAAGGACTCCAGCAGCATCACAGAACAAATGCCACAGAGCATAATAACAGAAATGAGCCTTGCTTACATATATCTTCTAAATCATGGGCACTTAATATTCAAAACTAACTTTTTAGAAGAAAAAATTTCATGTATTTTCGATTAATATATCTTTTATTAAGGCTTTTAACATGGTTGTTATTTTCTCTCTAAGTGAGAGAGAATATGCATTTAAGCATATTCTGACTTTAAAAAGGGTATATTTTTAGTGTGGATCGTTTTACAGCTCAGTTTATCAAACCCCTGGGTTTGCTGGAAAGAGTAAATTTGCTCACATACATAATAGTTTTCAGGATATTTTCTTATATAAAGACATTATTTCATGTATACATGAGAAGATTAGTAAAACCCCATCTTATTGGCTCATAATAAGGAGCAAAGTTTTAACATCAAGACCTAAAAATACGTTTAAAATGAGAAATTCAATAATGCTGAGCTATTTGGCTGCTTCTTAAGTCAAAGGCGTTGTAGGCTTTGTTAACTGAGGTATCTCACAGTGTCTCTAGCAAAGTGACATAAGTCTCCTTTATACACAGGCATTAGATGAGCCTAATTGAAAATAACACAGATCCAGCAGCTGACAGCCTACTGTGGCTGAGAGGGGAATTATTTTCCCTATTTTAAACTATTCTCTGTTACATTCTTCCACTCTTTGGGAAAAGCACTATTCAAATTGATAATTGTGTTACATTTTTTGAGACAAAACTGACATTATTTTATTTACTTGCATTACACTTAGGAAAAAGGACCTACCAAAATGATGAAATGGCACCTCCTGTGTGACAATTTTACAAGATGTGCCTTGATTTTTGCTGCAAAAGCTGCTAGCAGTTGAAAAAGTTGAAATGAAATGTAGGATGATTCTCTGTAAGTGAAAAGTGGGCACTAAAAGTTAGATGACATGAAACCTGTGGCTTCTTAAAAGAGAGATGAACCTGAACCAGGCTTAAGAGTGGCTTTCTAGTTTCCATTTGAAATTCTCCATCTCTTGTATGTCAGCAAAAATTCTCAGGCTTGTTATTGTCATCTGAGAAAAAGGACACTAGCAGACCATTTTTAGTAGACAAGTACTTGTGAGGATCAGAATGTTAGTTTACAGTGAGCACATATTCACAATAATGTGAATTCTCAGCAGACTATTTTGCACACACCTATTTTGCAGTAAGACCCTAAGGATGCCTAAAGAGTGGTATTTACACTGACTAATATGAATATCATATTTTAACATCACATTTTAACATCAGATCAAATTGAGGCATCTTAGCTCCCTTGGCTGTATCACTGGACAGAGGGAAGATGCAAAGACCACAAGACAGGCTTCTGCTCTTAATTGTGTTAAAGTGCCTTCTTGTCTTCTTGAAAATCCTACTTCATAAACCTGAAGATAAATGCCAAAATGTGAATATCCTAACCCTATTATGCTTACAAGAGAATCCACATCCACCCAAGGAGTTTGTAGTGAACTGAATAGTTGTTTCCCATATGCCCAAGGAGAAGCACTATAGACTAGGGATGTTACAACTTGGCAACAGCCATCACAACCATCTTTCTTAACTAAATACTAAGTTTTTTGAGCTCATAGCTGAGTAATTTCTTCTGTTTCATTGCAAGAGTAGTAACAAAAGTAAGGACCAAAAATCATTACAGCTCTAGAACATGGTATTTATGGTCAGATAAAGCCACGTGGAAATTAAATTATTAGGAAAATATGCTAAATGTTCTAAACTGGAGTAACTCTACTCTTTGTCAGTGCTCTGGAGACACTTTCCCTTTGCTCAGCAATTTTTTGTGGCTACCTGGCTGCCACATTGTTCCATGCAAGGAAGAGCTCTTTATCTACCATCAATAGCAGCACAGGTGGAGGCAAATGGCTGTTGTAAACAATTCTAATTAGGTGACCTTGGAAAAGACCTGACATGCAGGGAGGAATCCTGATATAGTATTTAACCATATTCAGTGCAGTTAAAAGTTATTTCCTGGTCAGATATTTACCTTGGTCAGGAAAACAGTCAGCAGTCTATGCATGTTCAGCAGGGCTTCCAAAGTCACTCTTTAAAAAAAGTGTTAGGTTAGATTTTTTGATTGAAAGTTTTAAGTATCAACAAATAGAACCTGACAGACAAAATATTGTAGTAAATATGATGCTGATCTCAGACCGGAACCAGTGTTAACCTTGCCTGAACACATCAATAATATTTTTTTTTTTCACAGAGCAGAAATGCACTTAAATATTTCCTTCTTTCTTTTAAGGTATGTCAGAAATGAGATCCTCCTAGTGAAACAGAAATTGCCCTGTACTATATTCTCTCACAGCACAGTATAAACTAACAACAGAAAAATAATTTAATGCTAAAAAACAGAAACAAAATAATAATAATAATAAAAAAAATGGGCAAACCCTAGAGGATATAAAACCAAAGAGAAATTAATAGAATGAAAGAGAAAATTATACTAAATTTTAGTGTCTATTCCTGTCTAAGAAAAGAATTAAAAAATATCAAATTTCATCAAAATGTACACATATCCAATGGGATGCATAAACTTCTATACAAGAGGGACCTGAAATGGACTCTGATCAAAATAGATGAAATTCAGCTTTCTAGTGTTTGAATAGAAGCTCTGAGTGATTAATATATCTTTTTACTCGCTTTTGGGCTAATCATATAACATCCTCCTTCTGCATGTCAAGCTAGTTCCATGGCACTTGCCATGATAGTAAGGGCATACTCAGTAATTGGGACAATTTTGTTATGGGCAGATGGCAGTGTCAATCTAAAGCCCACCTTTATAATGTACTGCATTTCATTCATCTCCTTTGCCAAAAGACTGCTATGTCTAGATATGGCCAAATGATGTACATTTAAGCTTTGATGCGTTGAGCAATACCAACAGAAGGTGGTGTTCTTAAATTGCAAGCTATGTTGCTTCTTCAAAAAGAATCAGTAATTCGAAGAGGTTTTAAACTGTAGACTATAAGCTGACGGACTGGTCACCTGTTGTCCCTAATTTATGCCACTTTTCATCCTTGACTGATAAATTCAGATATTTTTAGAGTTCTGCAGTTTTAATATTCATGCCGGAGGGATTCTTGACATCTAAATTTTATACTCCCAAAAAAGTACAGAATTTTTGTTCTAAGGTTTCATTTCATAGTGTTTAAATTGTAAGCCCTCAGAAGCTGCCTTTGTGTTGCTTTGCATTCACCCAACATCTGGACAATTGACCCATTTCTTGGTCAATAATTAGGCAACGACACAGTAAATATGATTATGACTATTACCTTGGTTTTGATTACATGCAAACTTGCAGCTTTTCATATCACTAGTGTATTAAAATATTTTTTAGGCCCTCAGAAATTATTTCTGAACTTCTGATTGCACTTTTATGTGGCAGTATGATTAAAATATTTAGCCCTCTAATACGAAAACACTTCTTTAAAAAAAAAAATCAAGAGAATATGAACAGAATTACCAATGCTGATAACTCAGTAGTAAGCAAAACTGTATTCACAAAATAACACTGAAAATGTTGCTATTTCAGCCAGCTTAATGGATAACCACATTGAGGGACTAACTGGAAAAGAGTTTTTTTCCCCTTTTGTCAGCCCATCTCAGGAGCAGCTTCAGTAACATCCCTACAGAAATGTTCTGATGACTTTAAATTTTTAGTTCTGAGACTGACAAAATATGTCCTTTGTACATCTACAGAATGACCGTTTCCCAGAATAGTCCTCTTACCTTTATTCTTAACTCTCCTTCACCTTTGTGATAGCTCTTGGCAATTTGCATAATAAGAAAATGTATAAATATGTAAAAATGTTTCTAATATGCCCTCTGATAAAATAAAAGCATTTTAGTATGGAGAAGCAAGACAAAAAACAATAATTACAATACCAGATAATAGAACAAATAATGCAAAACTAACCCAAGATCATTCACTATCCGTATCTGAAAGCCACAAGAAAAATATGCTGCAATCACCCATAGAATTTTTCCTCTTTTAGCAGAAGCAGTTTTAGTCTTCAGAAAGTGTTAGCTTTCTCTTAGCTAGTGCATTTGTAACCAAAGGAAAAACAAGAAATAGGATCACTTAAGCAGGCAGTGAGAAATCAAGGACCAACATTGCTGATTTTAAAGTCATGAACACCTTTTTCACACCCAGAACCAGCTCTGTGTGTTAGATGAAACACTTATTTTTGAGTTCTGAACCTCACTGGCTCAAAAAATATCAGCCAGCTTCAATATTTTATTCAGTATATAAACAAGGGAGTAATGTATCCACTATGACTTTATCCAAAGAGGTACAGAGCTCTTTAGCCTCTTTACAACCCATTCCTCCCAACTCAGCCAACCCAAACAGTGAATTATTAGGAACTATACTGACTGATTAATTGTTTCGCTAGAATTTTCTTCCTATTTCCCCATAAAATTTTATATTTCTTAATTCTCATTAAAATGTAAGTTTACTGCTCTTCCTCCATTTTATCTTCACATTTTTTGTTGCTACCCTTGTACTTCTTCATTGCTCTTGTTGCATTTAAAGGCCTTCCCAAGAGAATAAATGGGATAAAATTTGTCAATATGGATATGTATATATATATATACATATCTTTTCTCTCTTCATTTTCTTAATATGCACCTACAGGAATATCAAAGCGGATGGGCCCTAATCTGAGAATGAGGTTAACTGTACTCTAAAGGAAACAATGTTTTTAATTTCAATTTACTTGGGCATATATTACAGAGTTAAGAAGAATGGACTAAACATTCCACTGTGCTGGTATTTTATTCAGCCATTATTAATTGTCATCAATAATTGGACACCATTAAGCAATCTTGACTGACTGTGAGATGAGCTAGTCTCAGCTAACTCTTGTATCATATGGAGACTAAATTAGGCTTTTCAATAATCACTGTTTCTAAATGGCAAACAAAAGGTATTCTGTATTGCCCCTGTGTCCTTTACGAGTTCCATAAATAACTAATTAACCTCTGCAACAAAAGTCAGCATTAAAACAGGAGGCAGTCTCTCTGTACAAACGATGGGCATCTAAGAAAAGATCTGAGCAACACAGAGCTTACACTCTCCTTTTTTGCAGTGTTCTCCACAGAAATTAAATGCTTATTGACTCCACATTAATATCCATTTAGTAATCTGCCATTTTTGTTTGTTTTAATATAACACGCACTTTTACAGTAGAAAGGAATTATGCAGTTTAGAAGTATGAATATTAAAAAAGGATATAATTAAATCTGTAGCCTGAAACCTCTGTCTAAAGCTATAATGACAAATTTAGTCCATATTTATTATGGTGCACAAGGGACTTTAACTAGATCATTAGTTTATATGCCTTACTCAGTAGCGAAGTTCTAAAACTTCACATTTTGCATATTATTACATTATTCATTTTTCCAACTAGGCATAAAATATGGCTTCCCAAGAGTACAATACCTAATTCTTCAAAATATACAAAGATAGCAATAAAATGATTAAATTACAACTCTTACATCTGTTCTTCTTGTTTGATTATAAATTAAAATGTTCAAAATCAGAAGAAAACAACACAGGTAACAAATATATTTAACCTGCATATCTTCTCAGAGTTAAATAATTCACCCAACTCTATCCCTGCAATTACAGGTGCTGTTGGCTTATTCCATTTTCCACAGGTTGTTGTGTCTCTCTTTGAGAGGTTGTGAAATAGAGTATAATTTGATGATAGATTTAAAAATCACTGACTCTGACTGATAACATGGATTAGGTGCTGTGAACTTGCCATCACAGTTACTGAGGAAGGCTGATCAAAGGACTCCATGAGATTTCTGTGTGTATAAACACAGTGGTTTAAAAAAACCCATAAAACGTTATGCCTGTCAGGAGAAAAATATAAAATACTATTCTAAACCACTACCCATCATTGCAAAATGCTGCTTGGTGTTTTCTTTATCAATTACACATTAACAAATCTTCAATCCAATGATGGAAATGCACCAGTGCAGGTGACACTGACAAATTATCCTTGGCAGTCTCTGAACTCATAACACATTTCAAAGAAGACTACCTTGATATAAAATGCATGAACTATTAAATCACAATGCCTACTGGGAAATTTGATTTTAGGGAGCATTATTAGGAAAATGGTTATTTACTGAAAAATTTCTATTTGAGAAAAAGAAATGTATTTTAAACTCTATTATTCTACTCACCTGGAGGTGGTTTGTTTCCCAAAATCCTGAAATTCATAAAAACAGATACCTAAAGAAATTGTTTAAATTACTGTGGTCATAATGGCACTGAAGCAGCATTATGCAGCAAGGCATTACTGGATACCATTGTAGGTTTCTGTGGATAAATTAGGGGAGCAGAAGTTACGAATGAGTGCTCCTTGAAAGCTTCTGAACCAATTGAGTTTTCATCAAATTGAGATACCATACTATGTTTCCAGTTTTCATCTGTCTTGAATGGCTGTATTTACTCTAGATGAAGATTACTCTGTAGGTTCCCTTGACATATGCCTTCCAGATACATTTTATGCCATTATCAAAAACATCTTTCTTTCTTCTTTCTTTATATCAGGACTGCTTCAGTTGCAAATAGAAACATGGGAAATAAAGAACTGCACGAGTTTGAATGATCAAATTCTTCCAGTTACTGAGCTAAACCCATGTAAGCCAACTTACAGAATGTCCCCTAAAGATTTAACTTGCTGTTTTCAAAAAATAATATTGTGCTGATAATGGGCCTGAAATAAATCTAAATGATGCTTCCATTAAAGGAAGGAGAGGGAGGAATAAAAAAATTGGATGAAGGAAAAACTTAAAAGAATTTGAAAACTCTCATGTGGACGACGGTTTTTTAATAAAATATTCCTCCTTACGAGACTACTTTTGATATGCAATAATATGTTAAAAATCTACCTTATTCACCCACTTTTCAAGGGGAAAAAAGAGAAAGGGTAAAAATAAAAGAAACTGACTTCATTACATGGTGTCCCTCGATAAATAAAAACTCGATCTGGCCTCTGTCCACTGCTGTTCTAAATGAGCCCAGTCAGTCTGGCCCATGTTTTTTCATTTCATTTTCTCTAGCCAAATGACTACCATCTGCTGTCACAAAGCTGTCACACAATCAGTAATGGAAGTTTTCTAAGGAATATAATGGCTGAAGTATGAATATATGACATTCCAGCTCCTATCTAGCAGGGTAAGAACAGCAACCCATTTGAAAAGAAACAGCAGTAGTGTTCTCCCACTTCTCAGCAAGTGCATTGTAATACAAATCTTTATTTGGACTCAAGACGTTGACAGGTCAATTGAACAGAATAAGTCTAGTTTATGATGCAGTTGTCAGAAGTGGTTAAAGCAGGAGTCTGTTTACCAGCGCTCTGAGATATTCCAACAATTTTTCTTGCAAACCAGCACCTTGAGGTTAATTACTTTACCAATTTGAGTAAATGGCAAGCCATATTCCCATCTGTCTCCATTAGTTCCCCACTATTTCTCAATTTATGATGACTGGGGTCAAGGCTGTGGTACAAAAGAAGAGCTAATAAAGCATGAATGGAGCAATTTTCTGTTTATACAAATGTGGTAGCCACAGCATAAATACGGAAGAGACGTTTTAGAAATGCATACTCTTTGCTTTGAAAACTCTGCTTGCTAACTGTATTAAGAGAAGTAAAAAACAAACACTAGCAATGAATTGCTGGTTCCATACTTATTTATCTTTAAAAAAACCTGCTATATAGCACTGCAATGCCCACTTGCACCTTGGCACAGGAATTAGAAAAGTTCTGAAAAGCCTACAGCAGTTGATCTCTACTAAGCTTGCTAATTCACCAAAGGCAAGCTGCCTGGGAAAGAAAAAAGAAAAATCTCTTTATTTTGGTACCAAAATGCAGCATTACTGAAGCTTTTCTTCCTCAAGTAAACATTTCTTGCTATCTATATAGGATTTAGTGCTGGAATCCCTTAAAAGCTGTTTAGCAATATGACTGATTTAAGAGCATCTCAAGGGACAATACCTATTTTATTTCTGTTTGTTCATTAAAACACTGTGAAAGTTTACTCCTGAATTAAAAAGCGTAGACCTTCTCTTATTTCTTAGTTTTAAATTCAGCCATAAAGTTATATTCTATTCAAAACACTTAGTTCCTATAATCAGTACCTTAGATAAATAATTCAAGGGAAAACCTCCAATTTCCACATACTGTTAATGAATACGCTAGTTTGATAAATTCTGCCTAATCTACTTTGTCTAAACAGCAGCAGCCTAAAAACAGAAGATAATATTTTGGCCATTTGCCACAAATGGCAGAATTACTCATTAATTAAACAGTACAATAAAATAAATTTTGCAGCAAATGAGGCATAAAGCACGTATTCTCCCACAAATGATTCAAAATAGAATGGAGGTAATAATGTTCTATTGCTGTTTGTGTAGTGTAAAAATTTTAATCCATGACATATCCATCAGAAGCTACAGAAACCCATTAATGTGAACCAAATCACTAAGTCCATATACATATTAATTCTTGTAGCATAGCCCAGAGAATAACATATCTTTAGATTACTATATTCATCCCTAAGATCAGATCAAAAGCCAACCTATAAAGGTAACAGCAGAACAGTCAAAGAACAAAACTATCAACTCTTCTGATTTCTTAAGCCCTAAAATAAGGCTTGCACTTATATATTCTTATATATTCTATTCTTCACAGAGTTCACATTGTCAGTTTTTCTCATTATATGCTTTCTATTTTATAAAACATTCTTCTGCTGGTAGTTGGATTCTAAACACTAATGTTGTTCTGGTACCAAGGAAAAACAAAACCAAACACAAAAAGATGATTGCGAAAGCAGAGAAGGGGAAAAGGTGCTTCATTCTGTACTCCTTTGGATATCATATTCCTGGTTTATGATATAACAAAAAAGCAAAACCAAGGAGAGCATATAAACTGATGAATAGTCTGTCTTCAGTCTTTCAATAAAATCCAGATCGACTTTTCCAGAGAAATCTTTCTTCAATAGAAATTTTTCCTGTTTCCACTCGATAATTTCAACAACCTTCTTGATTAGAATGATTATGCTAACACTTTTTTTTTTTTTTTAAAGTATATGTATTTCTTACAATGGTTCTACCCAATTTGGACCTTGTAATTACAAACAATTTTAAAAAAACTTCCTTCTGTGCTCACCAAGAAATGATATCTATAAGTCAAATGAGTACATTAACCATGCCAAATTCATACCTTGTGAAAATTTGGTGGAATTGTTATTTTTATTCAATAGTTGATGTAATTAACAGAATTCACTGTGGCTGTTATGTTCTATTAGGAATACCTGAATGATGTACATGACATCAAAATCAGATATTCATTACAAGTTGAGACTGTAGCAGCAAGTACAAGTACAATACACACAATACTAATAGCAAGCTTTATAATATACCACTTCATTTTCAACTTAATAGTAAAGTTTCGGTGGCCTCAAAGTAACCAGTTATTCTTTCAAACAGTAAGCAGAAGAGTTTTAGTTTATTTATGGGAAACAGAGGTTCAGAGTCATCTCCTTACATGAAAAATATTGATGATGACATTCTGCAAGGATCAAGTTATTCTAAGCAGTTGTTCTATAGTATTGAGAAGCAGCTGAGGTCAATTGGTCTCTTCAGCCCGGAGGAAAAGACACTGAGGGGAGATCTCATCGCAGTTACAACTTCATTGTGAGGGTAAGAAGAGGGGCAGGCCCTGATCTCTTCTCTGTGGTGACAGGGACAGGACCCAAGGGAATGGCTGAGGTTGTGTCAGGGGAGGGTTAGGTTGGATATTAGACAAAGCTTCTTCTTTCCCCAGAGGGTGGCTGGGCACTGGAACAGCTCCCCAGGGCAGTGGTCATAGCAGCAGCCTGGCAGGGTTCAAGAAGTGTTTGAACAACACCCTCAGACACAGAGTGTGACTCTTGGGGATGTTCCTGTGCAGGGCCAGGAGCTGGGATTCAATGGTCCTTATGGGTCCCTTCCAATTCAGCATATTCTGTGAGTCTGTGCTTCGTAATCTTGCTGACTGAATTCACTGACAAGAACATGACAATTAAACTCTAAGAGCCTCAAAGTGGGTGTCCTGTTCTTGTAATGTGTGCTAAGCATAATTGGAAGAAATTCAGAAAAGTAAGTCCTTTTAAGACCTGAGGTTGAATCTCAAAAGGGAATACTTAAAAAGTCACCCTCTTATTCTCTATGTCACAGAGACTTCTCAGAATTTCAATTTTTAATCACTTTTTGTCCCTGTGTTTCAGTGGATGAAGCCATAGAACTGAGAGTTTTATATGTTTATAAAAAATGTTCTGGAATGTGGGAAATAATTGGAAACCCTTTGTGTTACACTGTTTATTCACCTAACTAAAGAAATAGCCAGTACCAAGATCATTGCAGGGCAGCATTAAACAGTTGGAAAGTGCTAGTATTGATTTAATTAATAAAACCATTATATAGTAACTGAAGTGAAACATGAGTTAGCATTTCAAAAAATTGCAAGCTCCTATGGCAAAGATTAATTACATCCACCAAGAGAGATGAAAAAAATAGCAACTCAAAGATAGACAGGTTTTAATAAACAAGAATTTTTTGAAAAGTCATACAAAAAATAGGATTGTCTGAGGATTGTATTCAAATAATTTCAACTACCATAATTTTTTCTACAGGATAAAATGGAAACCACCTTAAAGCAGTATAAGGGTTGACTTCAACTTCTAATTTGCAAAGTACATCTGCTTTATAGAGCATCTTTACAGCAGCCTCATAATAAGATAAACATGGCTTGTAACTTTTGCTTTCCCTTTGCAAAAAACACAAAGCCTTGTCTTTATTTTTAAAACAATAATTACATAATGGGGAGAAGCCTCTAATTTCTGAGAACACACTGTAAGAGTTTGTGAGAAGAATAACAAAATAATGCAGAAGTACACAAAGGCTTTATTAAAGAAACGGTGCTCAAAGCACTGACTTCTCCTATACTTCAAATCCGTTTCTGATTCTTGAGCTAACACTGCTCTAAGCAAAAGTTGCAGCTTTGTCAAATGATAAAGCAACAAGACATATTACCCTGCTTCTGTTATGAAATTCCTAATGAAAAAAACCCCAAGGATTTCTCAATTTTGCACATGTTGTATCTCCCAAAGTGTCCTAAGACAGTCTTATAATTCTGTCAGAGGATTTGTTCAAATTTGTAAATTACTTCTGTGTGCTTTGTCAAGACAGAAATGCCAGCTTTGCAGCTCTTTGTGGCAGATGTTTGGGCATGCTTTCAGTCCCATATTGTCCTAGCTGTAAAAAGAATGAATGCAACTGGTAAAGAGAATAATTTCCTCTCAGATTTCCTTCACTTATGATATCTATTCTATAAAATGTCTTAGGCACAATTAGTTGTACATATAAGAATTTTACTGCTTTTCTCAAAAAAAACCCCAACAAACCCAAAACTAAAACAACAAAAATACAAAACCAAACTGAAACAACAAAAAACCAATTGAACAACAGGCTGCATATGAATACAAGGAGAGTTTGCCTACAATCTGTTAGCAGTTTGGACTGTAGAAGTTTTTTGGCAGACAAGGAAGCCACCAGTAAAAAAAAAGAAAGGTGAAACAGCTTCAAATGTCAAAATTTTGTAAAACTAACTCAACATGACACTATTTCTCTGCCCCTTTAATTTTATGGACCATGTTAGGAGAGAATGGACTCAGAACAGAAGAATGGAGGGATACTACAAAAAAATAAAAAACAAAGAAAACTTCTTTTATTACTTCCCTGCTTTTCTAGATTGGACCCAAAATCTTGAGGTGTTTAGATTTAATAAATACCTTGATACTGAGATCATTCTCAGGACTTCAGTTATGTTTATACCCACTGAATGAGCATGCCCCAACAGCTCTTTGTGGAACAGCTTCTTGCTGGGTATCACCACCTGTATTTCTTATAAGTAAATAAGTAAGTGGGTTTCTTTTCAGAAGTAATAATTTTGCATGTTGAATGTTTGGAAGATCTTATCCTATACAGACAAAATAACTTTTAACCTTTCAGTTCATATTAAATACAAGATTCAGCAGTCCATGTGAAGTTTCAAGACATTAATTTACATTCAGTAGGTCACTGCAAACAGAATCCTCAGCATCTCAGACAGGATCAGTTTTTACAAATAGACCTACTGGGTCCATTGGGGCAAATGCCTTTTTTACTTCCTAAGTTTTGTTATTACACTTGGAATAATGTGACATGGGAATAATAATTTTTGTTTTCTCCCTCTGCAGAGCCAAACACAGCTATCTGAATCTGAGCATGTTTCTTGATGAGCAGGTCAGTGAGAGAAATGATGAGCTGAAGAACTGCACTGACATCGAAACCACTCATATAATCAGAAAAATTAAAGCTTTTAAGGTTTTTTAAGTAAAACACTGTTTTACTACTTAAGTCTATTCCCAAACACAGAAAACTGGTTGTTCTAGCCATTGTTCCTGCCTTCATTTCAGCATGTGTGAGAGGAACTCAGAAAAGAAGGTAAGGAAACAGCATATCCACTACATTAGGACATTTGCCTGGCCAAAGATGAGAAGCTGTATGGTAAAGAACTGGTGAGGTGACTTTTCTCAGAGGCAAAATTTTCATCTATTCCTATGTCATCACTGTTATTTCAGTGTCAGTATCTGATAGATGAGGTAAGCATCCTTGAAATCATCAAATTAGGATATCAATTGCTACCATGATTACATTTCCCACTTTCATTTTGGAATGCTTGCCAATAACAAAATTTTCCAAAGGTTTCTGGTTAAAACTTCTCAGTCGTGAAAACTGTAATTTTTAAGAGAAAGGAAAAATCCTTTTATGAATTACTGCTTAAGATCTCTTCTAGTTAAGCAATTTATCAGAAAGTCACTGCACCCCAGCTACTCTGGTTTTTACTTCTCGAAGTAAAGGGTGATGGACTGAATGAAGTGTCTTTTGAAAAAGTAAACTGCATACTCTTTGTGTTCCCTGTATATAATAGAAAGTGCAGACTGTATCTTAAGATATGGCAGACCATTTCCTACAGGGAAGTAAGGTGCTTATCTGATGCTGAAACGGCATAATTTTTCTTTCCATGGCTAGACTGCGGGATGTAATCCAAACCCTAAACTGGCAGAGGGTGGAGGGTAGGGGAACGGAATGTGGATGGTAATTCTGATTTCACAGCAGAGCAATAAAATCTCCTGTAGGTTAGTTCCCATGAAAGAACTAATAAGGACACTTGTTTTCAGTCACAGATGCTTTCTTCTCAGTCCTATTCTGAAGTGCTTTATTCAGAGTTTCCCCAATCAATATTTTGACTTTGAGAGGCAGAAGTATTAGAGGTTTCTTACTTGGAGAGGGGGAATGCCAGGTCTTGAGCCAGTCAGTCCTCCTCTACAGTTTGTCAAAGAAGGTGAGAGGAAAAAAAAGGGCAGATGCAAAGAAGCAGCGTACATTCCCACCTTAATCGGTAATCTTATTTTCTATTATTTCGTCCTTTGCTAAGCATATTTTGTTGATTAGAAAACATGCAAACCCACAGCACTGGAGAAACACATCCTGGAGAATATGATCATTCTCTTAAATGAGCAACAGTATTCTGGGATGGATTCCTGTCCTGGGATCAAACTCCTAGCAAACTAAAATACATTCCTTTGTCTACTATATAAAATGATTAGTTAGGTAAGTCACAATTTGGATTTTTGCAGCAGACTAGGAGGAAAATAAAGCAAGGTAGTAATGTGTGTATATATATGTATATACGTACATACATATATAAAAAAATCTCTATTCTTTAGGTATGGTAATGGATTTTTAGGTGTCTTAGGAAAGAACAGAACTTCAATTCCAAGATGTAAAATTACTTTAACAAGACTTATGAATACCTCAGAATTAATTTCAAGCAGCAGTTTGGTTTTGCTTCTCCTTCCAAAAAGGGTAAAAAAGTTTTTCTACCAAACACAAACATAGGGTGAGAGAATATACTGTCTCACCACCATACAAAAGTGACAAATGAGGGCTAGAGTTCTTTACAGCTAAAATATTTAAGAAAAAATTATTAAACAATGTTTATTACTTGAATTCCTAATCACAGTGGATGACTGCACTCTTATCATCTGTTTTCTGTCCACAGTATGCATCTATCTCTTTTGGGAAGATGAAGTGCACGGCAGTTTATATTTTGTTGGATATTCTTCATTTTGGCTACAAATCCTTATAGAAATTCTGCTTAATGTGCTTAGGGGTTATATCCTAATTGATTTTACTTCACATGCCTTTGTTTTTAGGATTAATATTGCTTGTTAGCAGCAGTTCTTTGCTTTCCAAATGCTGTTTTTCCTAACATATCTTATTTACTAGAAGAACAAACAAACAGTGAAAAAAAGTCTGTGACTTAGCTCTGCTCATATCTTGAAGCCAGAAGTTTCTGAAAATCATCAGTTTGGCAGTCATACACCTATCTGTCTTTTTGTGGCTTCCATTATCATAGGCAGCACTCTAAAGTATTTTATATAAATGAAATAAGAAAAATAAAATTTTCTCTGTTACTCCAGATGTCTGTTTTACATGAATACAATTTTACATTAGTGCTTTTCACTATTTTTTTTTTTTTTACTTCATCCTTTTGACATTGACCATCTACTTTTGATTTCACAGACTGAGTAACGACATTGTTTTTACCATGTTCAGGGTGAAGTTTTCATGCAAGCTATTTTTTAGGACTGCTTGCTACCAACATAGAAGCCAAACTGAACAGACACTGGTTATTTATTTGATAAGAAGGGAAATAAAGCACAGAACAATATTTTATTTTATAATCAAAAAGATCCTTCTACACCTTGAGAGAGGAAGCAAAGTATCAGATAATTTAAAAAAATGTTTTTAAAAGTAATAAGCTTAAGTAGTAGACAGTGAATTGTAACAGATAGTTGATATTTTTGTTTAATTGGTCTTTTTCAAACATTTAGTTGCTTGTTTTTTAATAGCTGATTAGGCAATGATCTTTTGTTTTAGTACATATCAATTCTTTTGTCCTACAGATTGCAAATTTCTGTGAAAGATAAGGTGGTTTTGCTTTTATTTTAGAAAGCCAAATAAGTTACCTGTATATGCCAAATGGAAACTCTACAGTTGTCCAAATTACTTTCTCTCTTGATTCAAAGTGGGTGTTTTTGTGTTGCAAACTGCAGCTCCCAGTTCCTTTTGGCCAACTCCATATGTGTCTGACTGATTATTTGTTTAGTAGCACTCAGCACACTGAACAGGGCAGGTTTGTGCTGCTGACGACTTTATTACCCATCTGCCACAAAGCATGGCTGTGATATAATTCATTCTATTTACCCTAAAACAACAACAACGGCAACAACAACATCACTTCTCATGGGTGTGCAGTGTTATGAGAGGGAAAAATAATCTGACACTTCATCTTTCAATGTCTTTTGCTTGTACACAGGGAAAAATTATGTAGATATAGTCTTTTCATTAGAAACTGTGCAATAAAACTAATATTTCTTCCCTGAATATATAGCACCAGGGAGACATCCCAGCCTTTGGAATGTACTTATTTCTCAAACACAATTAACCAGCTGATATAACTGCTTCATAATTTGAAACATTTTATTTTTTTTTTATTATTTTATTTTACAGGGTGTTTTTGGTAGTTCTTTTTCTTTCTGTCAGGTGGAAAGGCTTTATTTAATTTAATTTTGTAATAAGCTTGTGTAAATGGTTCGCTGCTATGTAAGACACCCAAAAACATGTAAGCACTTTCCCTTCAAAATCCTCCACCAATCTTCCTGCCATCAATCTTTACAGCGCAGAACAGAGACACAGCTATAAACGAGGATGCTGAACATCTAGAAAGTGTTACACAGACAGACAGACTGAGGTGTGCGTATGTGCGTGTGCAAGCTCGCAGGGAGACAGCGTGGGTGGGGCACGTGAGGAGGAATAACCTGAATAACAATGGTTTCAGAAAGCAGAGGTTAGAAACAAACATGCCTTTTAACACTGCACACAGTTGTACCTTTCTTCCCGTAATTTAGATAAAACCAAACTGAAGGTATGTGGTAAGCTAAGCATGGTATATCAATATTTATGCTGCTTGGAATTTATGAACCAGCAAGCTCCTATGCAAATATTCCAGCTACATAGAGGTAACATTGTTTTCTGCACATCATGCTTCAAATCATATGTTCTAAAATAAAGATTTCAAGAGTATGCTGGCCTTCTTGAATTTTTATTCTATTTAGAAAGCTGTCATTTATAAGGCCAAGCCTGTACTCAAAAAAAATCCTGTTTTAATGATGATGCATATTATTTATTGCATGTACTAGCTATGAATACATTATTTTAACAATGCTTAAAATTGGCTGGAAAATCTACAAGCATTCCCTTCCTTCTCGTGTGGAGTGATCAACATCCTGCTCAGCAATTTCTCTGTGTGAGACACTGAAATGAAGCAAATAACACGATTTTCTTTACACTGACAGAGATGGCTATTCTAAGTTCTTTGCTATTTTCATAAACAATAAAGTCAAGAATACAATTTTCTACAAATTCTGGGTAGTTCTGCAGGGACAATTTTCAGTTCTGTCAAGTAATACTGAGTAATATTCTCGTGTCATGTTTATAGCCATCTGTGTGGATGCAAAGTCAAGTTTGGGCAGCTTTGGTCTTGATAAGGTGCAGATATTTTGATGTGAAGGTTGACTACCTTAGTTTGAAAGAACAAATGGATTAAAATGCTTCATGGTCAGAAAGTTATGTCTCACTTCAAAACAGGTTTTATAACTATAATCAGACACTAATTAATACAATAGTAGCCAAATTTGGAAAACCTCCACCTCCTAGTATCTTGTTCATGTCAATAACCTATGAAGACAGCTTTATAAAATGAAAGAAATACAAAACCCAAGCCAATCCTGCCCTGAAAAAGTCACAGTTCTTGTATTTGGAAGGGAAATGAAACTTAAAATCTAGAAATATCACAATCCCATGAAAATATTTTTCAATTACTTGGTTAACCCGAGACAAAGTTTTCCTTACTGTTTCCAGGTTTTGTGACTTTTGTCATGGTTGGTATGACTGTTAAATGGTTACAGTCATAGGTACAGGCATAGTCAGAGAGGCAGAAACAACAAAAAGGAGAGGGGGGAAATGCGTAACTCCCTGAGGTCAGTGGCCAAACAGATATTTGTACCACAGTTTCATTACATAGGTGCATAAGTTATGAGGATCCTCTTCTTGAAAGAAGTGGGCATGCAAACATCTGTCCATGATTTAGCTCAGGAACTGTGGCAAGCACAGAATCAGAATGATTTACTGCCATCCTTGCATTTGTGATTGTGGGAGAAGGGAACATCAGACTTCTATTGGAAAAAGCATGCCACCAGATCTCCAAAATGCTCTTAAGCATATATGATGCCCTAATAACTGTTAAATATCACATTTCTCTTAGTAGCTTGCAGTTAACAGCCACCTCCTAAATCAACAAGGTGAAAACTGTAATATAAAAATTCATGGAGATCTCAGGAATAAATTATTACATAGAAATCAGACAGTTTTGCTCTCAATCTGCTAAATAATAACTATATTATTTATATTATATTTATATTAAAAATATTTCAGGAAATAAACCTGAAACTGAAATTTAAAAAAAAAAAATTAAAAATCCTTTAGTAAAGAAGCATCCAGTTCCCTTCCTTGAAATCTTATACTTGAGGAGAGATATAGGAATGATTTTTTTGTTGATGTGCCTAGAAGGAAAAATTATCCCCCTTTTTGTTCTCATGGGATTACTACAGTTTTTGTAGAGTTTTAATTTCAACTGAAAAATGTAATTTTCCATAACACTGCTTGTGTCCCCAGATTAGATTTTAATTACTAGCCAAAAGTTCCTGTTGCTATTGAAATTTTAATTCACTTTTTGACAGGTACGAACTTGAATATCTGACAGCAGCTGTACAAATTGAGAAGTCCTCCACTCTCCTGATATTCCTTTTCAAGATTAATTACCTAAGGATATTTTTCATGACCAAGTATTGGTTTTTACCTGTTTTCTAGAAAGGAAAAGATCACAAAACTGCATCTTTTGCCCTCAGTTTTGCCAGTTCCGTAGTGAGGTTATCCTCCATTCTTTATTTGAATAAAAATGTTTCAATATAGTACATGACTTCAAACATGTATCATGTGTTGTGAGAGTGTCTGGACAATGGGAAATGGCAAGTAATGCAGGGCTTGGGGCTCAGTTTCAAATTTATCATCTAGAAGCACATTCTCAAGTGGCTGACTAACATTATCTGTCTCTTCTTCCTATAACTAAATACATCCATGTGAAATGCAGCCTACTGTGCTCACATCCCCCTCCCCACAATCTTAATTTTATTTATTGAAATTTCCCTCTTTTACTTAATGTACAGAGAAAAGTTATTTTGCACTGCCACCACTGCAGGAGCTTTTTAAATGATTCAAGGAAGTATAGCTTTCATTTAGGTTTGTGCCCTCCAGTCTGTTTATACTGGTCGATACACTTGTCTGAAAAATATAATGGATTAGCACATCATTCAACAAACTAGTCAGAAGGCAAGCTCAAGGCGACAGAGACCAAAAAGTAAATTACAGCCAGCAGAAGGGACAGGCCAAGCCTACAGCTAGGAAACATCATATCACTACAAAACCTGTATTCTGTGAGAATGTTACTTGAACTGAAATGGGTGAAAAATTTACACTGAAATATAATAAAACAATGAACTCCATGATTTCATACAAAACTCTAAGCTGTACACTTTATAGCATATAATGCAAAATAGGATTCTCACAAACAGTGGACGCTGCGGTCATATCTCCTATCAGCAACAGACATGATTACTCTGAAATGCGAAAGGAGTATTTTGTCTCCAGTTTAGTACTTTTTATTTCAGTGCTGCTTTAACACATTTAAATATGCACCAAATCAAATCTGCCAAAAAGTATATAATGAAAGATCTGTGAAAATATATCTTACATAGCTAGAGCAAACATATACAAAGATGCAATATAACTCTAAATATGAAAGGTCATTTTCCTTAGCATAGATAACCTATCTAGATTTCCTAGATAATCTTCAAGGTGAAGTTCATTAGCTACAATTTTTTGCATATATGTAATTAATTAAACACCTTTGTATAAGTGATAATTGTGCATTCTTTTTCTTTTTGAACCTCCAGCAGTTGATTGGAAAACTAAAATCAAATCACTGTACTTCTATTTTAAAATTTGTTAAAGTGTTATTTGCAATAGTCACTTTAGTTATGTAACACATAAACCTTTTCACATTTACAGAGAGAAAAGAGCCCTAACATCATCATAGAAGTTGAAGAATATCATACCACCCTAATAACTTTTCAGAAAATCAACACAGTGGATGAAATTCACTGCTGAGGTAGATCCTTTAGCTCAAGTGGAGGTACATCAAGAAGAGTTGTGTGTGCCATGCTGGAAGGTGTAAATCACACCATATGACGATTAAGTAAATTCTTGAAAAGAGTTAGAAACAACCTAGCAGATGCATCAGCAGAGAGGAATGAGAAACTCCCTGTCATGTGGCTTCCAAAGTCATGCGTCTGAGGGAGAGAAAGCCCTCTCTACAGAAAGTGAGCTGGCACTATCACTCCTTTTCTACATTTCCATTCAGCTGCGCTTATGCATCAATTAGTTTTGCCTTACTCCTGCTATTTTCAGCTGTGCTTGTGTCTTACACATGACTGCAGGTATCAGGGAAGATAAGACCAGCATTTCAGATTTCCCTCATGGCCACAGCCTTGGTTTCATTTATTCACAAGACGAACAGAAGCAGATGATTTCTGGAACTCAATTTGCCTATCTCTATTCCCCAGCTCTCACCACACAGAGTCACTTTGAAGACCTTTTCTAGGATTCTAGACGGAGGTCATGCCATAGAGCAATGGTCTTTGAAAGGAATTCCCAAACTTTAATTCATAATAGATGCTTATTGTTACTGGAGCCAAAAGGAGAAAATGGGAAGCAAGGGTATGTATTTGGACCACTGATACTTTGCTTAATCTAGGTTATTTCTGGTCAAGAACTGTGTCAAGCCCCTATAAAGTGAGGAAACCTCTTGTGAATTTATGGATAAAATCAAGTGTATTTGGATTAAATTCAAATATATTGTATAGTATAAATTTCAAATATACTGTATAATATAAATTTCAATTTCCTGAATGGAGAGGCTCCACAATTGACTCTTTCCAATTTGTGTGTATATTGCACTGATAATCAAGTTTCTATTTTGGTAACGAGCTGGTTTGTAAAATCACATTTGCATTGGGATATGTCTGTTTTTTAGTTGTCTATGCTTGCACACTACTTCTGGGACATCTACAGAATCACCAAAACCTTCCTTGTTTAAGGCAAAGATGCCAATTTTAAAATGTCATGCCCTATCACAGCTGAGGCCTCAATGTTCAAATATGCTGAGCTTTCAGTTCAATATGAAATCTGCCTGTTCTCCTGGCATGGGGCCAACAAGAGACGGATGGGTTTTGACACATTCTTTCCTGGTTTGTTTGTTTCCTGGGCAGGAGTTGTTGTTCAACACCAATCACAATTTTAGATGTTTAGTTGGGTTTCTAAAATTCAGACTGTGTATATCTATATTTTAAATACATACACTATAAAACATTAGTTAAACATTGAGG
The DNA here is from genome assembly GCF_971803275.1 of Cyanistes caeruleus. Lineage (NCBI taxonomy): Eukaryota > Metazoa > Chordata > Aves > Passeriformes > Paridae > Cyanistes > Cyanistes caeruleus. The sequence goes on along the minus strand of NC_141706.1, from coordinate 43,107,648 downwards.
TCCATGTCCTACTTTTATAGGCACATGTAATTTCACACTTTTGACTGACCAAATGATAAAGCAGATGCACATGACCTACGCATCAATTTTGGGTGTTTATAGAGATAAATAGGGTATAAGGAAACAAAATAGTAACACACAGTATCAGTGCTTTTTTACTACAGAAATTCAAGTATTGTTAATAAACAGGTTTGGCTATAATTTTTCTCTAGAAATTTTTCTTTTGCTTTGTTTTTGGTGAGATTGCCGCAGCTTTTAATGAGAGGTCCCACGGTTGAAAAGTCCAAGCCCCAGTCCCTCAAAGGTTTAACTGAATAGATTTATCACTTGCTTCACAGCTTTCAGTGAGAATTCTTGGGTTCATGTTTCCAGGATCCAAGCCTTTGTTATGACATATTAATCCTTTCTTCTACTCATACTCTATTTTACGATTTTGTTATGATTTATCTATCCTTTCTTCTCCTCACACTATTTTTATTTCAAGTTCAGTTTGTAGCATTACCTTTTTTTACTGTTGTTTTAACACTTATCTGTCAGAAAACTGTTTTCAGTTCCTTGTCACATTGTCAAATTTACCACTGTTTAGAAATTTTTACAGGACACACATCTGTTTCAGACTGAATAATTTAGAAAATTTCAGCTAAGGCTCAGTCTAGACACAACAGCTTTTTTATTTTCACTCATGTTAAAGCAGTAAGATGTTTTGGAGCACTCCTCACATTCCCATTTCTATTACAAAATGGATCTGAAACTGGCAGATGGATTTGCCTTTATACTAGCAAGAGGCTATTTGCCATTCCAATAAAAGCACACTGAGATTTGTCCGAGTCATATGCCACTGAGCAAGCAACCACTGCTTAAATAGATCAATACAAACCTTCATTCTATTTACTTCTACAATCTACAATGCCCTATGCTTATGATCGGGGCCAAGGGTGTGATCTCTACAGTGACTCATGTGATTAATATATTGGTGTGATTTTGCAGCTGCAGAATAGGAGCCAAAATAAGAGACAGGCATCTCACCAAAGCTGTGCATTTCTGAACTCCTTTTGCTCTTGGATCCTGTAAGAAGTGAATAACTAGACAGCCTGATTGCTTATATCTGGCATGCAGTCTCAGAGCTGTGATGGGAACATGTGCTACTGCCATGCATAAGTGTGTGAGAGGGGCCAAATGAATATAAAGGTCTGTCTAGAGGGATTTCAGCTTCCATGGCCAAATCTCATTAGATTCCATCCCCTGTAAACAGATTCCAACCTTCAGCAGTTAATAACACTAACCACACTGCACCTTCCCCCAGTAAAACTAAATATGCTTCATCCTACCATAGCTCTCAAGGACAGCCATGGCCAAAAATCAGAAAGCAAATGCATGTGCTCAGGGTTGTAAGGCTGCAGCTGGACATTCCTTATCTCCTGCTCATGTGGGACAGTGTGGGACAGAGGTAAAGACCTCTTCAGCACAGCTTTGAGGTTCCTCTTTCAATCATGCACCCATACAGATTTACAGAGTTGTATTATATGTAAATAAACATGCATGAGTACTCCTAGCTATCAAGCTAATGATATAAGGCATCCTGCATTTTGTCATTATACTACAGGGCTATTCAACACAACTAACAGAATATATCTAAAAAAGAAAATCTAAAAGTTTGTCTGTAATAAGCATGAATGACCATTTGGATTTATTTTCTTTAGTGAGGAGGGGGTGGCTAATCATCGATGTAGCATTTGTAAAAAGGCAACAACTTTTATGGCTGAATTTTGAGAGGTGAAAAGTATTCATCCCTTGTAAACTTCCCTTCCATTGTGAAATGAGATTCTCATAGTCACCAATCTCATTAAAAGTTAAAACTGTGTCTGCTTAGCATTAGCAAGGAATAAAAGGGTAAGAAATGAGGTGTCTATGAGAACTATAGCTATTGACATCATTGACCTATAAATACGTCCTCTTCAAGTTGATATACAGCAATTCATTATCCCTGTTTTGATATAATTGCTATTACTGAAAGCCCTTTGCTTTCAAGTGTTAATACAATTGCAGTTCATTTTTCAGATAATCTGCCAAAAAGAAAAAACTAATTTCTAAATATTTGATCATAAAAGTTGTCCTCAGCTTTTACAGATAATTTAGTCAAATAATATCAGATAATCTTAGAGCAGATTTAACAGGAAATTGCTAGGGACTCCATCTAAGCAGCATCCATTTGCACTTATATAAATGTACTGAATGTGTAGGAAGACTTTGACAGCTTGCCATATGTGATTTCATTCTGTAGCCTACCTACTTTACCATCAAAAGTTATATCCTTTGAAGCATTGCCAGAATTACTTTAGCCCAGTAGATATGCTAGATGTGCCCTTTAAAAGCCATATCATTTCCTTTCTACTCTGACTAGTTCAATGTAGCATCTGCTCAACTAAATTCCTTTGAAGGTTAAAACCAAAAAACCCCTGTACTACAGCTCACTAAGATGTCCAGTGTTGAATGAAGACCATGGATGCAAGAGAATAAATATTACTTAAATGAAACTATAAAAAAGAATCAGAAAATTATCAGCTATCATGGGCACATTATAATTATATACACAGAGAATAAATATTTGCATTTCAGGATATGTGTTTTATTTAAAATAAAAATAAACCCTGCATTTTTTACTTCCAATTCATTATGTTGATTGTTTATATGCAAATTCTGATATTGCCATGACATGGGTGTTAATGTCATAAGAAAGAATATCACACATCAACAACTTGATTCAAAATAGCAAATATAGGTATGAATGTATAATCTCCTTTAAAACCTTTGGGTTTTGCAGTTATTTTAAAAGACATGCCATTATTTTCATAGCACCTTCCCAGCTGTTCTAGATGACAATGAAGGGATAGGCCATATCATCTGGTATCACAATGAAGCTGTGACATTTTTGAAATATTTTTGGTTTACTTTCTTTAATTTCTACAAACACTATTTAAAATTGTAGACTGGTGTTTTTACAAAGAGATGAATAGATTCCAGAATTATATGATTTTCTAGATTGAAAACACTCTAAAACATATTAAAATGGTAGTGTCCTTTTGGAGTCTTTTTGTCCTGTAAAATCCCTGCAATGTCAATTTTAATTAATGAGCTGTAAAAGTTACATTTTTATATATGGGGGTTTTTTACCAGTTTTACTTATTATTCTTATTATTTCACAAGAACTTTCATCCTCACTCTCAGGGAGGTTGCAGACTTTCCTAATCTGCAGGGATTTAACCCAAAAGCATCATGAGAATGCACACTGGACCGTGTCAGATCTAGTCACATCACTGCCTGAATTAGGTATAGTACTAATGTGCTTGTACCAGTTGAATAGTTCCTAACCACTTAGAAAGGAAAAAGCATAATTTGTTTTGCATATTTCTATTTTAGTTACTGTCCGTCAAACACATGAGATCTTTCTTCACAGTCACAAGTGTACATAAACCTAGAGGAGTGCAGTGGTATCAAAACAGAAGAGGAGAATAGAATAAGTATTATTCATTACTACATTGATTTAGCCAAATAAAACATCTGAAATAAGTTCAATTTGAAGTGCACAGAATTCTTTCCGTGGACACATTTTTAACAAAAAGCAGGAAAGCTAAATCCTTGTATTTGCAATGAGCATGAAAGAAAATCCCATCTCTAGAAACTTGAATTTGCTTATGTTCATTTCAGTGACTGAACTAGTTTATATTAACAATTCTTCCCCTGTTTGGAAGTTTCCCCTTCTGTTTGGAAGCCATGGCACCTTTAAGCAACAGTACATCCAAACTTGATCTGGGAGCTAGCAAGGAAGACAGACTGAATCAGAAGAAGACGGGAAACAGATGATAAAAATACCACAATGTTCACCCCTCCCAAACATGCAACTAATAAAATGCATATATTTTTCATTTTTTTAGCCAACCACTCTGATCCTGAAGATTGTTATGTCTTTGGAATGCATCTGTCTCAATGGTTAGACATTAGCTCATCTGCACACTAGGTTCAGTAAAGAAAGCATATACCAATTACAATTAATGCAAGAATCCTCTAAAATGCCGTAACATAAAGTTGATTCAAGGTAGCTCAATCTGAATATATAAAATTTGAGACAGGACAAAGAAACTGAGCTATCATATGACCAAAGTATTTTAAAACTTGCAAGCAGTAATATAACAAATAAGAAACAAAAAGGAGAAACCACTGTCACTCTGTCATAGGGTAGCCACACTCTTATTCAAAGTACTAGTTGTTTATAGGGACAGAGGGATTGCTCATTAACTTAAAGTATATATCTTCATTCCCAATGTGAAATAAGAAGCATACTGGCAATACAGAGTAAAATGAGAACCATTCATAAACCCATGAAATCTCTTCATTGATTTACAAGCTGTGGATCAGACTCACGTCATGACAGGAGAAACAAACATAGAAGGGAAAGCTCCTGTTTCTCCAACTGGATTAATGAATTTCAGAAAAGGAAGCATCTCTTCCTACAAACTTTAAATCATGACTCATATATGCTGCTTCAATACATAGAAGAGATTCAGTTACAATTTTCATAATTTCTTATGCATATGCTGTGGAAGTTCAGTAAGAATACACGGATAGCTCCATTACTATTCAAGGAATCTCAGGAATGCATACAGCTTTGTATTTACCACTTCTGCATGAATAAGTGCTGTCCCAAATGAGACATCTTTCTGAAAGGCAGTATGGAAAGGTAGAGAGTATCCCTGACTGTAATGGCTACATCTGAATACAGCAGTACTCAGACTAAAAATACTTGTCACCCGAAAGACCCAAAGACAGGATCTCAAATATAAAATAATTAATATAGGTAATAATTCCGTCATACCTTTTATTAGTATAAGGCTAGATTTATTAACACAAAGGCTTTAAAAGTTATCGGGAGTACAGGAGGAGCAGAATACACCATATTAGTTTATAGATCTGTGTGATAGAGAAATAAGACAGTATTTCCCCTTTATATTTTACTGTTGCCAAACTTCATAATATTATTGCCAATTGAGTGGATTGATTGTAGTTTCAAAGGCCTTTCTGTAGAATCATGATATTCCCAAAAAGTCTCAGACATCTGCTACATATTAAAATACATTTTTAGCATTCATGTAGCTAATGGAAAAAGAAGACTTGAAAATACAAAGTCACAAAGGGTGCAAAACCCCCTGAATGTTAATAAGCCCTTTAAAATACTATTTTCATATATCTTGAGTATGAACCAGACTATTTGAGTTGATGCTGGGCTGTGAGTTCTGAATATCAAAGGTTAGCAAAATCTCGCTTGGTTGCTGAGGAAGAAGCAGCATGTCTCTTTATGAGTCTGTTGCTGAGCAGGGGCAGCGTGCTATGTTCTCTGTCTTCCCCTTCCTGTCTGCTCACACTGTATTTCTTTTGTCTGTCTGCTCATACTAATTTCCCATCCTTCCAATACATGCCAATGCTTCCTGTCTCCAAAAGGAAGGTAATTCCTGCCCTCAGACATGTCTCCTCTTTGTTGAAGGAAGATATTTCCTTTCTTGCCTTTTTGCCCTAAATTTCTAACTCTGGGCTAAGGAAGTTTATCGCTTCACTCTGTTGCCATGTCTGAGCTCCTGTCTGGGAAAAATCAATTCCTAGTTTTCTCCTACCTCATCAGGTGGTCAGTGGAAGTACCCCTCTGCTGCATGGCTGGTTTTGGCTATGCCAGCACTGCTAGAGCAGGTTGTGCGATGGGGTGGGTCCTGATGTTAGATTTTGATGGCCTAGCTTGTTTAAATGGCTTTAAACTGGCTCTTCTGTGGATTCATCTGCAGAGAAACCTTCTGTGGGAGTGCCATGAGAATGATAAGTAAACATCATCCATGTGGAGCTGTTATTCAGGATGAATACAGGCATTTCTGAAGGTATGAGCAAGCAGCAGAGAGAACTTCCAATATGAATGTTGTTAAGGAACTCATCTGAGCAAGTAGGATAAAGGATCTCAGTAAACCGGACAAGTTTTCTGCTGATTTTTCCCCCTGTCCTCTAAATGCAGAAAGCAACCTGGGAGCCTTCCCTTTCACACTGTAACTTAACCAGGAAGCTGCTGTCAGCTGCTGTGCAATTGGAAGCACAGGCAGAAGATGTCCTGGGTGGCAACTTGGCTCAAATGCCAGAAGGTAATACAGGGAAACATGGGGTTAAAATCTAAAGCAGCATAGGTCTGTTTTAATGCTGAGGATGAATAGGGAGTGACAAAAGAATGTAGATTAATGCTGGAAGAGTAATAGCACATGGACATGACTCTTGAATTTCCATGACAAACCTTGGGGATTAAGCACCATTAGCCTCTGACTTGGGAGGTTCTCTTGGCTAGATCCCAGTGAAGATACTCTCCACAGAATTTGGAATGCTCCTGTTCTCTTACCAATCCTCTCTTCCCAGTGTAGTATTACTCTGTTAATTCTGACTGAACACAGAGCAAGTAAAGTCCTGACCAAGGCTGTAATAATACATGATGCTGGCAAAAGCAGAGTAAGATGTATTTCCTATCTTTTTTTCTGAGCTGCTTCCTGATCTTGTGCTTTCAAATGCAACCCCTTAGCTGGATTGGTAGAACTGTCAGTGAGGATTTGAAGCTGAGGATATCACTGAATTGACCTGAGTTTAAAGTAGGTTTTTATATTTTATTTTTGCAGCATTATTTTTTAGCTCAGAACCACTCAGTGCTTTTAAAACATATGGGCACTGTTTTATTCCCTTCATAACCTTAAACCAATCCTTGAATATCTGTGGATTGACCCACCCTTCTCAAATGCTTGGAATGGAAGTTCTGTCAAGTACCCCTATGGCTTCCCTGCTACAAATCTTGAATCATTTCATACAATGGAAAATATTTGAGTCATGGCTTTCATTTTCCCTGACTCAAATACTGATGTAAAAGAAAATCAAAATTTATAATCAGTGCATTTTATAAGCAATGAAAGGAATATTTTCTTACTATTAATCAAAATCTATTAATTATAATTTTATATTTCTTTTTAGAAATGAAATTTTCATCACTCACCATCAGAATGACTTTTTGAACTTACTCGTAAAAGGTAGAATCATTTCTTATCTTTGAGGGGTTTTTCTCCTCACCTCTAATGTGCCCAAAAAGCATAGAAAATATCTTTAGGGTAAATTTATATGTTTCTCACCAGTGCCCGTTTTTTTTTTTTCCCCCCCCCAATTATTCCACAACTGTTTGTTTTACAGAATATTTTCCAACTTCCACATGAATATTACAATGCAATGCAAAGAAGATACCAAAGTTCTGTGTAGCTAAATTGGATAATATGACTATTAATTCAGGAAAACTTTGTTTTATTTGCTTTAATAGGAAAGAGAAACATAAAATACCTAAACTGTCTTACCCATTTTCCCTAGATATTTTTATTAAAATAATCTGAAACCATTGCATCCATCAGGAAGCAAATGGTCTGATTGTTAATGCTTTCAGTCTTATTCAGTATGGGAAAGAGTTAAGAATTGCAATAAAAATACCTTATCAATGTTTTTTTCTTTAACAGAAAATGGTAGAAATTATTAAGTGACATAAAAAGTCTTCAGCCTTTAAGTGTTAAACCAATGAGGCTATATTTTATTGCATCGAGAATCTGTGATTCATTTTAACCAGTGAATCCCTTCTGCATAAAGGCTTTCAATGTTTCAGCCTCAATGGCTGGTAAAATATGCTCAAAAGAATAAATAAGGGAAACATGATTCTCATGTAAAATGACATTCTGGATTCCTTTAGTTAACTCAACAGAGAGCTATATTCAGTGGAGCCTGTAAGACAATACTGTTGGCAGTATTTAAACACACTGTAGAAGAAGAAGCAAAACAATGTGATCAGTAACAATAAGTTAATTTCAATTAAAAAAAAAAACATTAAATCATCACCATGTATTGCATTTGGACTCACTACAAAGTGACAGTCAGCGGATTATTCCACAGATTTCTAATGCTGAAAATTCTGATGGCATTTACTAGCATAACCTTTCAACTCTGAGCACATCAATAGAAGCAGACAGTGGTTTGAAATATGATTCCTTGCAGATAGCATATCCTCATTCATCTGACTGTGGTGCTCTGTGCTCCATTGCACAAACAGCGGCTCACCCACTTCTGAGAGGACACTAATAAAAAAGGCATCAATTTTCAGCTCTAGTACTACTGTGATCTCTTTATATGTTCGACATCCAACATTAAATTAAAATGCTGTTATAAATCCTACTTTCTGAATCTGGAATGAGTGTTGGGTTTTTGTCGCATGAGACTGCAGCAAATCTTGTCAAAAGCAAGGAAGCACGTCTTGTTCACTCAGAATTAATGTTGTGGATGAAAGAAGGAGGTAAAAGAGGTTGAATACGGTGAACTGTGGGTGTCAAAGGCAGTGGGTAAAGCAGCTTTGGGGTACCAAACAGAGCACAACATTTTCTGCTTTCAACAGATTCCTAGCCAGTAATTATAATTAACACTAACTGCACATGAAGGATAGTTTGTTCATTATATGAAGCACTTAAAAAGATACTGCAAATTTTAAAATGCTGTTATTCATCACAGTTTGGGCAATATATTTCTCTGTGCAAGACAAAACCAGTTTGGTAATAACCAGATAAAATAGCCTAAGTGTTTTGGACCTCTCCATGACAATACAGTGAAGGTTGTTACAGAGTGTCTATGCAAAATTATGTATATTGATGTTGATGCTCAGGACTTCTGTCAGGTTGTCATTTGCACTTGAGTTGTCTTAAAAGTTCTTGGGTTGGGATGGGGATTTAAAAAAAAAACAAAAAACAACAGAATAGAGAAAAAATGATTAGGCACTGGTATTAAATACTGTGAGGATGGCAAAAAAAAAAAAGCTGTGAACAGTGAGTGTGATAAAGAAAGCAGGTGGGATATTGGTGCTATGTAAAAGAGTGCCATATATTTTGGAGTCTTTCAGCTGCGTCTGATAACCTCTAATGGCAGGTATCCTTTCTCCTTTAAGAGCTAAGCTAAGCTACACTGAGAAGGCAATAATGGCTTCAGCAAAGATACTGAGTCTATAGATATTTTCCCCTGTTCAGTTCATTCATAATTATGAAGAAAAGAAACAAGCTTGCCTTTTTGGGGGTGGGGGAGTGCCTTCAAGAGTGGTTCAATATCTGGATCGAACAGAGGAACTTTTTCCCCCTAAGGATCCTGCCTGAAGAAACCTTGACATGCACAAAGTCAGAACCTAGACAAAGTTGCCCTGGTGAGAACGATAAGGTCACCCGTGGGATTGCTGAGATTATCTCTGTCAAGCACTTGGACAGCATGCAGTCAAATGATGCATCATGCAGTCATTTTCGGGGGGGAAAAATCAATTTCTTCAGCAGGTCGCTATTTGCTTTTCAAAGTGCCCTTGTAGGCCTTCACCACCAAGCATTTATCAATTTAAATGTTGTAAATTGATAATGTGCCACTGTGCCTTGTACTGTTTCTGAATTATTTTGATACTTATATTTTCTTACTGCTCTCGGAATCCTCAGAGCTGCTCTATTTCAATAGAACTCCTCCCTTGTTCACTTCTTTTAGCATAAAATACAACAGTAAATTAATATTCTTACATTGAATGTAAAGGAAGAAAAAATTTAAAGCCTTACATGATCAACACAGAATTTCCCAGGCTTTTATTTGCTCTGTTTAAAGGGGAAAAACTGTTAAAAAATTATCAGTGCTAGTGTACCAATTTACTGTATGAGCAGAAATTATCTTTTTTATGTAGAAGTATTTAAATTCAGAACACTAAAACAACGATGACATCACAAAGAAAAAGGGAAAGTTCTTTTCACAATTGGTTATTGTCTAGTTTTGCTTTAAAAAAATTGCAGCTCTGGATTTTGCTATTTTTGCATTATTATTATTATTATTATTATTATTATATTATATTTTATTTTTTAATGGTATAGGAGGAAAATAAGATAGAATTTACAGAATCAGTGAAAGCGTCAAGATGGCTTTATATTATTTTTTAAGCAAACAGAGCACAAAAGCAATCCTTTAACCATCTACTAACCTCAACTTGATTTGCATTGAAAAACAGGTAGAGCATAGTAGTTGAGGTTTGTGCTTCGTAAAAGCAAAAGAAATACATGGCAGTTGCAAAGCATTCTTAACCTCCAGTGATTTATTGGCCCTCAGCCAAGTTATCAGGGGAATCTAATTCTTCTTTATTATTCAAATAAACCACATTTGGCACCATGGTTCCTTTTCAGAATAGCTTCACAAATAGAATGAGTACTGTCATTTATTTGACCTTGTACTTGTGTGCTGTAGCTATAATTTTATTTGCCATTTCATAGAACAAATGCACAGAAAGGCAAAATAAGGAAATAGGTTATGCTAACAGTAACAGAGTACACCTATAATATACCTGTTGGTTTTGCCGGCTTTATTTTCAAAAGGATAAATTCTCAAAATTTTATTCTTGTTTTCTTCCTTTTTCATCTCTATTATCTATCTCTTATTATGCCAGCAGCTGCACTCTTCATTTTTAGTGAGCTCTCTTTTCAACAGGCCAATCTGCAAACCTGCTCTGTGTCCTGGACAAGTGGGAGCAAAGGTAGGAAATATTTTACTTTAAGATGTGGACCTCACAGGTGGGAAACTACACATCCAATCCTTGCTGAGTACAACTATTGTAAGAGGTGATTAAGAACTTCTTTCCTGAATGCAAAAGCATCCTAGCCAGATTATTAGCTCATAATATTTTCTATTGAACCTGAAACATCATATGTCAGACAATTTTATCCTTTCTGGATAACACATTTTTATTCTGTTTCTGGATAGACTTTTCTCCCTTTTTGTTACTATTTATGTGTTTTAATAGTTTTTTTACTATTTATATATTTATGTTTGGTCTAAGTCTCAAACACATAGAGACTTAGACTTTTCTAGAGAATTGAAATCTCTTAGGGAAGCACTCACATGGACTTCTAAGTATTGGAAGGAGTAATTTGAGTGCCTCTTCAGTGGTTAGACATTTTCTTTTGAAATCTCATCCCATTTCTAAAGGGAAGTCAGGGACTGAGGATTCCAAAGATGGAAGCTACCCTGATATCAAAGATTACCTTCTAACTTGGAAAATGTATGAAGAACAACCATTTTTACATCACTACAGAGACACAGTTAAATAGATGTTTGTATTGGCTACACCATCACAGATCATGCTGTCCAACTTCTAGATATTTCTGGGTCTTTCAACAAATACTACAGTTCATGAAAGATCTGGAAAGCATGTTCAACTATTTCAGCTTGCCTCAAAAGGTGAGCTATGACAATTAATATAGACTAAAGTCAATATACATAGACTCTTTAACTGGGAGATTGTTGGTCCATTTCTCTTGCTTTGACTCTTTACCTTCTCTCACTCGTAATTTTCGGCTAACTCTCTTTTCCTAAACTTAGAAATGTATCTCTGTTCTCTGAAATATACATCTGCCAAACTAGCTTAAAATTCTTGGTTAGCATTAGCTGGCAGATAAATTATTCAAAAAAATTATTCAAAATATATATGTTGATGGGTGTCTACATATAAGCTATATTCATTGTAATGTCAAAAGGGTATTTATTGTGGTTTTCGTTTACTGTTCAAATATACTGTTAGTTTTGCCAGGGGTAACTTTATTATTATAATTTCCAGGCCACCTTCCAAGATATTGTTTTATCAGATTTGTTTACTATTAGTCCTGCAGCTATCTTACAACATTGGCATCCATTTGTTTTGCACCACTGGCTCTGAATGTTCAGAAAAGAGTGAAATTTTCTACCATAAATGTTTTCACCTGCTGAGATTCAATACAGAAACTATTTTCCTTTATCTAGGAGACATGAGATTTTGCTTTTCAAATACAAAATATATTTTACATTATTTCCATGCATACTAGTTAAAAATAAACACAAAAAAGCCCCCCAAAAACCCCACCAAACAAGGATGAAGCCTTAGAGAAATAAGTTATCTAGAAAGTAAGACTCCAAAGTCAGCACTTGATGAAGATATTTCAAATAGTAATGTACATTATAATGCCTTTAAGTGCAACACTGTCTGGAGGTTCTATATAAATACAAAGTTTTGGAGTATCAGCATAGGGTATATCATTGTTTACTTGCAGTCCAAGAAATACAACACTTCATGTATCACATAACACCAACCCAGAAATTCAGAATTCACTGGTATTTTAAGTTTGGTATGATGAAAACTGCAGCATTTCCATGTATATTTGAGAAATGGTTCTACAGATAGACTTGCCAATATTTTTAGCAACAAATAAGCTTTGACTAGTGATTTAGTAGGATGCAGCTACAGCACTTCTTTTAAAATTATTAAGAGACTAGCAATATAATGCTGTACCAAGAGAACAATATATCAAAAATATATAAATATCGTAGGTCTTAGAAACAGAAAATGTCTCCATAAAGACAGAAGAGAAGAAAAGCAAAAAACTCAGATATTTTAGTAAATCTCAGTAGATTTAATTTATTACCCAGTAAAAATCCATAGTACTAGTTCTGATTTTTGGTAGTTTTTCCATCAGTACTTTCAGTGGTGAATGCATGGAAATATTTGCCCTGATATTTCTAATGCTCTATCTAATATGCAAAAAAAAAAATTGCTTCATTTAACGGAACCCTTTCCTGAAATGTATATGGATCAAGATGGAGTGTAAAGTCTGAACAACACGATGTGAGTTCAGAGTAAGGAGAGATTTATCAACTGTATAGTTTGAAAGACAGTGGCAGAAAATGCTTTTAACAGGAGACTAACATAGGGTTAAAGCCAAATTTTTCTTGAACAGATGATATTTCAGATGGCCACACTATTCCAGATGCATCAATTTCCTTGAAAATCCAATCCATATATGTGCATATGCTGTGCTGGCAGGAGGACTGACTGAAATGGCCAAAACCCAAGAGCTAATATTCTTTTGGCCAGAATAATGCAATTATTATTTTCCTAGCTATCAGTCTAAGCATACAGAGCCATCTGTTATGCAAAGCAAACATACACATCTCAATTACAGAAAATGCAGTTGCCTTGACAGAATTTGGATTACACCACTAACCAGGGCTGTAAAATTTGTTTTAAGCTAGTGTATAATGGATGCCTTTCAGGAGTTTCCTAATTAGCATTTACCTGCTTAAACTAATTATCCATCCTTCTTCTTTACTGGCTTATTAGACTTTGTTGGATACTATGCATAAACCAGATTAATATGAACATAAGACAATAATAAACATTAAAGTTCCAATTCTTTACTGTATTAGCAACATGGTGGTGCACCGATTTCAAAATGTGAGATTCTTGATACTAACTCCCAAACAGATTAAGTCAGGGATTAAAGGCTATTACAAAACGAGGGACTTTAATGAGAGACAAGAATACTGATACGAGCTAGAAACAGCTCTTGCTTCCATTTCTATCATTGGGTTTGCCAAAGCCAGCACAAAATAACAATTACTGAACTTATTACAGCCAATTGCTTGCATGTTCTTTGAGGACTTAATGAGCTTCTATTCGTATTCTCACCAGATAATATTTAAAATTAGTCTTTTTTTGTCATCAAATATTAAAATTTCCCATTTGATTGTTGGTGTGGTACAGCAAAACTGACAGTAAGTAGCCTATGCTAATAGTTGCTTCCTCATAGCTGTGTGGGTCCCAATTTAAAGTAGCTCAAATAAGTATTATTTCAGATTTTCTTTTCCTCCTCCGGGTGACTGCAGTAGAAGTTGATGGTCCCACTCTGAAAATCATCATGCAAAATATTTCTGCTTCATTTCTAAGTGCAAGCAGAAAGAAGCTATCCTGCCTAAACATTTCTGAATGTTGCAGGATCAGGAATAAACATTAACAACTAACTTTTGCCCCACTTCTGCCCTGCCTTTTAATCTTTGATAAACAGTTGTCAGCAATTAAATGAAAAAAAAAAAAAAATCCTAAACCAAAACATCCCAAATTACTATACTTTATAAATTCATCTTTTCATATTAGTGAGCACTGGTGAAAGCATCAAAATGTGTCCTTGTTGGAACCCTCCCTGCAAGACATTTTAATGGTCTCTTTCAGCATTTCTTGACTCCAAATGACTCCCTGTCATCGTGTCAGCTCCCTGGATAATGCAGGGTACTCCATAAACATCCAGTAATAGGACACAGGGGAAGTACTATTAGAGTGTCCCTTTCCTATCAGGTATAGAGGTTTAAAGTTCAAAACAACTGAGAAAAGAAACTTCATTTGTTCTCAATAAATTAATAATGATCCTTTGTGGCAAAAAGTTTTCATACACATCTCAACATCCAATACTATAGACACATTTTTCAGTTGTCTCAGGATGAACAGAATGCAACTTTAAACAGTTAATTCAATAATCCATGCAAAATACAAAAACCAAATTATTATTTCCTCAATAATAATAATAATCAGAAGAATGCATCATACACAGTTATGTTCTAGAATTGAAAGCATGTACTTACTTGGGACAGGCCTAAATAGATGGAGACAGTTTCTGAAATGTACAAAAATTTTCCTTCTTGATTTAGTGCAAATACAAATCCATCCAGGGACTACATAGTAAGAGATAAAAAAAAAGTGAATAGATTAATAAAAAATTCTAAACTACAAGTAGAAATAAATTCAAACAAAGACATCACAGAATAAACTGAGGAAAATATTCTAACTTTTGCTTAAGTGGTTATAATTTGAACCCTTAAGACAATTCCTTTTTATTCTATCTACATATTAATAAACATCACGTGAGTATATTACTAAATCCAAGTTGATGAGTATATTATTAAGTTAATTTATGGGCATGCTTATAGCTGTCATATATACTGTACAACATTTATCTCATTTGCTTGATAGAAGAAATATAGAAAAATAAAATGCTTCTTTTTTTTCACATGAAGAAATAAATAAGGAAAATAAACCAAACAAAATAACCTTCCAACTGAACTGTGTACATAAAAAAATCACCCCCCATCGTTCAGAATCAAAGCAGAGAATTTCCATTTCCAAAAACTCAAAAGGAGAAAATAAAATCCTGCCATCACTCAAACCACTATGGACCTCAATAATTTGTAAATTAATTGAGGATTACACACACACGCACGCACATGCACGCGTATACGCACACACCATTCTCCTTTTGTGAGACAACAAAGCCAATCAGCAGATTACTGTCAAATATGTTTACAGCTTAGGTCTCCAGAAACGCTATGAATTTCATCCCTTTGGTGTAAAAGTCTAGATCAGATTTTACTTTGATAGGTTCAAGTCTTTGGATGTGGTTTCCATTGCAACTGCAAAAGTCAAAATACAATTGCAGCAACTAATGCGTACCTTTTGCAACCTGAGTGCAGTTAATGAACAGAGGACTATATTCTAAACTGTCACAGAGTAAATCACTGCATATCCAGAAGGGAGTATACCTCTATGAATAATAGTAAATCTTCACTAGGAAGAAACTACCTTCATACACTATCCATGTCTTTACCTTTCTGCCTGTCATGAGGATGATTATTGGCAAACAATCATTGACTACTGCAAAAGTAAAATTACAAAATTCCAGAAATTAGAAATGCTAAAACAGCTCAGATGTTGTGAGCAACAATGAAAATCATCAAAAATCCCATCCCAAATATCCCCTGGTGATAAAAGAACATATAAAGGAAGTATTAACTGTAGCATTTGAGAGATTAGCCTGGTTTTGGGAGGAAAAAGCAGATAAATTTGATGGAGATACATGATAACAAAATCATGTAATCAGTCCTTTGCAAATACACAACAGTGATTTCTGAAGGGCTCTAATATTTTTCTTCTGCTGCTTCTTCACTAATTTCTAACAGGCTGCAAGTCAGAAGCTGTCTTTGGCAAAAGTTCACCCCTCTCCAATGTAGTAGGTGGTGGAATTAGTTCAAAATACGAGTTTTCTAAAAATAATAGACCGTGTATTGGAAAACAAACCCGCACTAAAGACACTGCACTAGAAGAAGGCTCTAATTTATATTTATGAATTAATAAAAATGTAAATCTGCATAGATTTCCTTCATGTAAAAACATTTATATTATGCAAGTAATTTATGGCCTCTTATAAATCATCATAACTTCTTTCTCAAATTATTAACATCACTTCCTTGAATTTTTAACATCAATAACAGGTGGAAAATTTGGAATAGTGAAATTCAAACTTAGATCCATACCAGGACAATCAAAGCCTTTGCACACCTGATCTCTCCCACTATGTACAAGCTCTTACACAGAAAAGTAAATCTTTAAATGTCTTAGTGCTCCTGATTTTCTGTGCCGTGTTCCTTTGAGGAAACTGTTTAACCCTCTGTTAAGCTCAGAACCATGACATTGTCTCCCTGGCCACCTGTACAGAAGTCCATTCTCCACTGGCAGCAAGGAATTGTCACCATGACTCAGACTAAAGGACTAAATCTGCAGCAGTCTCCCTGGGTCTGTTTCAGATGTTTCACAACAGTGCTTGGAATATCCATATGGGTAATGACAAGCCTACCAGAGATTTCTTACTAGCCCATTCCCAGTAGCTGGCATGATTGTGGCATCTTCCTTCCTTGAGGAAACATGTTGCATAGGTTATTTGTGTATCATATAAAACAAATCTATTCTTCTCAGTTTTTTATACAGTTTTTTGTGTGGTCTCCTTGCTCTGGTACTCGAGAGAATGACATACAGCTTAAGCACATTTATGATCTGATCTGTTTAGCACTCTGCTTTAGTGTGTAATTATCTGACATATCTGGACAAAGTTTTGTGAGAACCAGAAAAAATAATCCTCCAAGTCACTGATAGCTTTTCTTCTTTTTTACACATCATCTTATTTAGGAATTCAGGCTTAATGAAACAAAAGTTGAAGAAAACTAAGTACTGATTAGGCAGAAATGTTTCACTCAGTGTAGTTTTGAAATTGGCTGAAATTAGTTTTGCTGGAAAAAAATATTAAAAAATAAAACTATCTCTAGCTGACAATGCTGTACAAAGAAATTTCAATCTCCATGGCAAAAGTTTAAAAGTCAACAGCAACTGGAAGTGTGTTGAAGTGAGAAGTGTTAGCCATCTTAAGCACTCACTACTTTTCCAAGCCATTAACTCTGATTCTCTCATTTAGGTAGCTTAATTGTTTAGCCTTTTTTTCCCTCTTTCTTTATGGGAGACTACTCCTTACTTTTGCCCCCAAATTTATAAGGGAGGTACCTGAGGAGGCACCACTGAAGGACTGGCAGGACCAACGCAGCACACCAACACCTTTGGATGTGATTAGTCACTTCCTGTGCCATAAAACTTGTATATTAAGCCAGCTGAGTACAAAGTCATGGTCATTCTTTCCCCATTTCTTTTTCCACCTCTCTGAAGCTGCACTTATATGCAACTTCTGATCAAATTCAGCATTTTGTTCAATAGAGCAAAATCAGAAAGTTTATTTATTCGTGTTTTGAAAGAGCCACTGATTAACAGCTAATGGACATCTTACTACTTCCATGCCCAAAATACAAAGACCTTAGAACAAAAGCTCCAAGTACTAAGCTCAAGTCCCAACACCTAAGAAAAATGACAGTAAAAATAGGAGGAGAAATAGCTGGCTTCCAGTGCAAGGCAGTTCCTCCCACCAGTATGAAAGGGATGAGACAGAGCACTTTAGTGACAATGTTGTTGTTCCTTTTACAGGTCAAACAGTAGTTCTGAAGGACTGTCTCATTCGTTATTCATAGGTATTATTTATGAATATTTATTATTTAAGTAATGCGTGTTGAAATTTTTCAATTTTTCATAAAGCGTACGTCCTTTGTGCATGCCAACAGAGCAGCAGACTTCAGAGAAGGTGCAAGGCAACATAACACAAGTTATGTTATATACTGGAGAAGAGTATGTGATACCACTGTATACTACATATTCACAAACAATTTCGTTTTAATGAGAAATATCTGGAAGTATTATAAATGTTACTTATGTATACCTAAGGACAAAACAAATGAGAGAAGGGTAGTGGATTGAGTCAGCTTTCAAATATCTCTTTTGGAAGGAGCACCACAGTGCTTTCCAGACAGAATTTCTGAACAGCTTCAATGTAGCTCTCATGCAGATAGGATTTCTGCTCTGGACATTCCAGAGTTAATTATAATTTTAAAGTAGAGTCTGAAAAGGTAACTGGGTTTTCATAATGTCCTATTTTCATTAAAGGAAAGACCATGAATATAAGGAAAATTTTCTTGACGTAATTTCTCTCTGGGTTTTTTTTTTTTTTTGAGCAAATGTAGTTGACTGTCATAAACCCAATCCTATTCTCATCTAGTGTGGCAGCTGAGAAAGGGTCAGGGTGACCCCAAATGCCAATTTTGACCACAATCCAATTTAAGGTAGACTGGCAACTTCTTGTTTAAAACTACACTTACTGGCTTTATGCAAAATGTGATTAAAGCTGAAGCTCTCTATTACTTTTGATTTCAGAAAACCATTATGTATTATGCTGTTTCAATCACCACAGGCTACTTTTTAATTTATTTTTTTTTAACTGCCCCACTGTTTTCAACAGGCGCCAATTAAGATTCTGGGGTCAAAGGGTTAATTACATCTTCTTACCCACTATGTAGAATTTTCTGATTATTAACCAAGGTTGGATTAAGATGAAAAAGAACCGACACAAATGTTAATGCTTGCCCCTCCTCAAGAAGATTTATCATAATACCATGCTGAAATCTATATGCTCTCTTCAAAGCTGTTAAAGAATGAAATCTTGCAGGGAACACTAAAATAAATGCTTTAAAGACATGCAAGTATCTGATTTATTGAGTCAGTTTCCTTATTCCTGAAAACTGTTCTAAATTAGCCAGGCAGGACTGATACAAGTTTCTCTCTGTCACATATGAGCAAGTCAATGTGGTAGACACGAAGGAAGTGAGACTCAGATTTAAAAGTCACTAGCTGCAGCACCCCAGAACAATAATGCAAATTAGTATAATTTATGTCCACTGACATCAGAATAATGCAAAAATGAAAAGCACGGGTTTTTAACCCAAAATACTCACTGCCTTTTACAGTATTTGAAGCATAGTGAGGTTATTCCCTTTCAGGATATGAAACCCACTGTAGCACTTTGACCGAATATGCACTTATGTATAATGCATCATAGTAAATGGATTTATATTTGTCAGAGGAATTTTGTCCCAGCCATTTTTGCATATTCCCACTACAGGCAAATTTAATTCACTGGAGTCTTACTACAGTGTCCTTCTGGAGAATATCCTCATATTTCACACTATCCATGAAGTCCCTAGTTCCTTCTAGTGTGCTCCAATGCTTCAAAAAACCCTGTTACCCTGACCTAAACTCCAGTTAGAGTGAAGAATTACCAGTAGGCTAGGTTATTTTAATGACAGATTATTTTAAACTAAGCCTTCACCATCTGTTCCACCCCCTAATTATGAATGCAAAAAGGACATATTTCACAATTACATCAGTAAAAAGTAAGATATACATGATTTAAATGCATGCATGTGTTCTTTGTCCAATGCAGCACGCATCTGTGATGCTTTTCTCATCATTCAGGCTCTGATCAGGAGTTAGGGGCTGGGGAAGGGAATACTCCCCCTGATAAAACAGACTAATTGATACACTAAACTTTTTCCTGGAAAGCAGATCATCTTAATTAGAATTTTTCACTCTTAGGACATAGTGATACTATAACTGGAGCTAAGCATTTATTTAAGGACAAAGACTGTCACCAATTAGACATAAAAAATTCAGTAACAGTGAAAATATTTCACTTTTTTTTAAAAAAAGAGAAGAAGCATTGGATGCACTTGACATTCATGAAAGAAAATAGTCCCTCTCTTACAGTAGACATACAATTGTGTTATTTACTCATTGATCGTGTCACAACATGACTTAAAAATATGATTTCCTAAAGAAAGAAACAGAAATGTAGGTTTCATTTCAATATGGCAACCATTTGTGGATGGGGGTTTAAAATGAAATAAAAGCCATAAATGATGGGCTAGCAGAAATCTGTACCTCAGTACCCATCTTCTGTGCTCTCATTATTAAGATATCAGAGCAATATCCTCCAGCAACATCAACAAACATGCAACAAAAGCTTACTTAGCTACTTAGGTGGAAAATCTGACCTTGGGCTTTCACAATTAAAGTACTATGAGACAATTGGAGTATTGTGCTGGCAAATAAGATTTTGCATGGGATATATTTGATACACAAGAATAAAAATGAGCAACTGAAATTGGATCATCTACTAACTTACACAAATCTCTAAAAGCTTTATTTGTCCTCTGCCATCGTTTTAATCCCCTGCAAACAAACAAACAAAGCAACCCCAAATAAACAAAATGAAAAGCCCACCCCCAAACAAAAGCCAAATTAAGAAAAAAAACCCAACAAAACCCCATAAGATTTATTTCAGCCTTCCTTGGGTTACAAGCTTTTTACTGCTGAGCAAAAATCCCAACATAAAATACACAGAAATTCTGGTTTTCAGCTCTCATGCTGCTGCCATTTTTTCAATCACAGTCCACCATAACAGTTATATGGCTACATGACCATGGGCTCCTTGTGAAATAATGACAAATACTTGGCAACAAGGCAGCATGCATTTGGCACCAAAACAACTATAGTAAAAGAGATGAGGTAAGGGGACAAACTCAAAGGATGTGGTTAGCACGGACTTTGATGCCAGCTTCCTTATTTGTCATTTTTGTGCTCTTTGCTCGTGTGGTCAGGATGCAATTTATGACAACAAGGGAGTGCCAAAAAATAAATTTGTCAGTAATAAGGAGGTCTGCTTTATAGCTCAAAGCCAAGAAATGAAGGAGGAGGAGTAAGCTTTACTGATTCCCTTGATGCATCTTTCACAGACTACGTATGTTTATACATCCAAAACAGCAAAAACTTGCAGTGGCAGTTTCACTACTTGATTAGAAAAAAACACATGTTATTCCAGAACAGAATGACTGCAAAAGTAGAAAGTGTAGAAGAGAAAAGTTTAGAGGCAAGAAAAATGTTTAAAGGTGGCAGTCAAGTTCTTAGGATGTACTCCCTAGACTGTTCACTGATAATAAATTGACAAGTATCAGAGGTAAATTTGAGAATCACAGCAAGATTACAAATCTCTAAGTGATGGATGTTCAAGAAAAAAAATCTGAGATTAAGAGTATGACAATTTTTGGAGTACAAAAGCAATAAATGACTTTTAGGAATCTCTGCCCTGTAGATAGAAATATTATTTTTTTCTAGAAGGCTGTTCTATATTGCTGCATAATCTCAAACCACCCTGTGAAGCCATCTAGTAAAGCACTGAACTTTTATCTTTATGATTTCTGATGAGTTCCTAACCTTTCATTATTTAGGATTCCTACAGCTCCTAGAGCTATAGTCCCAGACTCTTTGGACAGGAGATTGTGATGTCAATGGCTGCATGCCACATAATGCAATCAGGTGTACTTATTTAGGATGAGACATGTCATACAGAGATTACATTATGCATCTCTTCCCCTGAGAAAGTGATCACTTCGGGTCAGGATTAAGTGTACATCTATCTGTGGACTGCCTTTGTTTTTGAATACATAGTGTGAATGTAAGTGGTTCCTGCCCTTTGGTGGTACAAATATTACAATCAGTTATGCATTTCTGCACTGAGAGGTGCTGCCCTGAGTAAAGGACTTGACAATGGATGTACCTGCATAACATTTACTAAATAAGTGCCAAAAGTGAGAGTAAGCTCAAGCAGCAGCAGGAGCATAGATACACAGAGCTGGCAGAATGAGGGCTTCAGCCCCCAGACCTGCACCACAGACCACACAGCAAGAGATTGTGGGAACCTGATCTGACTGAAACACTGGACAAGGAGAAGCAAAACTGATTGTGGGAACAAGAAGCATTGTGAATGTTACTGTTTCCCAAGCTGCAAGTTTGAAGCCCGTTTAAGTTTATGTATAAATATTTCAGTTTATGTAAGCTCAATTCAAATTGATCGTATATTCGTTGTGTATTTGCATGTTTGGTTAGCTTTTCTGTCAATCTACACAACCTGACACCATGTGAAAGCAAACAGATAAAGGTAGCTAAATGTCAGTTGTCCAAAAACCTAGGTGAAAAAACTAAAAGGAAGATTTTTTTTTTAATAGAGAGTTAATTTGACTCTTAAAATATAATCTGTGCACTCTTTAGGTACTCAGATGCTGTGGTGATTGATCCTGACAATTGGCTTGCTAGAATTTGACCTCTGTCCCAGACCTGAATATGTGTTCTCACTTGCCTCACACAATTTCATACATATGAAGCAGAGAGGCTGTGTTCAAGGAAGAATAGGATGAGAAGATTGTGTTTAGCATATTTAATCTATTAGATGGCAATACATACAACCAAAATAGACTTGAATGAGAAACTTAGTTGAGTTCTTTGATACATAAATCATTCTGATTTATACTCTTCTTGAAAGAAGAACATCTTGAGAATACTTTTCAGGCAATGGAAAACAGATATAAATAAGAACACAGAACATTAAGAATAGATCCATAGTCTACCCAATACACTGCTGTTTCTAACTGTAACCCTTTAAGTTACATGGAAAAAAAAAATTAAAAACTCATGTTCTTATCTTCAGCCTCTTATTCCATGTTATAACGCAAAGAAGTAACAACCTGGTCCTCATATGCTAAGAGTTCCTCCAGCTGTCATTAATCCTTGAACTAATGCAGGAGATCTGTTTGCTACACCCAGTCTTCCTCCACCTATGGGAGTGTGGAGCAGTTCCACATATGTTCCTTCTGAAGTCTTCCAGAATCCATAGACAGCTGGGCTAAATTAAAGCAGACATTCGTTTTTCCACTAAAAACCAGTACATAGAAGCCTCCAGAATTGTTTCTGCCATTTGAATCCCTAATCTTGCAATTTTAATCCTTGAATCTGGCTTGGCACAAATCAGAACATGCTAGTTGCTAGAAGCTGGGTTCATTGAGACATGGGGGAAAAAAAAAAATAAAAAAGAAAAAGAAGAAAAAAGCCCACAAAACTATAACCCCTTAAGGTTTTTATTTTGAAGTGGTTCTTGCAACTCTGAAGATTGTTTCCTCTACTCTGCAGGTCTTTCTCTCTATACCCCACAAACAGCATTCAAATCCATGGTTAGTTTTTTCCAGATTTAACAGAGGTCTTACAGAAATTCCTACAGGTTTAGAGAAAATGGATTTAAAATGCAGATGAGACCTCTGAGAGGCTTTGCGACAGTAAAAGCTGGACTTTGAGCTTCTGTAGTATTAGACATCATGGAACAGAGACCTTTCAGATGTCCTGATCACTGAAAAACACCTAGGTTACACTGTCTTAAAGCACAAAAGTCAGTACAAGACAGGATGCAAATCTACACAAAACTATGCTGTGCTATTCTGGTTCTCACAGAAGCTTTGATTTCCATTCACTTATCTGTGCAGGGAGCGCAGGAGTACTGCAACTACGTGGGACAAACAAATTTCTGAAACAAACTGGATACTTCATTAATAATAAAAAATATTTCAAAATCTTCCCCTGAAATGATTATCCACAACATCTACATTCTTCATGGTAAAGTTGATACCTTTATGCTGGGTTGCAATACTTTGTGCAAGGGTTTTGAGCTTACAGCGCTTCAGTCCAGAAGTACATTTCACACAAAAGTGGGAAACGCACATTTATGTGAAAATCAATTATCCCGAGGGAACTGGAGGTCTGGTCCTGAATGAATGTGAGGAAATCAACTCAGTTTGCCACTACAAAACACTATTGCTATGTTGACCTTCCACTTCTGTTTCACAGCTGGAGTATGAGACCAGGTGAGAAGACAGTATGTAGGTTTGCCACCAACAGGACTCTAATCTCACCCTAGGCTATGAAGAAACACTGTGTTTCTCTCTCCCCCCCTCTTCTCCTTTTTCCTTCTTTCTTTTTTTCCCTGAGCTCACCTCTAATGCCTGTGTTGGTAAAGATAAGTATGGATTTTGCTGTTTACCAGCTCATTGCATAAATTCAAGCATATCAACAGCACGGAGCAGCTCTTCCAATGAAAAAGGTTTATATTCTTTTTAAAATACAAGCTAATATATTACAGTGGCACCTCTGACTGCTGTGATAATTAAGGGTCTGTTTGTATTTCCATAATAAAATCCTATTCTCTAGTGTGGGAACTGGTAAGTGAGTTATGATTTGTCCAGAAGCCAGAAACACAAGGTTTCAACTAATAATATTTTTTTTCCTTTTAGAGACAGACAATGCTCATCTGTATTTTTACACAGAGTTTCAGTGGGCAGCCAAATTATAATGCTATTCCCTTAAGGGTCAGCTTAAGCAGAAAGTATCAGTAACCCGCTCATCAAGGGGTGCTCAAGACTTCCTTGAAAGTGCAGAGTTCAGTAGCTGTTGTTGTGCCAATAATCCACAACACCATATTATCTAAAGAGCCCTGAATAAGTCTTGACATCATCAAACCTTAATGCTATTTATTGCACATGTCAACAATCTATATGTTGTATCTCGTGTCCAAGTAGGTACTGACATGATTGCTCCCCACTCTTACTACCTGATTGACTCTAATTTGTAAGAGACCTGAAGCTCAGTCTCTCCCTAATCTGACTGTGGTAAAAGCACCTTCATAAATGAAAGTGATGAAAGAAAACTCATCTTCTTGCCAAATGTTAGCACCATTTTCCTGTTATTCAGAATCACCTACAGAAAACCAAGGAAACACTTCTAATTTCTTATTATTATGCTTTAAACACGCAGTATTTAAAGTGGAAGTGTAACATCCCAGCTTTTCTTGCTTTCACTATGACGTTTTTCTTCTTTCTCCTGCCCTATATTTCTAGCTAAGCATTGCTGGAATTAAGTTCTCCCTCAAAAGTTTCATGCACCATTTCCAAATTCTGCAATGAATTTACTATCACACCCACTGATATCACAAACTAGTAATAAAACTACTAAAGAAAAATCATATAATACAACAAAGTTCCATGTATTTGCAATTGTCTCCTTCTTCAGAACTGTCTACTTTTAGACCCTAAGCAATACCATACATGTTTGCCTGACTTTCTTCATCTTTTCTCCATCTTTTCCCCTTTAAATCATGGAAAAACTACACTGAGCCAAAATCAAATAGGATCATAGAATGGTTTGGGCTGAAAGGGACCTTTAAAGGCTGTCTCCAACCTCCCTGAAATGATCAGGGACATCAATCAGATGAGATTGCTCAGATCCCCATCCAACCTGACTTTGAATGTCTCCAGGGATGGTATCCATAACCTCTCTGGGCAACCTGTGCCAGCATTTCTTTACCTTTATCATAAAAAATCTCTTCCTTATATCTACTCTGAATCTACCCTCTTTTAGTTTAAAACTATTACCCCTTGTCCTGTCAAACTGCACTGCCAGTGCTTTTTATTCTGCCATGTGAATGTCTTTGCAGTTCTGATTTGGTTCCATTACCATGCCCAAATGAACATGCTGCCTGACACACCCCACAGAAAGTAGTATAGACAGACTTCTGCATGTAAATTTGCCATTTTAATTGGCAGCAACCCCTCCAACTTAAAATAAATAAATTTAAGTGGTCATGCTTTAATGAGTTCCGACATATATCTGAATTTCCTCAATCTGTTTTCAGTCACTAAAGTGAAAAAGAAATGGTATTTTATCAGTCATTCCCTAACTCTGGTTTGAAACCAGATGGGAAAGAGCAGAAGCATACACACACAAGATAACTGCAACAGAAATATAACCAAATGTTTTCCACATCTGAGAAGACTGTTTGAGTTCTGAGCAGGGTTTAAAATCTAAACAGTTTTTTCAGCTGAGATACAATCCTTAGCAGGATTAAAATTCAGCTTGAGGACACTTCCTATCATACTTAAGTCTGGGTTTATTTCTAAATTAAAATTTTAATGGATAACAAAATAAACACATTAAAGTGCTTAGAAATTCAAAACACTTTTTGACCCCTAAAAGATGGACATTAATGGCATATGAAACTTTAAATCATCCTTGTGTCAATATGCAATATATTGTGCAATTTATTTCTACCTAAACCTTGTTGGGATAAAATTCTCCCTCACAGGCTTCCTGTGCCATTTCCAAATCTTCAATGAAGTTGCTATGCCACCCACTGATACCACAAACTAGTAGGAAAATTAATAAAAAATCATATAATACAAGAAATGTAGAACTAGAATTACCAATAGGGAATGAACAAGAAAAGGAAAAAATCTGACAAAAACAGTTTTGGAAAGCAAACAGAAAATATGTACATACAACAGCTAATTTCAAATAGTGTCCCAAAATTTACATATCAGGTTCCGCCTACGGCCAACTCCTAAAGAAAAATCTCTTACTCATGCCAAAACTATCTCCTTCTGAGTGATCTCATTCTTTTGACACCAAAACTTAATTAATTGCAGAATTAGTGTTTCCTAAACCACTCTTTAATAGCAATCTGAAACCAAACCAAACCTAAAGTCTTGATGAAGGTGCAATATATTGCCTTTATTCCAAATAAAAGAGGCTTCAGTTACCTTTTCAATATATTCAATAAGATGTGCAGATAGATCTTTAAGTCTACAGGCCTTGAAGTTAAAATAGATTAGATAAAAAAAACTGAGTATAAGTTAAAATCTGTGGATGGCAAATCAATTGCACACAGACTGGAAAGCATTTCTGTTAATCTGTAAAGGTAAACTGGAAGATTTTTTGTTATTTCTAAGAAAGACATAAATTTAAGCTGTATAAACATCATGAAATCTATTGGATTCTCAAAGCCACAGGAAAGGAATTTAAATGCACAGAATAAAAAGAAATCCCAGAAGTAGGGGTGAAACTTTATCATGCAAAGGGAATTTCCAGAGACTAACTACTGATACAAAGCACAGACATACTGGATTTGGAGCAAAGCTGTACAAATTTATCAATATTTTGTGTCTCACATACGAACGTGTACTACTGTCTCTGACCTACAATAATTAGACTACAAATAGTAGTTAATTTAAAAAATCACAATTATCCCACTCCTTTAAAAGCTCTTTCTTATCACACACTGAAATGTTATGCTTCTGTACAAATGATATCATAAACTGCTGCTGCAAATACTACAGCTCCAAATCGCATTTATTATTTGTAAATGCTTGTTGAACACAGCAGGTGGCAAAATGATTTAGCATCGTGAACAAATACATATGGTTGCTTGAGCCCCAATTTTAGAGTAGATAAACCTATTTTCTGGTCCTATATTTAATGGACTAGAAACAAGCAATATGCAGCTAAACCACCGTACATATTCTGGCAACTCTCTACTTCAAATGAACTTTCTCATATGAACTACTGTGCTTAAAACAACTTAAAAGCAAATCACAGGTCTCACATATTCAATGACTGCCTCATCTGCAATATTTCCTCTTACAGTTTTCAAAGAAGATTATGCACTTAGGAAAAGAAAATGCAAAGGTAAAAGTGTTATGTAGTGTTATGTAGTCTAAAATCAATAGACAGAGAGAGGACATTAGCCAAGAGGCTAATAAAAAGATGCTGCCCCAGACAGTAACATAAAGGGCCCTGATATATTTTTCTCTTCAGAAATACTATTCCTTATGCCAATTTTCCCTTAGCACTGCAGTAGTTTCTCCGTGTATATACACGTCATCTTACTTTTTTCTCTTGTTCCAATTTTATGTTTGCATTTTATTTTCTCATTTCCTTCCTGCTACTCCCCTGTTTCTCTTTACTGGCTTGATGTTTACACAGACCTTTACTAGAATTGCAGGGTTTGGAGAGATCCCATTTTTCTTCTTTGTTGTAATGCCCACAGTTTTTTTTTCCCAGAGAAAAGATAAGTTTACCCAGAAAATAAAAAGCTAATACAACCTTTTGCTCATCAACAAAGTATGTCTTGCTGTAGCCAGGAATAAGTTAATAAAACAAGGAAAAAGCTTAGTGGCTTAAAGAAAAAAAACACACCTCCTTGGGGTTATGAACGAACAGTGTTGTTTTTTCTTCCCAGCGTGCAAGGATTTAATTAAGTGATAACAGTCACCTTGGGGTGGCTGCACAAGGCAATAATATCTAGGTGAAGAAAAATGCTGAAGAGAGTTGAGTACAGTCAATTTATCTTCAGAGAAGGCAATAAATGAACAAAGCATAGGTATTTGGCTGATTGTTTTGGAATGTTTCCATTACTGATAAACATCAAAAATAAAAGGACAAAGATTTGGTATTTTCAGTATCTGAAATGCATTAAATACAGAAAGAAACGAAGGAATAAATCACTGTGAGGTCATATCCTAGAGTTCTAATTGCAAACGGTTTGGTAATTATTCAAGCTAAACATAGAACAAGGGAATTTTAATGTTGACACAAAGGATAGAAATACAGCTGAGATGTGTATTTATAGCAAACACAAAACACTGTATGAATTTCACTCTGGAGAAAAAAAATGGTAAGTGTAGATGGAAAGAAGTGATATATATTACACAAATATATGCAACTTCGCAGCCAGCAACCCAAATTTGAGGATTTAAAAATATGTTTGTGGGAGCTCTTCAGGAAACAAGCAACAAGCTCAATTATCTGTAAGCCTATGTTCTGCCACCCCCATATGCAGAGAAAGGGATGTGTGAGAAACAGCAACATGAAACAGAGAAGAAAGACAACCAGGGAGAAACATTCTCCTTTTCCACAAAGCTACTAACAATTTGTTTTACATTGTTTGCAACATAGGGTTTGAAAGGAATACGTGGGCTGTCCTTAGGGGGTGTGATGTGTTCTAAGGGGTCTGAAAGCTTTGTAACCAGTATTTCCAGTAACAGTACTTAGTCTTCCAAAACTCAGCACAACTCCTAATACAGCTACAATAGTTCTTAGCCAGCAGCATGTTTGGCCAAACAGGCACAAATCATGCTAATGATTTTTTTACATGGGAGAAACAGAACAAATATGCCAATAATCTTGGGAATTCATCACATTCCTTTGTCCCTCTCAAGCTGGAAAATCTCATTCTTTTTAGATCTGATACTTTTCCTGAATCTGTTCTTCAGCAATGAGGGAATTGATAGCTATTTCCTTGAGTTTACAACTGGTTTAAATACTCCTCACCCACACACGTCTGCATGGAGAGGATGAAACCTACAGACAATTGTTATTTAACTATGTGGGCAGATACTCTTTCACAAAGAAAAGTCAGTAATGAATGGCTCACACAGTGTCTTGAGGAAAAAAACATGAAATATGCCTGTGTTTGTGGGACAATATGAGAGCAGGACAGAGTTTGAAGGAAAAATATTAATTTCTGAAAAACATAAAACATTTTCAGCTTGAACATAAACCTCAGAACAAATTTCACTAAGTTGTCTCATTATGACTTCTAGTGTGTGTTCAGCTGAAGTATTTAAATAAACACTGTTTGTCAGGGCCTGTGTTTTTAAGGCCCTGTAAGTAAGAGCTAAATTAACAATTGCTTCCACACCAATTACTTTCCTTCTGAAAGCAGTATGTCCTTTAAAAACACTTTATGAACTATATACATGCATTCATTTCTCACCTGTAGGAGGCTGAAGCTTTATCACCTGACCAACACTATTGTTCATCCTTGGTAATTTGACAAACATTCACCCAGTTAAAACAACAAACTTCTAGGTTATTGTCATAACACTAGGGAAAAACTTGCATAATACAATGACCAAGGTTCCTCTTTCCAATTACCATGGAAGTTCTGCAGAGTCACAGAGATGGGTCAAACAGGTTTTCGAACTCCAGGTTTTCGAACTGGAAATATGGATTAAAATCTGACTTCACAGAATTAAAAGTGTTCCACAAATGCCTCCAGTTAAGGTGTGACATTATCTACATGACCAGAGTGCAGGCCTCGGAATTAAAATGCAATATCCATCTCGTGCATGAGATTACACACTCACTCTTCTACACATTTGGCCATTTTTTCTCTTGTACTTTCCCCCCTTTTTTTCTCTTTTTAATGATTATTGGAAATTAAGAAGATTTTATAATGTGAAACATGAACTGGCTTGTTTTCCTGAACTAACTATTGCTTCGGCATCTCCTCCATTAATTCAGAATATTTGCCTGTTTTGAGGTACTGATCAAGCAGTGCCAGATCAAGCTCTCATCTCTGACTCCTCCTTCCTGTCTTCAGGATACAGTGCACTTCTCATGAATCCAGAGGGTTAAAAACTTGGAGTCGGTTCCAGAGTGTGTTGGAAGGACATGGCTTAGATGGATTTGAGGGATGGAAAGGAAGCAGATTTGAAGGTCTAACAAAAATGCTAGTAAAAGCCCAAAGATAGGGAGTAGATCTCACAATAGCAGGAGCAAGATAAGACTCACTTGAAGTTGTAGAAAATATAAAAGAAAATGAGAAAATATAATGACTGTAAAGGACAGAATGAGGAAAAAAGGGGAACAGAACAACAAGCACTGAAAAGAGAACAGAAGGACCACAAATGTGCAAAAAAAAAGATGAGCGTAAGAGAAGACTGAAGAAAAAGAGGGAGACAGCTACTAAGTTGCACTTCTAGTAAATAATTTCACAGAGTAAGTGCCAAACCATTGCAGGCTTTAGTGTGAATATAGAGTTATGGCATCCAGAAAGTATTTGGTTCTTCAAAAAGCCCACAGATAATATCATCTCTGGAGCAGCTTATGTGGCAAGTGCACAAGTCAGGACAGACTCGGCAATGTCTGAACCGAAGCACAGATGAAGAAGGATGATTTCTTTTCTTCTGAAGGACCTTTCCCAAACTTTTAATGTTACATACCTGTTTTTGCCAGGGATAACTTTTATTCCTTGCTTCCAAAGATAGATGCTGTGTCTGGAAAATGACAGACTTCATAAAATGGTAAATTTTCCCACATTATTGTCCTGGACATATCTGTGTAACACTTTTTCGTCCCCTTAGAAATTGCTCCAGACTTTCTGCAGCATTTGAAAAAAAAAACAACACAGCTCAAACTGTTTAGCTGTGTGTACCTGTTCAAAGTTGTCAATCCAGGGCATAGTCTTGAAAAAAATGCTTGTATGCAAATCAAGAGAAAAAAATCTTACAGTACTCTGCTCTTACAGTGGTTAACACTGGACAGCTCTCAGTAGAAAATACAAAGTCATTTCTGCATGCAATCTGCTGTCACAGAACAAACCCTTTTCCCTTAAAAGTATCTCAAGAAATACTACTATAGGAAGCACTTAGAAGTAATAAAAAAGAAAGGAGGAATTTTGTTGTCTTGGGTAAGATAAATGCTTTCCCATTTATGTTAATATCAGTCAAAGAAATTTGCCACATGACATATATATATATATATATATGTATATATTTCATCAATGTGGAAATTTATTGGAGTGTCAACTTCAGCTGAAGACATTCACCTATCCTATTAACTTCTCCACATCATCACTGCTCATTCTTAAGGATGCAGTATCTGAAAAGCCATACAGTGTCAAAATGTCGGTGCATCTTGAGTACATCTTGAGTGTACACTCGATTCTATACTTGACCAATCAGCCAAACACCTCTTGTCTAATAAAGAACTTTCAAAATTTATACCAGTATACCACTTTTTTACTTCTAGAAATCTGTTTATTGACATAAAGAACAGAAAATATTTTTAAACTTGTCTATATCCACATATTTCTCTGTGTGGGACCTAGATCTGTAAAGATCCACAGACCTGTCCAGTAGTGCAAAGGAAACATTCCAGTGACTGTATTCATACAGTCTCCTTTTTTGTACCACATATCCAGTATGTAATATTTATTATTTTTTATTAAAGTGAGCTTTACACTCTACCTTGGTAAGAAACTTAGTGCATATAAACTGTGGAAATGTATCACTACTAAAATCTTGTTTAGTGATTAACTAATAGTGATTTCAGACTACTAGATAAGTATATAAACATTCCATAGAAATAAACAGAACTCCTTGCTTTACTCAGCTGCTCCTGTGGATGTTCAGGAGGACATTACACAAAATTAGTTAACCAAAAACTTGCAAAACTGATGCAATCTGAAAAGGATTTATTATTTAGGAGCTCTATCCCCTTTTGGCACTGCTGCACCATTTGTTAAGATGTTTTCCTGGGTAAAATGCATGATGAAGGTTACATTTCCCTAAAATGGATTCAGCCTGCTCACCTAGCTTATAAGACTGAAATGGGAACAGTAGATATCAATCTGCTAATAGAATGAAATAAATATGATGGGATTTTGGAAAGACATCTGGTCATTGCACACAAGATGTATGTGCTATTGAGTATCTGATAACACTAGTGGGAAACTTAAGGAATATTTTTTTTCCCAAGCAATCAGGCTGTATCAATTACCAGGAAACAATCCTCAACTATTGCTGAGTATGAGCTGCAAGAAAGATTTTCCTTTTTATCACTTCACTGTGCTGGCGCTTTACCATGTTAGCATGGTAGTATCTTCCCCAACTACAAAGATTAACTAGAAAAATATTGACCAATACAGAAGACAATTAATTTTGGAACATATTACTACAAAGCATAACTTCCTGGAGCATATTACTGCAAAGTACAACACAGAATAAAAGTATGTGGTTTTAGTAAATAAGTTCTTTACAAACAACCCCCATGCAATGCTACAGACTTGCTGAAGAGTGGCTAAAGAGTGGCCAAACAGAAAAGCACCTGGTCAACAGCCAGTTGGACACTCAGCAGAAAGCTGCCCAGGTGGCCAAGAAGGCCAAGGGCATCTTGGTCTTTATCAAATCCAGTGTGGCCAGCAGGACTAGGTACTGGGTTTGACCCTGGCTGGAGGTCAGACACCCACCAATGCTGCTCTATCACTTCCCTCCTCAGCTGGGCAGAGAAGAGAAAATATAACAGAAGGTTCATGAGTTAAGGGCAGGGAGAGATCACTCACCAATTACCATCACGGTCAAAACAGACTTGACTTAGGGAAATTAAATTAAATACTACAAATCAAAATGAGAACAAGATAATGAGAAGGACAGGACACTTCCTTCCCCCCCCCACCCCCAATCCCTCCCTTCTTCCTGGGCATAACTTTATTCCCGTTTCTCTACCTGCTTGTTCCCAGTGGTGCAGGGATTCAAGGAATGGGGGTTATGGTTGGTTCATCACACTGTTTTTGCCACTGTCTCCTCCTCAGGCAGAGGAATCCTTCCCCTGGTCCAGCATGGCGTCCATCACACAGGAGACAATCCTCCCCAAACTTCAAGGTAAGTCCTTTCCATTTGCTGCAGTTCCTCACAAACTGCTCAAGCACAGTACCCTTTTCCCACGGGTCTGTAGGTCCCAGCCAAGAGCCTGCTCCAGTGTGGGCTTCCCACAAAATCTGAACCTTCTTTTAGGCATCCATTTGCTCTGGCAGGAGGCTCCTCCAAGGGCTGCAGGTGGGTCTCTGCTGCACCTCGTATCTCTGGAGGAAAGGAAGCTCATGGGGGCCCCTTATTGCTCTCTAGAACTACCTGAAAGGAAGTTACAGCCAGGTGGAGGTCGGGAATCTTCTCCCAGGCAACTGGCAGCAGAGCAAGAGGAATGGCCTCAAGCTGTTGCAGAGGAGGCTCAGGTTGGACATCAGGAAGAATTTTTTCACTGAAAGGGTAATTAAGCATTGGAATGGGCTTCCCAGGGAAGCGATGGGAATCACCATCCTTGAAAGTGTTCAATGTCTTGGGCTGGTGAAATGACTGGACATGGCATTTAGTGCCATGGTTTAGTTGACATGGTGGTGGTTTGTCAAACTCTGGATTAAATAGATCCTGGCAGTGTTGTCAAAACTTAATTATTCTATTAATCTATTTTTTTTATGTTCCAAATTTTACACTTTTTCCTACCACCTACTATGGTGTAGCATATATTGCATTATATAAGCAATATTTTAGTTTTGTTATTTCTTTCCTATCACTTTCAGGCTAAATTTCTGGGAAAATTCAGTCAAATTGGTTTAATTATTCTTAAAAGTGTGGTATGGAGATTATTAAATTGCCCATGTGAAAAAAAAAAATAAAATATGACCTGTCTTTTAAACTGTTCAGTTCAAATCTGCTCTCATTTAACCAGTTTCTGATTTCTTGAGTAAAACTCCAATTTGCAAGTCTTGTAGAATTTCTAAAGTACAGCTAAAAAAAAGATATATATATATATATATATATTAATGATTTCATTTAAACATACAGAACTGCTGCTAGAGAGTGCTGGCACATGACCAGATCTTGCACTTACACCTCTAATTTTTATTAAGTCAGTGTTATGTCTCCATCAGAACTAACACCTGGCACTTGCCTCATCACACGCCTTCCAGTGACCTGGGAAGAAGAACCTGTCTTGCCTGAGTAGGACATGCATGAAATCAGGTTTTGTGTAAGAAACAGAATGAGGCAAAGAACTTCAGAGGACTGGGCAGGGAATGGAGTCTCTTGACTAAAGGAAAGACACCTTAAGAATAAGTATACAAATGACTTTAGGATTAATAAATCTAAGAGCCCAATAGATTTGGGCTTCTTTCATCATCTGAAAAAAGAGCTTCAAATCACCTGGTCCAAATTTAGAGGGTTCTGAATCTTTGGTATGAGCCAACATGGCAAGGGAGGAGTTAAGCAAGTGGAGCTAGATCTGTTAAGTACCTAGGATGCACATAGAAGATTAGGGCTGGTAAACAGAATGGAAATGGAGTTTGTAGGAAATGCTGACAGGCTGAACAAGTAAGTGTGAGGCACTGGGAAGATGATTATTGGAAATGGGAGAGAAGGTTAGAAGAGATAGGCTAGATTATTTAGGCACCATGAAATAGAACCGAGATATATTTTCCCACTATAGCAGATTTGCTTCCAAAAATTGGAATGGCTCCCACAAATTCCAATTTGAACCATTATTCTAGTATCAGCAAAGCTAGGAGGGATATTGGCAAATTTTAGCACCATAAAATATTCTAAGGCAAAAGGGACCCATGAGGATTATTGTGTCCAACTCCTGATTACACACAGGGCAACCTAGAAGTTAAACTGTATATCCATGAGAGTTGTTGAAATACTTGAACATCAACAAGCTTGGTCATTACCACTTCTCTGGAGAGCTTGTTCCAGTGATTTGCCACTCTGTCAGTGAATTTTTACCTAATATCCAAGCTTCTCTGCTCATGCTAGACCACATAGGAAAAGGATAATTTATTTTAGTTACCCTATTCAAATGGCAAAAAATATATGTAATTATCCTAAAACTATATCTCTTCCAATAAACTATGCTGGCTTCAGCAAGACTTCCTGAACTTTTCCATTTGTAAAGTTGAGGGCTGCAAAGTGAAAAAAAAAAACATTCTGCTGGAACTCCTGCTTCATTTATTGCATGTAATAGATAATGCTGCCTTAATGAACAGCTATTTGGTATTTTGTTTTTTCCTTGGTCTTCAATGTGTGGCCCTAGGCCTTATTTACTGCATTCTATGCAAACCATGCTCTGAAGACAGAATTGCAAGCTTCCTTGTGGGTTTTTCCATGATGCTTCTCACTACAGCATCTGAGTGCTTCATAGAGATTAATTTATTTTACAAAATTACCTTGTGAAGCTGTAGAATAAAGGAGAAGATGTAGCCCCTAACACTGCCCACATCATTATTGTCACTGATCGATGCTGAATACAACAATTATCTTCACTAGATAAGGATCCTAGCTTCACAGGTATAATTGGATATCCAACAAAAGGAAATACAAACCAGGATAGAAGACTGAAGGGCAGGTTGAAGTTTAACAACAAAACTATTAGATGCCCAAAAGTCCAACAATGACAGTAAAAACGACTTAAAGGCCTTAAGGGTAAATATACACCCATGTTTTTTATTTCAGCTGCCTGATATCAGGTAAATAAGACTGTTCCCATTAACTGAGGGCAACATCAGAAAAACTTAAGTTCTACCACATCAATGCTGCTATATAGTGACATTTAAATCTTTTCTCTTAAGCAACTGGGTGATTCTCTAGAAGTTATACATGAATCCTAATCTGTTAGCCATCTTCATGAAAGGAGTGAGATATTCCTGACTGTGGAACTGGAAAATGTTCTGACTATACCAACCTAGGTTCACCTGCAAGAAGCAAATGTGCGTGTGTGTGTGTGTGTGTCTGTGACAATTACAGAGTCAAAAGGGAGGAAGTTCCTCACCATTGGGAATAAAGAGTAAAACCAGAATTTACCTGCCAAAGTAATGTGTGGGTGATGATGGATTCCCTATATGGCAAGTGGTGTCACAGCCTGAATACCTGAAAGAATGAGGGTCGAACAGGAGGTCTCAGGTGCAGAGTCTACACTATTATGGGATTTAAAAGCAGCAGGGACAAGTTAAAATCTAACTTTTAGGAATCAAATGCAGATAAATGGATACTGGTCTTAATATATCCATGTTAACTTCAGAATAAACATGTCACTAAATACTATATAAACTTCTAGAAACTGAGGGGGAACACTGAACACTCAACTCAGCAAGAACTACTTTGTGGTAACTTTAGGACATAGGGCAATAAATAAGAAAACAGCCCTAGTTATGCACTAGTTAACATCACTAGTTAAGCACTAGTAAATCTAGTGAATTGAAGCTTTGTGTAGCATGGGGGGGATCAAAATTTTATTTTTTTCTCATGTTCTCTATTAATAATTGGGACACTCACCAGGAGCTTACTAAAGTTTTCAGAGCTAGCCCCCAGTACACTTCAGCTGTATCTTCACATTTCTTGTCCTAGTTACACCAAAAGGCAGAATAGTGAACACTGTAAATACTGATGCCAACAAACTGGATATAATCTGAAATACATTTCATTTTTTACAGAAGCCTAGATAATACATTCTGCTCAGTGGACATAGGTATATTTTTACAGGAGCTGGGTGAAATTTTGATAGCACCTTAAATAATAGCCCTTTGCAACTTTTCACTTTTCTTCTGGTGAACTGTCAGAACAGAGATATTCAGCCATGCTACCCACAGAGTTCAACTATCCAGCAACTCCCTTATTTGGAGCTACACATCTATACATGGTGAATTTGAAGGAGTGAAAGCCCTTGCAGGAAAGGCAATTTTTGTAAGCAGTAATGTAAGTTAACCTTGCATCTGGAGTTTATTAATATAACCTCTGAATATAAGGATTTAGGGGAAAAATTAACAACTTGGATCCACCTAATCTGAAATTTCCTGCACAGTATTTACTACTGGCTATTGGGTGGACAAGACACCAGACTAACTGGACAGCAAGTCTGACTCAAAATATCAATATCTACACTATACACAAGAAAAAAAAAAACAACCAATGAAACAAAGAATTGCAGAAGCAGCAAAGATATCAAAAATCAGAATGTACTGAAAACATGACAACAACAAAGGACTTGCACTTTAAGAATATGTTGGCTTGCTGCAGAGGGGTGAATTTCACCCTTAGATAGCTGGCTTTTTCAGTACAAGAGTTTCCAATAGAAAAGACAAATGCTAAAGAAAAGACAGAAGAAAAAAACTTACTGTTCTCTAACTTGTAACTCATTTTCTTTCTCATTTTTATGTATACACATAATACAGACATATATATAGAATAAAAAGAGAGAAATAAAAGTATGCTCACTCATAAAGACTTTAACAGATTAAAAAAATATTCAAAGCACTGCTTCTGCATTCAAGGAACTAACATTGTGCAAATCACTGGGAAGAATAAATAAAGTCATCTAGAAGCACAGTTTAAAGATGTCGTACTGCTTTATCCCTATCATTA
Organism: Cyanistes caeruleus; assembly: GCF_971803275.1. Lineage (NCBI taxonomy): Eukaryota > Metazoa > Chordata > Aves > Passeriformes > Paridae > Cyanistes > Cyanistes caeruleus. Next base: position 43,069,806 of record NC_141706.1, on the reverse strand, counting down.
AGAGACTTATTTTAGTGTCTTTAACTACTTAGCTTTAACTTTTTTCAGCATCCTCACATTGCCCCTTGACCCACAGACAGAGTTACCTATGTTATTTTGAGGGGTTATTGCTTCTGCAACTGACTGCCTGGAGGGTTTCCAATACTCTGCGGTGAACTGTTGCTAGATTTTCCATTACCACTAATCATCAAGATAAATGCAGTCAGAAGGACAGAACATTTTTGCAGTTAAAGCTATTTCTTTTCAAAAAACTATAGGAGTGATTGCTATTCAAGTTTTCTGTAGGCTCTACAGTATTGGCATTAATTTACTGGGATTATTACCATCTGAGCAATAATGTTTAGGCCTGGATAAACTCAATTGGTGCTTTTCTTTTCTTTTAGGTTCCTTTAAGAGGAAAAAATGACAAATATGTAAAACTGACTTGTTTTAAAAACTGTTTAGTATACATTTTAAGCAATGGAAGGTACGTGAAAGGACAGGGACAGGAGAAACACTTTCATCCTGAGTAGAGACATTACAATTAAATTCACAACTGCTCTTTACCCTGGCTCTATTATTATGTTTGCAATTCTTCATTTAACAACATTATTTAAAAATAGATCAGATTACTTTAAGTATCTTGGTCCTGCAATCAATGGCTTACATTCTCATTCTGCCTTTTAGGTTCCCCTTTTTTTTATACCTCTAATACCATGTGCTAATAAGGAGTAGAATGTGATAAATGAGGTCACAGGTTCCTCGGCATGAGAGAGATTTCAAAGCACTGACAGAAACAATTTAAAAATTATAGGAGACTTAACCTAATAATCAAAATCTCTTCAACATATAGCAATTAATTGCACAGTATACATGCTCTCTGTAGCCAGCCCATGCGCTTGAAGTCCACTGTGCCACAACTCGGCCCTGAAATCCATTGTGTCCTACTGGAAACAGTAGGTGCCTTTTCAATTTAAAAAGATTAAAGAAACCCACTATAATTCCTACATCTTTTGCTATTTCCTTGCAAAATGTTCATTAATGAAGAAGAAAAATGGAATGAAAGAAGAAAGAAGATACAGTCCTCTTTTCCCATTGACATTGTCCCCACGCTTGCAGCTGACTTTGGAATCTGTAAATAGTACTTTGGGACAAGTACTTTACATCTTCCTCCCAGCCATTCTGGTAGTAGAGAACACAGCATGTCTCCTAAAAAAAATACAAGCTTCCTTTATTTTTTCCTACTCTGCACTCACCCCCTAAACATCCAGCAATGGTCCCACGGTCTAGGATTCAGCTTTCCAAATGCAATCACAGCAGCAGAGGTAGTGGTAAAAAACTGGTTCTAAGTATTGTGGAAATAAAAACGCCTCTTCCCACACAAGTTCTTCCAGTGCTGCTAGCAGAGACAAGCAAATAAAAGACTGAAGAAAGGTGTCATGGGAATGCTGGAAATTGTCTTTATAAGTGTCACTCCTGAAGTGGCATAAATGTCACATCTTTTGGGGGAACAGGTTGTTTTTAACCCTTAGGTCTGCTGGGTGGTACCTGAAATAATTAAACCTGACATTTCTAGGGTTAAAACGTCAAGAAGGAGAAAGAGCTGAAAAAGGAAATTCCCCAGTTTCTTAGTAATGAAAAGCTGAGGGTATACCTTCTGTGGTTGTCTGTGAGATGCTTTCACATCCATGTGTCAAGGGTTTTTCAAATTGACAACTTGCAAATTTGAAATACAAAAATGCCCAAAGCGATATTTTAGTGGCTCAGGGAAACTCTTGTACGGGAAAAAGAATTCTTAAGTGAAACGTCTCTAGAAATCACACAGGGCCTGACCACGATACTCTAATTATGCTAATTGCTTCAATGCCCTTGCTTTATTTATGCTGAGCAGCTAAGATAAATAAAGGAAAATTGCTTTGGATCTAACTGTATTCATATCAGAATGCAAACTAGCCTGTGTTTGTTATGTGATTGCTGATCTGTTTACACTAAATTCTGCAGGTAATTGCAGTTTTGATTGCACATTTATTTCTAGCTGCACAGGTCCCAGGACTAGGTCTGTCTGTTTTTATAATTAAACCGTTTTGTAATATCTAAACTCACTAAAGAGCAAAATGATGCTTTAAGAATTTACATATTTTATGCATTAAAGATAATACTTAGGTACTCAGTGACAGAGGGGAAAAATTCTGTTTATTACAGAAAAATGGACAGCATGTTCTGGATTTGAAGAAATTTGAGACATCTGTTCCAAGGCATGTTCACTGAGTGGGACAGATGTCCTCCGCATCCCCGTAATCTGTTATACAACACCTACTTTTTGAACTTTCAGTTATAACTTTCACATGAGTAAAAATATGTTAACAGAACAAGGCTAGGGCTTTGGTGATTAATCACAGACCCTATGTAATAGGCAGCACCTGATGGAAGTTTTAGAAATGGAAGTGTCTCCCTGGGAAGAATTGGAAGCAAATAACATGTTGATGTGTCTTTAGTTCAGGCTCTCACGACAATATTGTTATAGTCCTTCAACATTCCTCAAAAACAAAGCGGCATTATTCCCATTTTGTAAAGTGTAGAAGATGTAGAGAGGTGTAGAAATTTGACTCGTCCATGGGCCACACAAGAAATTTGTGTCAAAGATGGGTGTGAAAAGGATTGCCTAAATCCGTATCTTTTGCTTCAAGCAGAAAATTATTATTATTACTTATACATCACTATAAATGTGTATGGCATATTGCAGACAGATAAAGTGACAGGTACTGCAGAGTTGACACTCTCAATTATAAACCCATCCTTCTGTCCTTGGTGATCAATTTGAGGTGAAGAAGCTTTCTATTTTTTTTTCCAAAGTATTTAGCACCTTTTGAAACCTTAATTTGAGCTTCAGCTATGGTTATTTCTTCCTTTCCACCTCCCTCAACATGTAGGCACCAAATCTAATCTCTTCTTCCTTCTGTCTTTGAGAAATGCCCATTACTATAACATTACAGAGAAAAACTCCCTAATCTCAGTATTACAAATTTAGAGCAATGTCATCTCTCTGTGGCTTCTTCATCCATCATCAATTCCAAAATCAGTAATCCAGTCTGTCTCCCTTAATGGAAGACTTAATATCAGCCTATGCAGACTGGTCTGGCAAGCCTCTTAGCTAGTTTATACTGCAGCAGCACACTGTGATAAGGTGAGCATCAACAGGCTGCTCGTACCTCGTGTGCACCAAGTATAAAACTGAAGGCCAAAGGAGTTAAACCTCTGGAGAAGTGCAAAGCAACACAAAACTCAGCAGGGCCACAGCAACACAACGCATTCCTGCTACAATAAAGCTTGCAACATTAGCAATCTATAAAATATCATAAAAGACACTTTTACCTCAGAAAAGGTACTTATTGAATGACAAAATATAGTTGCCAGCAAAACCAGTACGAAAGCAATGAGCTAAGGTTCATAAAGCCTTTCCTTCAAATTCTGTTTTGTTCTGTTTTCTTTCCTCCCGATTCTGTTTTGAAGCTTCTGAGAATGAACAGAATCCACCGTCCCTACTCCTCCATGTTCCTATTCATTATTCAAAGAAGATACATTACTACTCTTTCGGCAGGACTTTGTCAATTCTAACTACCATTTATGAAGATGCAGAATTAAATATTGAAGTTTCCATTTCCAATTAGACATCAGAAAAAGAGTCCCAAGTTGTTGGGATTTCACCCACACCCAACATTTTGGGGACGGCAGCAATTTTTCAACTGCCACTTATTCTTCAGCACTTCACTCTTTGCCCTGCCGGCACTGAATACCTTTGTTTGTCTGCATTTGATTTTTCCATCCCTATAAACTATATAAGGCTTCTGAAATTAACATTTCTTCATCAGGACCCATACCTTGAACACTCTTCAGTGTTTTCTCTATTGGAATGAGAATATGAGAAGCGGGAGATTATTGATTCTCAGGTTTTGTTTTAAATATTTCCCTTGAAAGCACAGAGATATTTTTTTTATAGTTTGGTTGGCAAGAAGAGGATGCTGCATGAGCTATAAAGCTCCTTAGTAATGGAATATGGAAACACCTTTAGAACAAGAGAATCAGAAAATTAACAGGAAACTATTATCTTTCACTAATCGGAATTTTTGCCATCAAAAGAAATGGGAATTTATTGCTTCTAATTTTAAGCAAAGCTCTTTTTTTTGAGTAAAAATTCAAAACTGAGCTCCTCAAATTCTAATTTTACTATAAATATCTTTGTTATAGAAACTTCTCTTAGAAAAAAAATCTATTCACGAAGGCTTTACTCAGTTTTCTTTCAGTATCAGCATCTAAAATTTAAAATAATCACCCATGAAAGATTTTGGAAATAGTTGAGTCCTGGGGTCCTAAACCAGGACAAGTTGAAAAATAATTTTAAAAGCCCCAAGACACTTAAAACCTCCCATTAAAAATAACAATATCTCCTGTTCAAAAAAAGTCTGTATACAGATGTTGCCATAAAAAACTTTTCACCCCAAAGATGACAGACACAAATCCACAAAACTAGTCAATACAACTCTTCATACTCACAGCCTGTATTCATATTTTAAAGAAGAAAAGGCAGCATATTTGTTTCAAAAGAGACAGAGCTGAGTCTAATGTTGTCAGAAGCATCATGTCTTTCAACATACCCTTAACAGATAGAGCTCTTCATGAACTTTCTCCAGCTGGGGTGAAGTGGTACTGAAACAAAGAAATGATCTCTTCATTTGGCATCCCCAGATTATTTCTCCATCTATTTTCCTTAACTGCAAGATACACGAAGCTGTTCACAATTTAATGAGTCATTTCTATAAGCCTTAATTATACCATCTATAGTGAGAGTAATGACAGAGAAGTCACTACTCTCACTATATAATAGTAACAGATAAGGACCCAAATACTTGCAGCAGCTCTGTCTTATGGTCATCTCCAACTTTTTGCAGCCTCAACACAGGATAAAGCCTCTACAGTATGCAAATAATGTTTAAGTTTGAAGGTGTTTATGTGCTAAAGATTTTTTCAGGTTCTCATCTATGCAAATGTAATGTTTCAATCATGTTATTGCAATGATAACTTTTACCTTATGCACACACTATTGTTTAGCTCGATTTCACCTACGAATTCTACTGCCCTCTTCTGTATAGGAAAAACCTGCATTTCTGCAAAATGAATTATTGGTCTGTTCTATATGGCGTACTAATCTTAATAGTATTACACTGTGGCAGACAATATTATCTAGCTCAAATAGAGTAGGCTGGTATTTCTGGATTCCATTCGACATGCTCCATGTGGATCTTTTTTTTTCCACGTTAGACTGATATCTAACAATCACCTAAATTCATGCCTTACAGGGGTAACCCTTTAAACCTACAAAGACAAGCTGGGAAAGTGAATAAATCCCTACAGACCCAGGTGGAGGGAAGAAATCTCTGCATTTACAGTTTGTCTTTAATTTTATTACCACGGCCAATGCTGGAATTGCTTTAAAATTTTAACCAAGATAATGCTGTGTTAAAAGTCAGTGTAATGGACCAGGTTTTTCTGAAGGAAGAAGTATTTTATAGCTCTCAGGCACATGGTGTGATTCTTGGGGTGTCCTGTGCAGGGCAAGGATTTGGACTCGATGAGTCCCTTCCAAAATCAGTATAGTCTATGATTCTATAATTTTAGATGTGCATTTAATCTGTACATGATGAAAAAGAATTCTTTGTACCAAACAGCCAAATCCTGTTCTCCTAAAGTGAGAGTAAAAGGCTGTAGGTGATGACTGGCCAGGTGATTACCAAAATGTTACAAAAGAAAGAAAAACTTTTCCTCATCTACATATCTATAAAAGACATTTTTACAGCCAGTCCACAGACTATACCATCCACTATCCTTCATACCAAAAAGGCTGCATTTTGACTCTTCCAAGACAGGAACAGTGACAGGACTTGTCACTTCACTTATAATTAAATCAATTATAGTTCTTTTAGAAAGGTTAGACAAGGCAGAGGTGAGTTGGATAATGCAACTCTTGATGCACTACCTTGATATTGCAACATGTATGCAATCCTACACAGAGTCTGCACCACTGGAGTAAGTCTTTTGTGCATGGATCCTGAGTTTGCCAGGGCTTAAAGACTTAAAAGATGTACAGACTCCAGCTACTTCTCCTGCATTCTGAGGTGGCAGCACTGTTGATTCAATTATAAGTTCTTAGGATTCAGTGACAGACAAAAATGAGCACACAGAAGAAAATTTTCATGAAATATAGAAATTTACTCAGTTTGTCTGTCTTTCAGCTCAGATGGTATCAAATGTCTCTGAAATCACTGAGGACAGGGCACATTAGCCTAGAGATTCCCTGTTGCCCTCTTGGGGCAGTAGAACATTTTTGTTCCCCAATCTGTCAAGTTTCTGAGTGAAGACTTACTATGTGGTAATTGTACCTGTCACAATTATGCCACTTACTGAGACATAAACCTGCCTTCAATTATATTAAAAGATGGTGTTTCACTTTGCCACATTTTGATTTTCATTGCTTTAAGTCAGAGGATGGGTAATCCAGAAATGCTTCATATCTTTCTGATGAGTAAGAATCTGCCAAAGGATGTTAGACTTTAAGCATTTTGTAATCCTTTCAAAGTGCTTTACACAGTATGCAGAACATGACTGACTACTTTCCCAACACATTTGGGCAGACACTAACACCAATAAAGAAGAAGAAGGTATAGGATATAGCTCATAACAAGAAACTGTACTGAGTACCACAGGACTATCTATTTCACTGTCTTATTTGTTTTTTGTGCGATATTATAGTATCCATTATAACTAACTATCCAGAACAATTTGCTTAATTCATTTAAACTAAATTCCAACCAGGAATGAAAGTTACTAAATTACCAAGGCACTAAAATTAAGGTCTTTCCTATACTGCATTTGTAGAATGCTTTAATGTATATTCTGAATCTACTGACTTGATTTTTCTCGATCTCATTGCCACTACCATGTACTTTAAACCTCTGGAGAATTTAATCCAATGATCCTCCATGACAAAAAAGATATTTAATTAATCAATAGTTACCTTCATTATTTTACAGTTGCAGCTTGGGAAGAGTGAGCATATGTACTGATAAGACTATAAGGACTACTATAATAACATTATAGCATTAGCAGCTTCTTACTTAGAAGGAACTAAAAATACTTGAAAGAAATGCACACTTTTAATTTGTAAAAATGCAGCAAAGGCTGTGCAAGCTAAAGGTTGCTTGATAAGAAGAATAAGGTTTTCATATAAAAAATGATTGTACAGCTATTTTTATTTTTTATTGTGTAGAAGTGACTTAGAAATAGTGCAGGCTTATCTACAGATAATTCTTGCTGGAGACCTACAGGACCTTCAAACACAGCCAGGACATAAGTGAAAGAAAATCATTTATACCTGATAGCTATGAAAGGTCATGAGTGGAGAAATAAATTCTAGATCTTGTAGGTCTAGCCTTAGGGGAGAGGGAGAGGGCATATTAGTGCTATGATCTGTGTAGGGTTTTTTACTTGAATGTGAGTATATATACATGTGTACAAACCACAGAAAACCGTATTAAAGACCAATAATTCACTCTTCCATTTCTTCACCTTATTTATCTTTTCTGTTCTCTCCTCATCTATTCTCCTTTGGTCAATAGTCCTGCATTCTTCCAATTGACTTGTGGTAGACTCTTTTATTTCTAGAGTTTTGAAGGCTGTCTTACTCTCAAAATATTCCTAAATGCTAAACCAAGAATTAAAAATAATTCCAAATACTAGATCTAGTGGCATGCTAAGGAAACTGACACTCCAGCCCGAGAAATGCACCTGCAAACCCTCCTGCACAGTAGGTCATAAGTAGAATGAATTTAAATGGTCTGATCCCCACCTCATTTGTGAGGGACTTATTATGCTCTTATGACATTGTAATTGAACTAGTGGGGGGAGTCTAGGACAATTTAATTAGTTAACACTTTGCATCAATGGGTACCCATCATGCCACATTTCTTGATAAAAAAAAAGCAAGACGTGAGGCTGTACTACAATAAGAGAATGCCAATGCCTGCAGGCCTTATTCTTACACAAACAGCAAACAGCTTTGCATCCCAACTGGTTTCAGAGTAACAAAATTCAGTTAAATACATGTGCTCTGTTCCAAGCAACTATCTTGACATGGGGCTATAGTCAATGAGAACAAAATTCTTCCTCATGGAGACACTTCTACTTGGCTGCAGCAATACAGACTATGAACTTCACCTGCACTATTTTAAGTTTTCTAGGGAAACTGTTCCTTGGGTTAACTGCTTCTTAACAATATTTAAAAATAGTTGAACAACAGCTCTTACCACACCACACTAATTTCTAACCTTTTTAGAGGTTTACCCAGACTATGTGGTGTCAGATGCTCCATTATAGTCATGGAGTCTATGAGTGTGCAGATAACACTGTTTCTGTGTTTGTATACAAACAGTATTTGCATAGGTTTAGCACTTAATTATGTATTTTTTTGTTTGTTTCTATGAGACAACATTGCTGAAAATGTCTAAGGTTTCTGCAAAGGATGGGTTTACTATAAATTAATCCACTAAGAAAGTTAGGCAAGAAAAGTTATTTTAGGAAATGTAAACTTAAAGAAGAATAACAGCAGTAAGCAAAGAGACAGCTGTTTCTGTTTTGATTTATTCCATATTTCAGAGATGCTGCTTCTATAGGGAACAATATGCAAGACATTGGAAATTCAGAAGGCGTTTCTTTTGTGTATCATAAAAATGTGCTGCTAACCTACAATACCCTCATAGAAATACAATTCAATAAGGAACTCAGTTGGGAAGGAGCCTCAATAGAACGACATGAAAAAATGGTCAATACAAGAATGATTTAGTTTACCTTACAAGGGATTTCTATGCTGGAAATAAATCGGGCTTTGAAACTTTTAAAATAAAAGTCAAGATAAACACAGACCTATATTTTTAATTCTCACACATATTTAATGTGACTTTTTAGCAGATCATCACTTGAATGATGCCTCTGAATCATCACTTCTATCAAGCCTATCACTTGAGAAGTGTTACAGCACTTAGCCCTCAGGGCAAAGATAAGTCTTCACCATTGTCACATACAGTGTATTGAGCCATATTATGCTGAATGGGAATAGAGTACACTGTAGAAACAGTACTGAATCTTGCAGAATATCCTGAGATACTTATCAAGCTGTTAAAGGAGACATGGCTCTTTTGTCTGTATTGCCCTTGACACATCCTAAAGGAAAGTATCCGGAAATTCTTTGTTTGTTGAAGAACCCTCAGACCCCTCAGGTCTAATGTAGGTTAAAAGCCCCACAGGTCTCTCAAGAATGGAAATCACCTTGAAAACCACTATCTGAATTCACCAGAAACAAATACATAATGGCACTGAATAAGTAAGACTGAGCATTCCTAAAAGAATATAAATCAGAAAATCTACATGCATCCTAAAGCAGGAATAACTAAACCTGGTCATCCGGGTTATCAAAACCAGTCATCTCAACATAACATAACCAGAACCAAATTTCAAAACCCTCCCCAAAAAATGTTACTAGCAGGGCTTAAATGAATGATGGGAACATTACACATAATTTCAAGGATAAATAATTATCTGACTGCATTCAGGATTTGCTTATTGATTAACACACAGACTGCACAGCAAACATCCTGTAGGACAACTTTGGATTTTTTTCACTTACTGATTGCATTTAGATCTGCAATTTATTTACTTTACACAATTGTCCTTGCAATATTTTGGAGGAAGAAGCTGACAACAAGAAAACAAATAGAAATTTATAGAGTGACCTAGAGTTTTTGTTGCTCTGTTTTGTTTTTAAAATTTTTTGTATTCCTGATTTTGTAACAGAACCAAATTATGCAGTTAACAATTTTAATAAATGTTAAATATCATTTTTGATATTTTTGATATTGAGAACTAAAAAATATCATTTTTGTTGCTTTTGTTTCTTTTCTGCTTCATAAGTGTCATAACAGCCAACATAACTTTCTGAACATATCATGAAATAATATTTTTCCACAGGCAAATCACAGAAACATTCATAGCTTTCCAGTTGCAACAGAAACAGAATAGAGAAAATGAAAAATAAAACCTCAACCTCTTCTTTAGATTAAACAAAATAAAACACCAGCAAAACACAGAACTGATTTCTGGTCTCCAAAAGGCATTCATGCTTTCTATCAGAAATCAATTTCAGCAGACCTTAAGAGCTTAGAGATCCATTGCCACGTGCATCTGCCAGGTCTCCCGTGCTGGAATGTGCAGCAGGTGAGATGCCAGCACGGGAGGCTGCCAAAGGCCATGTCCTGTACCGGTTTGGCAGCCTAGCCAGGGTGATGGAGAGCAGAGGCAGGAAGGAGCCTCTCACTGCCAGGCACCTTGCTGCCACCGCAGCCTGCCAGGGCTTGTGTGTCAGGGCTGGCACTGCCAGAGGTGCCTGACACTGCACCTCTGCCCCTTGGCAACAGCAGCTCGTGTTCCACTGCTAGGAAGCCAGCTGATATTTTTCCACCATGCACACAGATCACAGAATATTCTTTGAGAAGGAACCCACAAGGATCATTAAGTCCAGCTTTTAAGTGGATGGCCCATACAGGAATTGAACCCACAACCTTGGTGTTATGAGCAACTTCCTCTACCTCAATAGGTCTAAGTTTTTGAATTACCCACATGACTAGAATTTCAAAGCCAGTTAAACTCCCATGTATGATGACTGATGCAAATTATGAAAAAAATAGGTATTATCATGTTTACATGGTATTTCAGTTCTCAGCTTCCCAGGGATAATGTGATCAGTATGCCACTAGGGGAGTACAAAGAAATCCACAGTAGACAAAGCACAAGGGAAAATGCTGGTATAGGTGCCCAAAGAGAATGGCTCTGTTAAAAACAAAATAAAATGAGACTGCAGAGTCCATAGTGATTATAACACCCTACTCCTTAAGCAGATTTAACTTGCACAATGGCTACTTAAAATAAAGCCACTTAAATTACCCCTAATCTTGGAAAAAATATCTATTTTAGATGAAGGTGAATTGCAGATGCTTGAAAATTACTATTTTGTAACACTGTCTTGATATAGAAACAATACAGGGAAGAAGGTATTCTCAAAATCTGTTTGTCTCTTCACCTCAGCTCTGAGATGAAACAACCTGTAATTTCACTCCTAAGACTACTGACTGAAGTCAAACAGAAATTACAAGTTATATCAAACTGTACATGGAGACTGTAATGTGGATAAATATCCAAAAGGATTAGGTAAGACCACCAAACTCATTTCACTTGTGACCTATTCAGATTTCAAGTCAGTTTCTTATCATTACTATTTTATTAAAGAAAACCATTCTTAAACAATTTATCCAGAGTATTCCCTGAAGCATGCATTCAATCAGTTTCAGACATCCACTTTTTTTCCTAGACCTTTTTCTTCCCTTCTTACAAACATATTTTGCTCTATCAGTACAGAAAAAAATATTTTCAGATAAGGATACCCAAGGATCCAAACTATGCCTTCCATGTGTTGACAGCTGGCACAATACAGCATAGCAAAATTCAGTGTCACTTTATAAAAAACTTATTAGGGCAACTAAATAGTTGCTGACTGTATCCAAGCCCTCTAATATTCTAAAGATTTTCATGAACTAGCTTCGAGTTCCCACTCTCTGTACCCCACTTTTCAGAGCTCTGTCAGATGAATGAAAGCAATGATTGCTGTCAGCTTCTTCTTTTCTGTGTGATCTCAGTATCCTCAGGGTAAGGTTAAATAATATTATATGCAAAAAATTCCACCCCAAATTTAAATTTTTGTAAACAACACAACATGGAAAAACACTTCTCTAAGCACAGTGCAGAGTCACTGAGTGCAATATAATCATCAAGGTAAAAAGCCAGGCCAAGGTCATGGGCATCAACCTGTGTTCTGACAAAATAATGCTGAGAATTCACTGATGTCCATCTAAAGGGCTCAGCCAGTTCAGCCAAGTAAAACAGAAGGTACAGAGAATTGCTAGTCCATTTACAGTGCACTCTTCCAGGTATTATAAATCAGAAGATGAAATCATCAGCTCTCTCCAAAGTAATTGTAGTATCACAATTCTTTCTGTTGAACAGACCTTATCTAGCTTGCATGAAAGTTTATTACGAAACTTTAAAAAGTTATTTATAATATAATCTTCTCAGCACATATCTGAAAAAGCAGATGATTCCTCATGAGGGGAAGTAAAGGGGCAGACACTGATCTGTAGGACCTGAGGAAATGGCATGACACTCTCTCAGGAGAGATTTAGGTTGTATATTAGAAGCTCTTCATCCAGAGAGCGGTTGGGCACTGGAACAGGATCCTCAGGGACATGTTCATAGCACCAAGCAGACACAGTTCAAGTGCTTGGACAATACTCTCAGGCACATGGTGTGACTCTTGGTGATGGTTCAGTACATGGCCAGGAGTGGGATTCAGTGATCCTCATGGATCCTTCCAGCTCAGGATGGTAACAGCATGTAGAAACAGGGCTGTTTGGCACTTGGCATTAATTGCCCAAATCACTTCTTTCCATAGACATGAATTGTAAAGATAGCATCTTCACACACTTGGGGAGCCTCTACTGAGCAGAAGGAATGACTGACATATGGAACCATCTGCAATGTTCATTTCCTGTTAATTATGACAGGTAAATAACACAAGGTTGGCAACTACTGAAGAGTGAGTGCTTCTACAAACATGTTCCCTATATGGCAACAGCAGACATATCATAGGATTCATAGAGAAAGTCTCATATACAGTGTCTGAAAGAGAACATTACCAATATTTTATTACCAAAGATCTTTCTTCATCAATCTCATTCAGTATTTCAGCTTCCCTATTGATTATCTGGCAGTTTTTAAATGTCCGGAGACTGAATCCAATCAAACTTATTGAAAGAAGCAAAAGCGATCAAACTGATGAGCGCATATTATGTTATTTACAACACAAATAATTTGGTTCATGGGGCTTTTCTCAAATAAAGCAGTGGGCTGAAATAGCCAATGTAGAAAGCAGCACACTGAATTTGAAGGCCTCCATTCATGACACAAAGATTCAGAACATTAAATATGAAGTCAAAAGAAATTTCTCCCATTTCTGTACATAGATATGAGCAGACAAGAGTTATAGCTGTCTGTATCAAAAATTATAAATAGCTATTTTTATCTACATGCCTACTACTATGCCAGTAAAATAACATTATAGCCATTATATCCATTACATCTGTTTGATGTTCTATATCCAGAAGTGTCATATAAACTTTCTGCAGTCAGCTTAGAAAAAAGCTTTGGCAAAGTTGGAGGATGAACAGTTTGGTTCATCTCCACTTTCTACACACTTAGGCGCCCAACAGATCAGCAGGTCCTTCCTATTGAATGAAGCACCTCGTGGTGTGATCCCACCCCCACCAGGGGTCATTGGCTTAAAATACAGAGTATATGGAGTTTGAAAGGATGCAGAGCATTTTCAAAAGAAAAGCCTCTTTAGTTTTGAAAGTGCACTGATATTTATTTAATTAAACAAACCCCAAAACCATCTACCAAAAAAATATTCACATCCATAAGAAGTGAAGCCTGCAGAAAGCACAAGCCCTGCCTTCTCAACCCTGACTACTAATAGGAAGAGGTATCTACTCACCTACTAAACACAAGAAAATTCATTGTGAGGTTAGTCCCAAGTCCAAGCTGTCCTAGCTCTGGCCTGTTAGAATAAGAAAAAAGACCAACAGACATGCTGGGAGCAAGTAAATGGAAAAGATGGGCTGAGATGCATATCTTTGAAAGTTCATGTAAACATCTGAATTGAAATTCTGATTCAATGGTGTTAGCAACGGTTTTGTTGCCAACCTCATTAAGATGTCATGTCTGTAATTGGAAGCTTACTTAATTTCAACTTTGGAACACGACAGTAACAAAATCACTAAACAGAGCCTCTTCTGAGGAAATCTCAGGATATTTCATTTTTCTAGAGTTTCATATATGTTCATATTTTATTTTGGGACTTCAGGGGTGCTTGCAGGTAGGTTGATGTCCTTCATTTTTCTCCTAAAGTATTGATACGCATCTTCTCTGTCATAATCTAGTGAGATCATCTGAAAGCAAAAGAATAAGATCACAAACAAAATTCTCATTCAATAGACTTGCTCTTCCAACCTGTTTGGAACAATAAGCCTTCTCAAAAAAAAATTGTACTTTTTGGGAGAACAAGAAAGCCTGTGTGCAAATTCTGGGATTCACAATTTTTTAAAATTCATTTTACTCAGGAAGTAAACATTTCGTAGCCTATAAGGGATTTACACAGTCCCATTCTATCTCCTTCCCATTTCTCTCTCTCCCTCTTGTCATCAGGATGTGGAGGCTTGGTCATATTTCACCCTTAACTATTAAATGGAGAAGTTCAAGCCCTAGCCTTTTAGTACTTCCTTACATCATTTAGTACTCCTAATCATCTCACAACCTAGTCATCTCACAACCATAAAACCAGAACTGACTTTATTTACCAAGTAGGGCCAACTAGGTTATTTAATGAAGCAAGCTTATTGCAAATATTAACATAATTTTACAGGATTTTCTTGCCCGGTGCTGCCATGCAGTTTAAAACTGATGGCATAACAGAGTATAAAAATTTCCCTTTTACAGCAATACCTATAACAATACTATTTGTATTATAGGCCAGAAAGGATTAATGGTAATTTCAGTAAAACTTTCCATGATAAACCAAGGGCTGAAGTAGAAAATCAGTTCAGCCTCATTTTTCTGCCCTATGCATTTTTACTTACTCATGAAAGAAGAAAGGTATATGGGAAAATGGGCAGGACGCTTAGCGTAATTACATATTCTTTCTAATATTTAATGAACATTGGTTGCTTCCAATGCAACCTGAAGACATTTTTTAAAGTTGTCCTTACTCTCAAATGTTACTTTCTTTAACCTTTTAGAGGCCCTTATTTTTCTTAACTTTGCTCCTTTTTGACTCATTTTGTTGATATGATTCCTCTCAGCAGGAAAGTTTTAGAGGAAACGTGAGGAAGGACAAGTGAACTGTCAGAGTAATACTACCCTAGAACCATAAAGCATGATTCTGCTGAGCCTGAAGTGTGGTCCCATAGCAGAAAGCGTTGTGGTTTCATACTGATTAGTGGGAACTACGTTTGGCTCCTGTCTGTCCTTAGGCTGATCTTAACTCCGAGCTGCTGGACTGATCCTCAAGCTGCTTCACCTCCCTCATGGCAAACAGGAGAGACACATCACAGGGAAAAAGGGCAAAGCCACAGCAGGGAGGTTCACAGGTCCTGTGATTGCCATGTGAAGAACATCTAAATTTTAACTGAGAAACTCAATTATATGCTAAACCTGAATATTAAATAGTATACATCTTTGCAAACAATTTAATATGACCATGAAGTCTCTGACTCAATGGCAGGTTTGGGATAAAATTTTGCAGATCTGCCTTGTTGGTGATTGCTTTTTACGAGACATAGACGAAAGGAATATGGGAAAGATGATGACCCTAGTTGAGTGAAAAATGGGGTATCTGAAGGCTGTTCCTAGATGGAAGGAACTGGAGAAAGGGAGAAGCTAGCTATGGAAATTGGTAGGAACTTTGGGTGAAAAAACTCCAATCTAGGTGGGAGTTCCCAGTTTTAGTAGCAGTTGGGTGGTATCTAGGGACTGTTAAAGTAGTTCAGGGGTAACAAGAACTAGTACTGGAATTTGAAACAATTCCAAAAGAACAATTTCTGCTTGCTTCTGATTAATCTGTACCAAGATCCAGCAGTGGTAGTGGTAGGAGAGATGCTCCTAGGATAACCAGCACAATTTTTAGTAATATTTCTGTGTCATCCATCTAGAAATACCATGTTCAGCTTGGGCAGTGGACATAGTCCGCTGGTGTTTATACTGTTCCTACATTAGAAACAAATGGGATATAACTTAATTATATACTGTAGCATTGAAACAGATTGATATAATCCTATTTTCTAATTCTAGTGTCCAAGTTTGTGTTCAAGAGAGAAAGGTTTTATCAGTACAACAAAACAGAACAGGGTATGTGACAAAGAGCAGGTGGAAAACAAGAGGCATTACTGGTGCTTGCTGGACACAAAAGGTCATTGATAGGGAATGAGTTTGCAAAATTGAATTGGACAATTGTGGTTTTTCTTATAAAATCACAAAGAAACAACATTTAATATAGTTCAAGCACACCACCAGCAGGGGAATAATAGTCTGATATGACATGAACTGAAATAGAAACCTAGGAGAAGAAGGTGGCTTAAAAGACCCTGTTATCACCTGGAATGCAATAAAAAAGGACAGAAACGTTTGGTTTCTTTTGACAAGAAAAAGAGCTGCAAAGCAATGAGAGGAGAAAATGGGAGGGTCCACAGATACTTTACATCATCAAAAGGCCAAAAATGCTATGGAAGTTTTTGTGTCTCATCATCTACAAAAGAAGAGACACCAAATCCTCAAGCTTTATTTGCCTTCTCTTCAACCCACTGTCATTTTAATCGTCATGAAAGATAGCAATCTCAATATCTTTCTCTGTTTGCTGTTGCACAAGTATTTATTTACTAGGGCCACTGGGGGAAAACAAATCATAGAGAACAAATGGCTTGATGCTCTTTCACATTCCAACCGACACGATGTTTGAAAATATTGCCTTGTGCACCACAGTCCTACAATTTTGAGTGAACTGTTCTGTTATTACAGTAGAGTGGTGTCCCAAGAAATAACACAGCCCCTAATGGAGTCCTTAAAAGTCTCCAGTGCTCCAGAAAGATGTATAAGTTATCTCCCTTTCAAGAAGCTGGTGGTAATTCTTGCTGATAGGGGAATTAATAATAAGCTACATAAATAAAAGATAGTACCTGTAGAAGATAGGTGATGTTTATATGAGCACAGCATATTCCAGGTACTGCAGAATGCATATATAGTTAGAAATAAATGGTCTGAAAATTACAGGAAAGACATACACACAAAAGGATTTAAAGAAAGTCCTATACTGACATTAAAGAATATAGTTAGAGTTGCAGTAGCCCTTCACTTCCCTTCTTCTGTAATTAACAATGAATGAAAATCTCACTGCAATAAGGTATTTATTACAGAAAATGTAATTTTCTTCTGTGCTTGTTCCTTTGCTATTTAAACGGGAACAATTCAGGTGCACACTATTACCTGAGGTCAAGACTAAATCAGAATTTATTTTGATGCATATTCTGCTATCAATGTTTAGTACAAAAATGGATTTAATAATATATTCAGATGAAAAACAGACTACAGATTTTGCTTTGACTTTTTCTGGGGACTTTATTCTTTTAAAGTGTGTTGGCTAGCTCTCCTGAACTACAGCCCAATCATTTTTAAATTTAATTTTATTAACTAATTTTTAACCCACCCACCAAAATGCCATTTGTGTGATAACAGCATGTGCAGGGATTCCTAAGGGATATGGAAATTAATCCCACTTCTGTGAAAAGACCTTTTAATAACTCATATGTTATTTTACCTTCTGAGTTATCAGTAGGCTTTTCTCCAGCATTTTCCAATGAAATGTCCTTGCAGTTTGAAAGAAAAAAAAAAAAAAAACCAGTAGAAAAAAGGAGTAAGAATCTAAAAGTGTGTTTATTTAATGCAATTTTGAGCTGGTTATACAAAGCAACTTGTTTTTTAGCACACTTTAAAATGATGGTCCAAGAAGCAGCCTCAGACCCATCCAAACATTCTGCAGTGTGTGTGCCCATATAGAGGGTTTGTTGTAACCACCAACCTTTCATTTGCTCTTCTGAATGGCAGAACAGTAAGATCCTGACTGCTGCAAATCCTCATGTTTCCACCTTCCTCCCCTGCTCTTTTCATATGCACATATGTCACTGACAATTTCTCCTCTTTCCTTCCTTCCTTCCATCCTTTTTTCAGTAGTGCTCATGGATCAATAAGACATCATGGCACTGTGTGGAGCCTGAGTGATTTCTCATACAATGGCTGCTGTGACCATGTTTCCATGGGAATTGCAAATTGCCTCTTAAGAAGGAGCTGAAGATATTTTCAGCCACCGAGCCACTGCTGCTACAAGGGCACTGAACCTCAGAAAAGGCCCAGAAACCTGAGCTGCTCTGGAGCTTGAAAGGATCTGCTGCAGAGACGACACTTGATGGATCTTAGCCTTGATTACAAGAGCTGACTACCACCACCATGATTGATGAAATCCTGCTTCAAGGAGAAGATGAGGAAACAATGAAAGCTCTGACCACTCTGCTGGGGGCAGAAGGGATGGAGGGAACCAAGGCAGAAGGGAAGTAGTCAGGAACCTGATCTAATGGCAGGGAAACACATAGGTTTATGGCAGCTGAGAAGAAAGAAATTTTTTTTTCCGTCACTTTTCTAATGGGTATAAAATAAGAATTATATGAACTACAGTCATCAGTTTATAGAGAAATCTATTACTCTCTGGGATCAAAAAGTGAGCACCAGTTGTGAATAATGGTTTCAGCCTGTGGCTTTGAGCATTAAATCCCATTTTTCAACCAGCAGGGCAGTACTTTTCCACTATCACCTCAATGACAGCTTGTGTTCAGTGTGCCAGTGACTCCTCCCTGCTCCATCTACACCCTCTTTTTTTCTTATCTAGCTACATATGGTCTTATAATTTGAACTTTTAAAGAAGTTGCTGTCTGCAGTTGTATTGTGCACATTAAAAATAATATTTTTAACCACCTTTTTCACAAGTTCAACCAAGATTAGACTCTGAAGCCAATGAAGATTTTTTCCATTACTATAAAGCAAAGAGAGAGATAACTCTTTAATCTTTCAATTTTTAAATACAAATTTTCTTATATTTAGTTCAGACTTTCTATGTTGTTACTAATTAACAAGGGGCATGTTCTAGGCCATATGAAATTGAGATTTAGTTTTAGTTTAATTTTATGTGAACACAAAGGGTATAGGTGTCTAATGCAGTAACCTTTCACTTCTGGAGGCTTAGACTGGAATTTGGTTTAAATTACAAGTGAAATGAGTTTAGTGGTCTCATCTTCACTTTTAGCAAAAACTGTTCTCATTAAAAAGCCACTCTGCACTAATATCTAAAAGATACAGCTTTTTCCTAGATTAAAAACAGTGCTGGATTAGGAATTCTGGGACTCAAAAATGAATTGCAAGTGCAGGGTTGTGTGAAGATGCTGAGTTAGGACTGGTATCTGGTTGAATCATGCTTAGCAGCAATGAATGACATATATATATTTATATATATATATATATATATCTCAATTATATCAGCTACAAAATTCAAATTAACTCAAAAACAACACTGCAAACACGAAGGGGAGATAATATGAACAGATGAATGGCATGCAACATGTGAATACCATACCTCCCAGGAAAGAATCAAGAGAATTTATAAACTGCTTGCACTTCTGTAATAATTATACTGACCAATTTAAAGCACTCACCTCCCCTCCTTGCCCCCAACCAAAAACAACACCCACAATCAGGTTATGCATGATCTTCATGTCATATTTTAGGCCTACTGCAAGGACAATACGCAAAATATATCACTACACAGTAACTGAAAGTAGCTTGTTTTACCTCCCATGTTAGCTCAAATTCTACCCTGTGGAGAATCCAGACCAATATATCATAAAAACCTCTGGTTTATAAACTCTCCACTTGGTTTCATGCAGCATGATTACTGTGCACTAACTGGAGTAAAACAATCTATTTAATGTGAGACCCAGTGACTACTAAAAGCTGGATTGTAGCATAGTTTGAATGCTGATCTCTTGTACCAAAAAAAAGAGAGTATTTGGATAAACACAATGATGCAACAGTTATTGCTTGGGCAAAATCATTGCTTTCATTTCTTCAAGTCATTTGAGGTTTGTTTCTTGAAATATATATAACACAAAATATCAATCTCAGTTAAAAACCATATACTGACATAATTTCCATTTCAAATGAAAGATTTATTTTTCTAGCATCAAAACAGCCTCTCTAACTTGCCCATTCAAATTTTCTTCAGGCTTAAGTTTCATATGAAAGTCTCATCCTGTAACATATTACAAATTTTATAAAATTTCATTGGAATAGCGATTTCTCAGTTTCATTCATGCCCATGAAAAAAAGGAATTACCCACTCTGTATCTCCTGCTTTTTACATAAAGGGAAACCTTTATCCATAGAATGGCCCAAGCTAGGTCCCTTACACACAACTGAATTACATTCATGCATATATTTTCAGAAAATATAGGCAGGAAACCAAGACAGATTTCTTTGGATTCTTCCCTCATCTGAGCTGAGCACTAAATTAACATGTCCAGAGTCACCAGGTGATGGCCTTGAATTGTCTGCTAAGGAGAAAACGGGACAACTTTGGGTGAAGGCAAAGGGAGATGAGGACCTGACTTTTAAATGCAGAGAGGTGTTGCAAATGTCTTAACAAAAGGAAACAGCAAATTCTGTTCTCTGTACTCTGTGATAAAGTTAATGTATCACAAATTTCAAATATCATGTAGTGACAGAGTTGCACGTTAATGCAAGCAGAATACTGTCATTACCAAAAGTGCTCTTGGAAGCTGGGCTGCATAATGTAGATTTATTAGAAGACATATTGTAAACATGACTATGTTTTCTTCTTTCAGAATATACACAATATGCTGAACAGAATAGCATGGTGTTCTACTTTTGCAGTATTTAGACTACTTGGTATTAAAAGTGTAATTTGCTTGATCTGTAGAAACCCTGTGAATTTGCATTAGCTCCAGGTATTTCCAGGCACACATGGAGGTGAAAAGAAATTTACCAGGGGATGGCAAAAGCAATCAATGCTTGTCAACTTGGATGCAAGATTTTATTTGGGGTCCTATAAATCCCCTACAGCACAGTCCTTACTTAATAGGGTAGCTGAACAAACCATGTTTAGTTCCCCAAACTCCAGAAGATAGGGACAGAAAAAATCCTCCAATTTCAGTGGTCACAGAAAGGGAAAGTACTTCTTAGGGACCAGCTAATGATGCAGAGAGAACTACACAGATGAATGGAAGGAAAACAGACATGAAAACTTTCTAAACATATACTTTCCTACTGGGAAGCCAATTCTTAATTATGAAAGTATTATTCTTTCACTGGCATAAGTTATGTAAGGATATTTCCACACAAATTGCATATCCTGAACGTTACAAATACAACAGATCAAGGTTAAGGGACAGTGTAATTCTAACAAATTTAGTGACAGGTTAAGATCAAGGGATGTCTTGACATTCTCCTCAGAAAGGTCAATCTAGCAGGTATGCGATGTAAAAATGAAGACTCTGCCATCATTGCCATGGCAAAAGGTCAGACACAAGCTGATTGGTGATAGAATTATCAAATTAACCAATCGATGTGTGTGAGTAATAGATGTAAGCAATCCTGGGGGAGAGCCACAGGGCAAATGCCAGCTCATCAATAACACATTGCCTAGGAAAAGAAGATCCTCTCTTCAATCCATGTCCTTTACATTAGCAGTGGTATCAAGGAATTAAAAGAAAAATCGAAAGCAACAGCTTTAAATATGCTTTCAGACTGTATACAGCATCCAGACACCTTTCCAAAACAAGTTCCATAACACTCTGTGGTAAATAAGAGCCTGCTAGCAATTTACAGAAAGGAGGCACCAAGAAATCCCATTATAAACAGGTATATTGAGAGACTGAAGGATTTTTATATATCTGACACCAGTAGAGACTTTATTAGGAATGTTATTTTACCTTTGGCAGTCATAGACATAAATCTCATGTTTGATTGTGTGGCAACTTCTGCATGGCAAAATGAGAAACAGATCACAGGTATTCTGAGGATTTTATGAATAGGATGCAGAAAGTATATGAAGAATGCTTTAGCTGTAAGTAATATTTTAATGCATATTATGTATACCTTTTTGTATCTGACTGCCATTATGCCAGCTTCTACATAGCTCAAAGGGCTAAACCCTGCAGAAGGTCTCTATGAGTCCACAGGACACAGCAGAAGAGGGCTTCAGGTAAGCAAAACTGAAACAAAAAACCAACCTAGTTGTTCTCGAGCTCGAAAGACATACATTTCAGAGAACATACATCAGCTGCAGGAAAACAGACTGATCCCCATTCCTAAATATAGGGTCATCCAAAGTCAGTGGAACTGTCTAAACTTCGATGAAAATGTTAAGCATCAGGGTAGGTTAAGTGCATAAAAACTGCTTTGTCATTTCAAATTTTTTGTTTCCTTCATCACTATACTTCTAGGGATAAATAAACAAGGATGATTTCAAGACCCTCAAAGGGAGATGCCCACTTGGAGCTCTGAAAGCCTCCATAGCGTTTCTATGGAATCCTGGGAGAGCAGCTCAGGGCGTGCACCTGGGGCTCTGTGCCAGGAGAGAGCTTCTCTCTGACTGAAAACAGGGCAGCAGCCTGATCCCTGTTCAGTGTGCTCCACACACAGAAAGGTGAAGGTACACTTTATCCTGCACGCTGATGAGCAAGAGTCAGGATGTCAAACGTGACAAAGCCTCTGTCCGTACTAGCAACAACAGCTGCTAAGGAGAGAAACAGGATAGCATGTTGGCTGTTTCAGGATTCCTTATTCCTTCCAGTGACACCCAAGCTCCAAAAACAGCTAAGCACAGTGGTCTCTGCACAGTGAACCAGAGCTGGGTTTGCCTTACTTTACTCGGTCACCACCTTCAAGAAAAGCCTAGAAAGGACCACTGGCTTGCAGATCTTCTGCCTGGTTATCCCAAGTTTTTACATCTTGTCTTCTGCAGGCACACCACTCTCAGGTGCTACCATAAGGTGTTCCTACTTCTCAGGTAGTTCTGGTTCTGAGAATCTTACTTTAGCTCCAGTGATGCATCTGTTATCACGGCAATACAATACTGCTATTATCATGGTGGGGATGGAAATATGGTACCACCCAGAGGAAGGATCCATTCTGCCATCAAAAGGCATGTTTTACTCCTATTACTGTTGATGGCAGCCATGCACAGGTATCAGTGCTGGAACAGGTCTCTAAGTGAGCACAATTACAGCCCCCACTGTGAAATTCACTGAACGCAATTTTCATATTGCTTTTGTTATAGATATACATAACACAATACAAAAAAACCAAAAAAACCCCCATACTCATTTGACTAGGATACCAATTTGAATATGAGGTAGTTTCCTTTTAAAATAAGTCTTTCTGATATTTGAAATGCTTAATTTTCCCTAATGTACTGTTAAAAATGCAGTTAATATTCTCCCCTCAAAAAGTACAAAAAGCACAGCAGCATCTTAGGTTGTATATTTATCTGTAGGAAGTGCAGAGTTTTTGTCAGTGACCTACCAGCTTGGGCTGTAGGAGGAATGAGCAAGTGTGGCACTACTGAATTCCACAGAGGCCTATTGATTCAGTTTCCTTGAAGATCTAGCTCTGTATTGCCTTCCCAATCTATGACAGTGTTGGCAATGCCACTTATAAACACTTGAAGATCTTTATTTTATCATATTTTGTCTGATCTGCAGCTTAAATAGTATTAACATTTAGACCTATAGTTTTAATAGTTTGTTACCTAAAAAGCTGAGAAGATTACAGCTGTAGGCTGTGGGAGCTCTGAGTAAATATTTATCAGGTAGTGTTCCCAACTTGGTTGAAGTAGAAAAGCATGAAAGCATGAAAGGAAGTTTTATTTGAAAGAACTGGATATCTACATTTGAATTTCCAACAACAAACAAAACTAAAAGATTGAATTGATTTATATACTGAAAATTATATATCAGAAAAACTATGTCTTGGAAACTAGATATTGAAAGAATCTCACACTGGGATATGCAAATTTCTTTATAAGATGTGAGTAAAATAATGTTACTAGCATTTTTAATATTAAATTACTCTAAATTCCAATACAGAAGGAAAAAAGATCAATCCATGATGACTAGTTCTCTTTAAGTATGCTTAATATCTTAAAGATCTTAAAGAAATGAAGTTTCTGGTCTAGACCAGGAAGATGGATACATTTGCATGTGTTAGCTGCTTGAGCATTGATCAGGACATTTTATGGGCCTTATGAGATAGTGATCATCGTAAGTACCTCAAGGCACTACCAATACCCAAATAATATAGAGCAGTACTTAAAAAGTGAATACAGAAATTAGCAGACTAAGACAGCATAACCCATGTTATAATGAAATTCAAAGGTTTTTCATGCACTAATTAACAGTCCTATTTAAAACAATCTACGCTTTGGTTTACAAAATGCTGATGGAATGACTTATTCTGGATTGTGCTGTTGTACCATTTGCAGGCTGTGAGTACACATGCAGCCTCTGCTATTTTATCAGTATTAAAAATGACATGACAATGCAATGAGATCTGGTTTCTGATGCTGTAAGTAAGCTGTCACCCTTCCCTCAAACCCTATGGAAATATGGAATATCTAACCATCTCTGAACAAGCTCATGGTTCTAGATTAATGAACAGCATTAAGAAGGCACTGATGTGAGGAAATACATCCTGCTTACAATGTCACTGCATGCTACTCAGCAGACCTGGGAGAAAAATTAACAGAAAGAAAGCTAATAGGATGAAAAAATAAAACTATTTTTTCTCTAAAGTAAATTTCAAGCCTGTAAATGTACTTAATACATTCCTTAAAATGTAAAATGCAAAAATCCTGTTATTATGTAAACTATATTATGTAGAAACTATAAAAACATGGCAAAAAAACAACAACCCTCTACATGCTGTTTACCTATATGTGGAACAAATGTACACAGGGTCTTTGGTGAAAGGTGGACACAAAATCTATAATATCTTATTACTCTTTGTTTCATGAAAAGAGAACCTTTTTCCATGGAAAAAAGGATTGTATGAATACAGTAAAACCAGGACAATGCTGCATCCTCCTATAAAACAGTGAAGCCTTTTGATGAACTGAATGTAATTTTAATTAAAAATCCTATTCTGCAACATTCTACTATAAGGTTTCTAAAATACATGGAGAGCACTGGATTTGCACTGATGAAAAATCAATAAAAACAGATCAAAAATGCTGAGAGACTGAATAGGATTTGCACGTTCTGTTTGAATCCCTGACTCAAAATTGTATTGCAAAACAAGCATGTACCACTCAGCAGGAAACACTGGAATCTAATCATTCACCCCTATTCTGAACCTGACCAATTTATAATACCTTCTTGGGGTTACTTTTCTAAGGTTGAAATTGTAGCTTTTTCTTGTGTGCTAGAGACAAAAGTAAACCACTGTTTTAACTCAACTGCTGCCAAACCAGAAAGTGAAGAATCATGTCACGTTCAATAGTGAATGTTGTTGTTGCAGAGAAATACAATATAAAGATACTAATACAAACTGTAATCCTCCCCAATGGAACACTGCATGAAATATGGTGTTTTCCCAATTGCAGCCAGGTAAACATTATTAAAATTCAGAATCTGGGCTGTTTTTTCTTTTTGCCACCTTTCTCACCCTGTAAAGTTGTTTCAAAAGCACAGCCATTGACTACCAACTCCCACAGCCTTCACTAGCAGCCAGAATGCTCTGTCAGCAAGCCTTTTCCTACTCCAAAGAGTGTGTTTAAGGAATTGCCATTTTGTATAACCTAGCTCTGATGTTGTGTAACAACAGCCCTGTAAAATGAAATAAAAAAGTGACAGACGTATTGATCACTGTTCAATAGTAAAAATTAATAAAATATTAAAAATATTAATTTCTGCTTCTTTGTTTTAAAGACATTAAAAAGAGACAACCAAATCCCATGAAGATTTTCTTGATGCTAAATGTAACTTGTATCAAAGCTGAATTTATACAGTAAATAAAGAGCAGTTGTAAATAAATGGACAACGTTACAAAGACAGGTAAAATGAAGCAAATCACACTAAGTTAGATGCTTAGTTTGAAAAATTAAGGGGTACTTTCAATGTCAGTATTCTTAATGTGTCACATGAAGGCAGGCAAGGTTGAAAACCTAAACATCAATGCTATTAAACATCAATGGGATGTTTAATCAAACTTCCTTGTCCTCCTCTGAAAATTGTAATGGAAGAAACACAGGGAACTGAATGCTACTTCCAGTCACATATTGCATATCTTAGCAGAATATTTTGTTCATGTTTTCCCAAATAGTGCATGCCAATATGCAGGGTCTGTAGAATGAAACAGGTAGTGCTGGGGGCCTTGCCTTTCTGCTATCAGCATTTCAGAGGGCTTTACTTCACACAAAATCTATTCTCCTCCTGTGGACTGGATAATAGCCCTTAGTAGCTGGAGTGCATTAGTTGACACTCCAGGAACTTTGTGTTTTAGTTTGATCCAAAAGGAGTTCAAGTGCTCCAGGACTGCTCCATGATGTGAAGTAAATCATGGTGGGGGGGTGATGGGCATCACTTCAGAATTGCACCCCTGATCTGAAGTAAAACACTGGAGTAGGTTCACTATCTGTCAATTTCTTGGATATAAATGTTAAATAAATATAAATGTTAAAAATAAATAAATAAAATTAAATAAATATAAATGTTAAAAATTTTCAGAGAACTCTCAGCAGAGACAAAATTCTGCCAGGTTTGACCTATTATCTCATGTGTCATTAAAAGTATTTAAATAGATGAATTTAGAAGAAACCATTTGTATATATCACATTTGTCTTAAGATTTTAAATCTATTATGGTTTCCTGAAAAAAAATATTTTAATTTTTCAAAATGAAGTTTCACCCTATTAGTGATGCATTTGTACTTAACCCCCTTTTCTTTTTTCTGCAAGCAGCAACTTGTCTGTCTCAACAACAGTCATCTCTTAAGTAAAATGGGTGAAGTACTTTTCATATTTTTCCTTTTGGAGTTCACTGTACTCTAATTTTATTAGCTCATTGCCAATAAAAAAATATGTCATATGTGCTCCCAAAAGCCAGAGTTTCTCTTCTTTTTCATTATTTTCAATTGTTTTTACTGAACCTTTAGATGTGGCATTACAAAGTATATAGATAAATTCATAAATGAAGCATGACAGCATAACCATGGGATAATAATGGGTGATAGCATCCTGTTGTTTACCTCACTGAGCCATTGTGAGGATTAATTAGTTAATGGTCATAAAGCAGAGTGCACATGCAAAACACTTTACAAGTGCTAGATAATATTACATGTGATATACAGAGCAATACCACTACTGCATATGGCATAAAGTGGAAGCACTCAATCATTATATTAACCTGAGTCTTTCAGGTAGTAGAATCTGTCAGAGGGAAATAATGGTTGACTGCATCACAAGTATCATTAAACCTTTCAGACAGTTATTCTCTTTGCGTGTATACATTCAAGCCCGTAGGTAATAAGCACCAAGTACCACTAGTGATCTAAGGTAAAACTGCAAACACATTTCCCAATTCATCACAATAATGTTGATAGCTTGGATGATAGGAGTGTTTATTAGCTTCCTGGTACATTTATCTGTTGGCTCACTGAGATTCTGGGACAAAGAGGAAACAATGGCCAAAGATGTAATATTGAAATGTGGATAAAATTTGACTCCAGAAATTAATGTGGGTAAGTTTTACTAGAAAGTCAAGTGTTTTCCTTGGCCACAGCCTCCCCCTGACACAGCATAAGAGCAGTAAGATGTTATATAAGATATTGGTGTTTTTTAGGCAATGTTTAGAGCAAAGCCATTTGGTGGTCCACTCTCAGGAAACAGCTGTCACTACATTCATGGCTGTGACTCCTAGGGCTCCAATTGCAATAATACTGACAAGTATATAACAGTGACAGATATAAACTGAGCATCATATAAGCACACACTTCTCAATACAAGTTCCATCTTTTTCTGAGAATTACTAAGGTGGGGGAAATATTCAGGTCCTTTTTAGTTTCTGATGCTGTAACTGAATGTTGTACTCTTTGGAAAATATTCATGGACACAAGGTATTTCCTGTGATCTGAGGGACTTGTGAAAAACCTTTCCAAGAAATCAGAGAATTAGATAAAAATATAAAAACTGTGTTTTAAATTTCAATATATATATATATATATATACACATTTGTAATTTTAGCATGATGCTCAAGAGATTCATCTTTTCATCAAGGAGACTGCATTTGAGTGGAGGTGAAAGTTCTGAGGTTGGATGAAATTCTCTTTTTGATTTGGTTTTTGAAATTACTCTTTAACAGAAATTTAAGAGAAGGAAAAATTATTGAAAAGTTCCAAAGCATTATGAATGAAGCTGGTGAGTAGTTTTTGAATTCAGTTTCTGATACTAGCATAAATTTAAATCACTTTAAATTGGATAAATTATATTACAATTATATCTTAATGAAATACAACAATTTCCCCAATGATACAGATGTCCTTCACAAGGTTTATATCTCAGGAACTCCACTGATCCCAATGAAATGTCCTTTTGCTAATTTTGAGCTTGAAGATAATCCAAAGAGAATAAAAAGATGGTTGAAGACTGAATGAGATTCTATTATATAGGGATTCATAACGAAGACACAGGATTTCTTGTCACCATGATTTGTTCAGTTGTTTAGGGATAGATCTGTTAAGAGTCTAGGACAATTTCAGATGAGATGGAGGCAGGTGCAAATCAGTTGTCAAGAATTCTAATAACCATAAACACAATGATTTCAATGGTTTGTCTTATATTTCTTGTTCTGGCAGTTGCTATACTATTATTAATCAAGTGAGGTTCTTAGATTCCTATCCTGAAATTATTGTTGCCCTACCTAGAATAAAAAAAAAAAATAAGGGATTTCCTAATGCTTCATATTTAATGTTTTTTTCAAGGCTGAAATACTAGGTGTTTATCTAAAATACTAGATGTACACCACTGATTAAAAAAGATAAAAAAGAAATTATTTGATTGATATGGATTAAAAAAAAATTAAAAAGACAGCAAGTATCAATTTGATTGGGGTGTAGGTCTAGTCAGTAGCACAGCTCCTACTAATTTGGAATGAATCAGAATTTAATCCCTAAGAATGAAGGTATTCTAGTGATAAACTCTACTAAATTTGTTATATTTTATTTTCTGCCCATATGAGGATTTTGCAAACATTTCAAAGTAAACCACTCACAACATTTTCCAAAAAAATCTCTACCATAAAAACAACTGAGTGAATGCAAATGACAATTTCGTATTTTCAAATTCACTCATATATTTCAACACTGGGTTACCAGCAAACCCAGGCACAATATATAACAAACACACCAGCTCCTATAAGCTGTGACAGCAGTGTCTCCAAAAGCTTGAAAACTTCAGTAGAGCTAACCACATCCCTACAATTTAAACATGGACACACAGAAATATCACACCTGTGATATTTCTACAACTACTACTACAACCTCAGGTCTGAAAGGAAGCTACCTGATACATATTTGATTTGATTCCCATAGCAGGTAGGTACTGTTCACCCAATTCCTTTTAAAAAAATCATGTTTTTACAGGTGCTTTATATTTCTCAAAAAAAAAAAAAATCTACACACAGAGATATAAATATATTTTAGAAGCTAGTTTGTTTACTCCTGTAGTCTTCAATTTGTGAGCTTTTATTTCTTGATAAAAATAGCTGTCTGCACTTCATTATGTAATTTCCACTAAATAACTAGTGTTGGTAATATGGATTTGTACTTGGGTCTTTACCCACATTGAAATTTCAGCCTTTACACAGCTTTGCTTTGGTACCTATGTATGCTATAGAACTCATACTCTAAAATCTCTGGGAAGAGCCTGTAAAAACAAAAGAAAAAACTCTCCTCCCCTGTATTACCTTGTCTCCAATTCCCAACACTCATTTCTAGTGAACTAATTTTCTCTTTCACTTTCTGTCTTCTGCAAATATATTTGAAGGATCTTTTATTGTTTCCTGATGTATTTCACACCACAACATTCAGTATTTCCTTTAGCTCTTCTAATTATCCTTTTAAATTGCTCCTGCTTAGGCTCATAGATCTCCCAGTCCTCTCTTAAGTGGACTGCTTACATTTCTTCAGAAGTCTTCAGTTTATTGCTCACAGTAATCTCTTTGTTGCTATTCCCCACTTGACTAGATTGGCTGCCTTTCCATGATTTCTTAAAGTTTCTCTCATTCTGTATACACTGCTAGTAATAAATACGTGGCCTTGCTTGTAAATAAACTAATGCTGCTTTCTGCTTTATAGCCTGATAGGGCATGGCAACTTTTTAACACAGGGCCAGATTTGTCAGAGATGCATTAGTATGTGTAAACCCTTTGCCAGGTAAGTAATAACATGGATATGGATGGAGCAATCTGACAGTTTAACCACGAGCTTCAACAATTAAAAAGCAGGACCATCTGCAAGAGCAAAAAGGAAAGCAGAGCAAATGCAGAGACAAGCCATTCTATTTCTAAAACTAACTCTACCTACCACAGCATCCTAATGATTTACAAGGTCACTCCTGAGGTATGCTAGCATCAGATTGACATTATTGGTCCACAAAATGGAAAAAATTAAGGGGGATTACATCCTTTTAGTCTACAACAGGATTTTGAACCTTGCTCCCCAGCTCCAGAGCAGCCTGTGAAAATTTCATGGATATGATTGCTCTGTGTATGTAAAGGAAATCCAACAATCCAGGTTATTTTGTATTCACAATTGTACACTGTAAGTCGCAAGCATGAAAATAAATGATAACTAAATGACTATGTCTTCTACACCAGGCAAAGACTTCTAGTGTATTTTTATTGACAGAAAATTATGACAAAAACACCTTTTGACCTCCACTTATAGTTCTGTATAGTGTTTTTTTTCTTAACTATTATATATATATATGTAACTGCATTTTTTTAACACCATCAAAACAGAAAAATAATTAGAAGCTCTGTATTTAAATAAAGATATATCTGCTATTGAATTATCCAATTAAGTATTTCATTGGGGCTACATTCTCCATGTTCGTTCTTCTTTTTGAGATGCAAAAAAAGAGTGAAAGTAAATGCTAAACTGTTAATAGACTAAATTCAATAAGTGGCTATGGGTCATAAAACCAAAATCCCATTTGTGCAGCATCTATTTGGATGCACTTACATTTTGTGCTTGTATAACCTTCTGTGAACAGCATTAAAAAGCTTCTGCTTAATGCCAAACAAATGCTACAATTCCCTTTGCCCATATTATCTTTAAACTTTAAGTTACTTTGGATGTAAGATTTCAGACAAGATGGTAGAAGTTAGAAAACTAGAAAGATAACACATTTTATCCTGTAATTCCACATGTGTTGCTGTATCTTAACCAGCTCTGCGGGGATTGGATGGAATCCAATTTGCCATTATTTATTCACAAGCATAGCCCTTATACTGTGTACGTTTTTTATTCTTATTCAGTATTTACCCAATTATATCTCTCCTTATTAGACCCCTGCTGAAGGCAGCAAGGCAGTTCTAGCAATGGAAGTCCCATAGCTTAACTTAATCCTATTATCTCCAGATAAACGGGGATGCAGAGGGCTCTAGATGGCCAAATTCAGTTCCACTCTCCCTTCCCCATGAGGAAAAATACTGGTCCTCATCCCTTTGCCTGATGTAATTAAGATCTGGAAATATGCCCATTCCAATTCTTATCCAGTAAAAGCATCACTGTCAATGCTGAGAAATGAACTGCGGTTATGATGCAAAGAGTTGACACTTTAGTGACATTTACTGATGTGTTAGGCCTTTACAGTGGCTTGGCTCTATGTAGTTTATGTCTTCAGGAATTTAAAATGCCTGCCTAAAAATCTAATAAGAGGAAAGGGAATACAATAAGAGAAAAAAATTTGATTGTATTGACAAGCAAAGACTTTATTATCTCCATTGTATTTGAATAGATATAGATTATCATTAAATTCTTGCAATACAACTATTTTACACAATTATAGAAAATGAACTGAATAATAAAATAGGATCAATAACAGAAGTAAAACAGTTACTGAAAAAAAGCTTTTCTTGACTGACTCAAGTAATGGAATAAACTCCACAACATTTATACCTTCACAGAAAACACAAAAAAATACACCAAATGCAGAAGAAAAAAAAAGAAAAAAAAAAGTAAAAAAAAGTCTGATAATATGAAATTGCTGAATATTGTAAACTAAGATCTTCCATGGTTTGACTTGTAATATACTTCAGTCATGCCCTTCTCTTTGAATGCACTTCACCTGTTTATCCCTCTTTCTCCAAATTACTAGCACACTGAATACTGACTTTTTCACAGAAGCTGGCAAGTAGATATATATCTAGATAATTAGAATAATGAGCATATTTTTTCATAAAGGCCTGTCAGTTTACTTTAATCTCTGGCTATTCCAATCCTAGCCCTTTCTAAAGAGAACATGTTAATCACACCGACTGGTTTCAGGATTGAGAGGAGATTTTATTATATAATGAAGTATCTACTAGACTGGGACAACTACACTAATATTCTCCAGTAACCTAAATCAGATTTTAACCCCAGTCTCCAGAGGTGAATGCTTCGTGCAGTTCTAATAATACAAATGTGTAAATTTGTAATCAGACTCCTGTGTAGAACCAGTGTTTTATTTACTATGAGCTTAGCTGAAAGGTTCCTAGGGACTGAAGATAGTTGGGCTGTAATCCTGTCATTTGGTGACTTAATATTTTTATATTATCATGACATTAGCATAATTCTGACCTCTATTTTGCAGCGTTTTATGCATTTTCAGGCAGTAGTTTTGATGCTGTACCCATAGCGTATAGAATCAACAAATATTCACATCGTTCCCTATTTTACTGAACATTTGGTGTGAAGTATTAAGTCTGATTTAATGTTATTAGAGCCTCAGAATAGTGGAAAATACATGAATGTAGGCATTCATCTCTCAGTTTACCATAACACTGCCATAAAATGCTACTAAATGGGTGATAAACGTTTGTTCTCCCTTTTCCTTTCTAATTCCTGCTGAATGTTCTGCCTCTACCCAGACGCCTTGGAAACTGATGCCAACTCACCCATGTAGATCAATCATCAGGGTTTTTCTACTTTCCCAAGCTGCAACCGAGCAACTGAGGTTGGCTCAGTTGCAATCCCTCATTAAAACTAGTCTCAAAGTAACATCAACCTTTAGGTGTAGTATTTGGATTCAATTCTGAATATTTTTTGAGACCAAAGAATCAATTTAAAAATTTTACAATCTATGGCAAATGGAAATGGAAATATTGTCATATATTGC
The DNA here is from genome assembly GCF_971803275.1 of Cyanistes caeruleus. Taxonomy (NCBI): domain Eukaryota; kingdom Metazoa; phylum Chordata; class Aves; order Passeriformes; family Paridae; genus Cyanistes; species Cyanistes caeruleus. Next base: position 43,036,564 of record NC_141706.1, on the reverse strand, counting down.
TTGACAGTCAACATCTTCATAAACAAATACTTGAAGTTTTGATTGTGAAAATGTATGAAAGATGATTATACTAATGATTCTTTTTCCTTTAAAGAAATTTGTTACTTAAGATCTTCATTTTGCAAAATATCAATCTGGCAAGCTAAAGTCCTCAATTTTTATACAGAGATAGTATATTTTTCCTCACAGGCTGGCTACCTGATATGTTCCAACTTTGCATGCAATATTGCTTCAATCTGATTCAACTCCTAATATTTGTAATATGAGTCAAGAAAAGGCCAGGCTGAAGATATTTATGGTGATTGCTTCATGATATGGACACCTGCCAACAAATAAGTTCATTCCTTCAACCATTTCTAACTTATGTGAGATCAATATCCAGGCTCTCTAGCAATAACCTTGCATTTATAATTGATATTGTTTATTGGCCTGTGGTGCTGTGAGCAATAAAAGGACTAAGAAAGGGCTGAGACAATAAATATTCAGCTAAAGAATAAGTCTCATGGAAATGTATCAATAAAACAACATATGATGCAACTTTCAATGGAAACTTATAACATGCTTGTCTAAGAACATAAAAGAAAAAAAAAATTATTATGGACAGTCTAATTTCTAAGCAAAAGAGCAAATAAGGATGCTCTAATGAATGGCCTATAAATGTGGTTCTGAAAAGACTGCCCTGATGGGTTTCATGATTCATATGAACCAATGCCAAGGAGTAGAACAGTTCCCATTACCAAATAGGTGAAACAAGAGTCAATGACTTTGTGCAAGTGTGAAGGAATTAATGGAAAGGAGAAAAGAGAAAACTGTGCAATATTACAGCATACATGGTGTTTGGGCTGCAGTGCTTGTGTGGCAATGTTCTTATAGATGACATCACATAAAAGTACATTAGTTTGTGCCATAAAATGACTCATTGATTAAATGGTCTATGGACACTGAGGATGAGTTGACAAAAGACATTTTATGCAACTCTGAATTATACTGAAACCCAGGATTTTGGAAAGAACTTCCGGGTGGTAGATCAATATTTGTTTGCTTTCTCTTTTTCTTCTAACCATAACTCTCTACTTACTTGGCTTAGTTAATTTATGAAATCAACTCTAGATCAGAGAAATTGACAAGCACTCATTGAGGAAAGGATATTACACTTTAAAAGCATTAGGGATAGCAGTATAAATGATATATATTTTTCTCTTAAGTGACTTGCCAGAAAGTGAATTACAATGAACATAGATTGGATGTATTTTAATGTGTCGAAATAATTTTCTGTAACATGCAAACTTTTTGCTTCATGGTCATTCTTACTAACACAGCTCCACTCTTCCCTCGTTTTCTGGTATAAATCCATTTCAAGTATACATTTTAGAGAACTAATTCCTATTTCAGTTTATGCATCAATACCCTTTTCATATGAATACACATCACCACAAATCTTTCCCACTCATCAAATCTTCATATATGCATTTTTCAGTTTTGGCTTCTTTAAAATTAGTGAAGAGAAGCATCAAAAAGCTTGTTCGCTTTGTCGAGTCTTTCTTTTCACAGCACATCCTGCCCCTTTACCATTAAGTTAGCTACACAAGCTAGAAAGAGTAGGGAAAAAAGTTTCAATGAGCACGAAATTTACAGAGATTATAAAAAGAACATGATAACATATTCATAAAACCCACTTTGAAGTCCTCCTACTTAGGGGAATACAATTTTTTCCCCCCCCTAAGAAAACAAGTTCTCTGTTGGTCTTTATAGCTGACTCACCAAAACACTGAACTTACTGACCAAAATTTACATCAAATTTAAGAAAAAGGTAGATGTCTCAGAGATACTGAGTGCCAATGAGCTTCATGAACTACGTAGCTGTGTACAGAAAAATGATCTAAATTCTGAAGGAAAAGCTCAACCCTGTTTTTGGACACTAGTCTCCAGACTCACATCGGAGTAGACCGTAAATATATTTGACTTCATTAGCTTTATTGATACTTGAATTATTTCCTTAACATTGTTTTGATTTCTTTTTTTTTCCCCTTTGATAGGCATTTATCAGTAAATTATTTCTGTCTGTAAAAGTGTTTGGTTTTTTTTCTCAGAAAATTGCTGACAAGCAAAATCTTTCATCTCAAACACTAACTTAGTGTTAAGTTATCTAACTTAGACTTAGATCATCTTGTGAACATTTCTTCATGTGGTATCCCCTAATTTTCAAGACACGTGAAGAACACTAAGAAATGTATGAGTATGAAAAGTATAACATTTTACATCCTATCTGTAAAGAAAGCATAGAACTGTCTTTGAATCTGACACTGATTAATGGCTCTCTTCAAAAATCTCTTTTGCAAGATCAAATAGTATTTTGGCTTGGCTGGATTAAAAAAGCTTTTTGTAACATTAAGTTGTTTTTTTTTTAATTCACGCTAAGATCTATTGCTGTTTTCTATGTAACAAAAATAAATTCTGATATATCTTCAAGTTATCATTATTATAAATAAAACTCTTTTGTCTCCATTGGTCCCATCCTGCGGTACATTAGCATCACAGGTTGCTCTTCTAGCGTAAAGTCAAAAGAACAGCGCTTAATGAACTTGGTCAGAATTTGTGTTCTTATCACCTATTCCAAAAGAATAATAAAGGTTTCCACACAGAACTCAAAGCTGAGATTTAGATAAAGCAAGAAGTAGATACCAAATCACTGCCAGGCCTTGTAGCAATGCTTATGTGTACTTATGACACTAATCTTATGAGCGCAATAGAATACTCCAGGAGCTCTCATTAATGTCCATCACAATTATCTATATGTCACCATGGCAGAACAGAACCTTGCAAACCTCTGTCATGACTTTAAAAACTTTCTCAGAGCTCAGGGGTGTCGGTAAAGACACCACATTAGCTACTGCTGAATGTGACAGATTGAATGCAGCTTATTTTCTGTGCTCTAGGAAGTTCCCAAACTAAGTTCTGGCACTTTCTGCCATGTGTCAGAATAACATTTACTACAGGATGCTCTGTTCCCTTGTTAAGCATTCAGACTGAACTTTCTTTTTTGGCTCACTAACAGAAGTCTGACCTATTTGCCTTTTGGAGGTATGCCAAGATGAGACTAGCAAGGTGCAAACTGACCTGCACGGAGGTCACCAGCATTTGAAAAGAAAGGGTGGTCAGGTACTATGCTTGAGAGAAAATCACACACCAACTAACTGACTAGGTGGGATTTACGTGGATTATCATAGATCAAAATTTTAGAAGGAGTGTCAACATGTCAAATTTTCTTTAAGAGAAGGCAAGAAGTTCATCCAAACATTCCAAGGGCTTTATTTAGCATAACACCTTCTGCTCTGTGGTTTAAAAGGGCTACTACTACCTCAAAAAAACCCCCCATGTTCTGTCAGATTATTCAAAAGGATTTAACTTTTGGGAGAAATGTTCTCTTCATCCAAAAATTCTTTATGATTCCTGTAATATTTTGCCACCTCAAGGCCAGACATGTTTATTTCAGGTTGGTATATTCATTGCCTCATCTTCTAACCTCACAGTTCACCTCGTAGTTCACACAGGTGGATTTTCCCCTCTGCCTCTAAAGATTCTTGACAAAACACTTCAGATTTCATATTTCTCTTTTCTTAATAAAATAAGACAATAAATTCCTAAAATTAGAGTGTATACACGACACAGCTATTCACTGATTATGCAAAGACGGTGCAAGTCAGCTTCAAAACTTTCCTACTTCTGGAAGACATATTTTTTGTCCCACAGAGGCTTTCCTGGGTGAATTTTCTGGAAGACTGTATTTTATTTCATTTGCAAATGATGTTTTAGTGTATTGCTCTATTGTCAGTGAGAGCCTTTACACACATGTGGGATAACTCATCTAAGAGTCTGACATGCTCAGAAAGGAAGTCATGGGACAGAAATGTCCAAATTTGTTACAAATCTGACTGCAAAAAACTGAAAATAGAAATTCTAGTGCAATATGAACAGGGATGAATCACTACATGAAAAACTTAACATTGTACTGCATGTTGTAGAATTATACACATTTTTTTATCAGTACTAATTTTTCCTTCTGCATTAGGATTGCAGCAACATCCAGAGATGGCCTCAATTTCACTTACATTGCTACCTGAACAAAGGATGCTTGAGGAAGAGAATGCTGTTGTTGCTAATCTTTTGTGACTTTACATCCCAAGTTTCACATTTCAAAATGTATTTTTCTCTGCATTTAAACAGTTTTCTACATTGATTCAAATTAATTCAGTCAGTTTTTCCTTCACAATAATCTCCTTTACAATATTTAATTTTTATCAGCTACGTTTCTCTCTTATGTTTCCTTTATGTAGAGATGTATGTTTATGAGGTTTTTTTATTAATTCAAAATTTTAAGCATTTAATAAATGAAATGTATTCTGCTATTTTTCATAGGAGATGTTGAAAAAAGCTCTTTGCTCTTAGTCAGCTATTCTACTGGTGTTTTCTATTAAATTTAAATTAATTTAAATTTTCTACACCACTTGGCATTATCAAGAAAACTCATAAAAGACTCATCAGATAAATAGCAGGGACATGGTCAGATGACTTAATCCAACAACAGGACCTCATTCTCATGTCAAGACAATGTTAGAGCTCTTCTACCCCCTACACAATAGTGTTAGGTAGAGCTGCATTAGATCTTCTTTTAATCTTACATTTCCACAACTACATTTTCAAAATATTGAAAATATTTAAGGCAAAGATTTGCTCTTTTAAGTCTAATTCAAGTCTTTCTTGACAGGCACTATGTTTATTTTGTGGCTATGATGATTTATCACACCCTGCTTATTCTCTTGGGAAAAATCAGAAGCAACAAAGACAACTTTGAGAGATTTTGACTTTTGGAGAACACAGAAAATCATTAATTTTAAATCTAAAGACTACTTATTGATTCTAATGCCTGATAAGTATTCAACACATGCTTTAGGTTTGCTTATATTAACACAATCACTGTTGTGATTTACAAAGGACATTTTCTGTTCTTCCATATATATGCTATTCAATACTTCAAATGAGTAAAGAGGAGCTAAGGGCCTCTCTAAGTTTCTCTCTTAGCTCCACACCACATGCCACCACAGCCTGAGCTGGAGATTCTGGAATTTGAGGAATTAACAACAATGTTTGCATTTGATGGATTTCACAATATACAAACCAGATGTCTCAAAAACAGAGAGCTCTGTGTTTGTAAGGCAAGACAACAATCTAACAGGTACAACGTTACCCACTAGAGTGGATTACAAATGAGAATATCCTTAGTAAACAATTCAAACAAAAACCAAATGCAGTTGATAGTGTACCAGTGGAAGCTAGCCCATAGCACATGGGATGTCTAGAAATATCAGTACTTACTTTCACATTTAAAACCAATAGCAGTAGAAATGTGCTTTAGACAAAGTACATGAACTCTCTTCTGTAGCAGCTTCCATTTATAACAAGGCTGATGCCGCCTAACTTAGTGCAGATTTCTGCTATGGACTCCCTCTGTACTGCATCTACTGCATTTAGATCTGCATCTAAATTTGACCTTTGATCATAAGAGGAGGTCATTAATTTCAAGACACAGTTCAATTCTCTTGGGGATTCTGGAGGGAAAAGAAGTATTTCTGCTACTACCTAAAAGCTCAATACCTGAAACAAGCAGACAAATTGTAGTGAGCCAGCTCCTTACAATGTTTTCTCCTGAGGGGAGATAACCACGCTGAAAATCATGGGAGGGAGCCCATGTTGGAGCAGGGTAAGAGTAAGGAGTCATCCCCATCCATGTATGCTATGAAGTGACTGCTACTCCCAGTCCCCCTCCTCCTGTGCTGCTGGCAGAGAGGAGGCAGAGAATTTAGGAGTCAAGCTGAGCCCAGGAAGAAGGGAGGGCTGGAGAGAAAGTGTTTTTAACATTTGGATTTATTTCTCACTATCCTACTCTCCTTTGATTGGTAATATATTCCATTAATTTCTCTAAGATGAGACTGTTTTGCCTATGATGGCAATTAGTGAGTGATCTCTCCTAGCCCTCAAGGCTTTCCTGTCCAGTTCAGGAGGGGAGTGACAGAACAGCTAGATGGGCACTTGCTGACCAGCCAAGACCTACCCACAACAGCCTTCAAGCATTTTACTACAATAGAAACTTACACTGTACAAATAAAAATTTTTCATTTTAACTCAGAAGACTCAACCCATTTCTTCCCAGTCTTCTCCCCTTATCCTAACAGGACTACATGGTATCCTTCTGAAACAGGTAGGGAAACTTATTCTTCTTAAGGGGTAACTCATCAACAAACTGCCCAGTTTTGTTCAGGTTTGTTTTGGGACTTGCACATCCATGGTAGGTATGAAAAGTGAATTATAATAAAACACTATTTTTGGATAACATAATGCAGCCTTACCTCTTGTGTAGACATGCCCCTCTGTCATGAATGGGTCTGTCCACTTACAGACCCTGTGCCTGTGTATATCTGACCCTGTTTAGGCTGCCTTGCTATTTGTCCTCTCAGGAATGCCTAGCAGAAAGTAATGAGCTCAAGTATTGAAAAGTAACTTAGAAATAAACTTATAACTAAGTATTAGATAACAAAGTGCAACAGTCAAAGATACTGAAATGGAATTGCAGCTTAGCACCATTTTATTTGTAGGCTCAAATAAAAGCAGTAATGGCTTGATAACTCTCTAATCCTGTTGCACAGAAGGACTTTAAATAACATGAGGAAGGATTTCTGAGCAGCAAGCAGTTCCCTGGGCCTCACATCCCACCTGAATAGAAATCAGAGCAAGGAAAAGAGGCAAAGAAAGTTCTCTGCTTTCCTGTGAATGACTCTTACTATGCTCTTGATGAAGTGGAAGGTTTTCTTAGAGTCCACTTTCCTCATTCCAAACAAAAAGAAACAGTTTGAACACCCTCTTCTGAACTCGCCAAAATCCCTGAGAATATTCATCTAATACTGATTTTTTTTAACCTCCAACCCTTTTCCAAAGGGATTAGCAATTTAAAAACTGTAAAGTTGATCTAGCCTGAAAACACTCAGATGGAAAAGTTCGGTTGTTGTTGTTGTCCACCACATTTTGCCATCTCTGTGTTTTTAACAAATATTAATGAGCCAAAAAATCCTGTTGTTGGATGCAAATAGCAGATTTCTGGTGTCTTTCCTTACCAGCATGTTCCAGGTATTACATACTGTCTCAAGACTTCTGAAGACATGAGATGACAAACTTTAATATTTGTACTAGATGATCTGTATTTTTCTGTTAATACACGCAATAAAAAAAAAATTAAATCCAGCGTATTTTCTGATATTTTGATATATACTTGTGTACAGAAATATGTACACACAAACACAAACATAAGAGAAAACTCAACCTAAAAATCATCTAAAAAAAGCTATATTCATTTTGATATTCTATCTCAGCAACAAGAGAGCCTGTAAGGAAATGTTTTCTATGTTTCAGCAATGGATTAGTCTACTTGTACAGAAAGCAATCTGCCTGTAACTTCTTTCACCTCTTTTATTAAGTGTTTAATAATCATTACATAATTGAAGAAGAACTCCTATGCAAAGGCAGTTAACACCATGCACTCAACATCACAAATGGAATGAGCATAGCATGTGAATTTTAAAGATTCACCCAGGAGCTTTCTCTCTGAAGAGTGGAGAATGCAACTGAGATATTCAGACTCCTAGTTCACAGTTCTAATTCTGCATCTATACTCCATATAAGTATAGTATTCTTGTACAAGTACCCATTCTAGAAGCACAGAACCACCCATGACTCAGAGGCCAAGGAGAAGACAAGAATGGAGTATATAATGATGCATGAATTATTTATTTGAATTTTTATTGGTAATTTTGGGGAGTAATGGCAACTTCACACTTCATATATTGCAACTGAGTTTACTCTGAGAAAAGAAGTTGCTGTCTCCCAGCCTTTCAGAAACAGTGTTCTCCTTCAAGGCACCAGTTATTTTTCAGTAATTCACTGTCCAGCTTAAATGGCTCAGGTTTTCAGAGTCTTAGGCACCTTTCTCTCATCATTGATTGAAATCAAATCACATTACCCTTTCAATTCTGTGTAGAAATGTTCTCCAGCAGCCACACTGAGTTATTTTCTGTAGTTGCAGAATTTTAAAAAAAACAACTTTTCACCCGCTTTGGCTCATTGTAAAACTAAGATCAGTATTGTCCTTATGCTAGTAATTTTTAATTGCCATCAGATACATGATGGTTTAGAGTTGCAGGGAATCAGCTTTGTTAATATATTAGAATCTGTAAAGCTCTATCCCTCCCGCTTGCTGATCAGAAGCAGCACTTATTGAAACAGATTTAATCAGAAAACAGTGAAACAGAAAGTTAAATATTGCCTCTATTATTTCCTAATGCCATCCTTCACAGAGTTAAGCAACCACTAAATGTTGATAATTTTCCTGATGTGACTCTTACTGCTTAAAGAGTCTATCCTGTTTAAAAATGTCATGCATGTTGCTATTTCTACAGTTTTATAATTTGTCAACAAATCAACTACCTGCTTAGCAGCCCTCATGAGGGATTTAAAATAGCTGCCATGAAAATCCTGTGCATTTACTATTTTTATAACAAACTTGATTGTCACCTATGATATTTCAAAGATCACTTCTCATATAGACATCATGCTGGAAATTAGATGCAGGGCTTTGCTTTCCATGGAACATTATGCAGAGGCACTCTGGCTAATAAATCTTTGTAGCTAATGCATTCCAGATGGAAGCCATGTCTCGCAGATTTAACCTTCCTAAACCCTTCCAAAAATTCCTCCCATCAAAAGCTCTCTGAATGAGATATGTTTGATTGAAATAGGATCATCAATACATGACATCTAAGTAATAGTACAGATGATTACTGCCTGCAGAAAATTGCCATTTCCCTTCACACAAAGATATTGTCTTTGCACAACCACGGGGCATGAAGATGGACCTTATGAGCTTTACCAAATAATTTAAATGCTTTTTCTGAACTCTTAATGCTATTAACAGATGCTGTAAAGAAATCATCCACTTCTATCCCTTTAACTTGGGTATGTGCATAACAAATACTGCTAAAAAAGAGGAATCAAGTCTCTCATGGAAGCCACTAATTAACATCACTGTTTAATCATGTCACCGGGTTTAGCCAGTCTACATCATTAGTTTATGTCAGACAGAAGCAGTGAAACATCTAAACACCTACATGTAGATCCTTATGAAATCAGTCATGTGAAGTGGTAAGGTCAGTGTTAGACAAGGCTGCAGCTACTCTCTACCACTTAGAAACCATTACAAATCACCTCACTAACAGACGAACGCAGAATAATTTTAGAATCCTTAGATTTTCTTGTAAGGTAATTTCTCAGCAACAACTCTCAAATGTAGAGCAGTATTTTAATCCCATCTGTGAATGATGAAAAATAACCTGATGTTGTAGCCAGTTATCTATGCTTCACTATTGGCAGTGTTCAAATGGCTTTATATTGCTTTTACTGTTGAACTTCTGAACTCTGCAGTCCTTTGTCTGAAGAAAACAATTTATTAATCAAGCACAAAATAAAAGGACTCTAAATCTAAAAACACTACCATTGCATATTCAATATGTGAAAATCTAAGGAAATTGTTTGATGTCTTAAACAAAATGGCTATAGAAAATCTTTAGGTAGCAAAGGTTTCCTTCCTGTGCACCACACTTCTGTAAAAGTGGAATCTTGGAAGAATTTTGTGTGAGCTACAATTACATTTCTTATACAAATGTACTGCTGGCATGTGCAGGCACAGTCCAAGTTTGGCTCCTAAAAGTATGAATGACAAGTACAGAAACAATTCTAAATCAGACTGTGCAATTATCTTCTTTATGTTAAACCTTTAAAATTCTTAAGAGCCCCTTTCCAATGTATGGTTCACTTTGATCCACAGAGTTGTAATCTTTCATTAAGAGGTGATCACACCCAAATGTCATTTGCAAGCTCTCAGATGAGAGTGTAACAATAGACCCCTAACTGCAGAGATGGAGAAAAGATCAAGCACACTTCAGCTGGGAAAGCAGCAGGAGTTTTGCACACAGGCAGACACCTGGGCAAGGTTAGCTGTGCTGCAGCTCCATTCCACTTCATTCAAAAGGAACTTGCTCTACTTATGTGTTTGAAAGATAATAAGCAACCATCGTTGCTGAAGATCATTTCATTTGGTTAGCGTCCTCGACCAAAGGAGAGACTCGATGTTGGACACATATTTTTATATCAGTGCCAACCTGAATATAATAAGAAGCATAGAGGAAACTTAATAGGAAGTGGAATATATTTCTTTTCGTTGAAGGGAAGTGCTTCTTACTGCCTTAGTCAGATATAATGTCGCTGAATGTGACTTGTCTTTTTACTTATTCTATCAATCTGAGTCAGCTTCAGCGAAACAGTGCTTCAAAAAGGCAAAAAAAAAAAAAAAAAAGCATTTGTCTGCTTTTGGAGAGGCTCCTTTCAAATGAGATTAGAAAGTTTGGGTCCATTTTTTCATGTCTAATCCTATTATGCTCGCTAATGAACTCAGTTTGCCTCAGTGGTTAAAATAAAAGCTAGTGGTTTTGTCCTAAAAAGCACAGATCCTCCTTCAGAAGAATATATTAAACCGTACAGCTCAATATTACACATTTGTAGCATCCAAGAAAGGCTTTTCTAAGATATGCTGCTGACTGCACTGTACACCGTAAATATTGAACAGTTTTAATTGAATAAAAAGACATTAAACTAATATAGATCTTTGCTGTACCTTAAGCCAAATGGAGGGAGTAAAAGGACAACACCATTATGAAGATAAGACAAGAAGATTTTTAGATAAAACCCTGTCTTTGGAGCAGTAACTCTGCAAAAACTCCACAGAAGTGATAAATACTAAACCTGCACTTATAAAAGACCTTTGCTTTTGTGATATGAAAGCAGCAAGTGGCCCTGAAGTACATACTTCATAATGAAATTTGGTCTGGAATGTAGTTTATTTTCATCAGCATGCCAGCCTGCTCTAACCAAAACCAATTTTAAGTCCAAGTATCTCAGTCATAACCACAGGGTCAAATATACTGTACACTACAGCAATTAAGTAAGAAATAGTAGAGTACAGTTATGGGAACATACAGAGATGGGAAACCCTTCTAAAAGTTTCCCATGCACCAGGAAAATACTAATACTTCTTTGCAGTATGGGCAACAATATTTTTCACTAACCATTACTCCACAGGTGGCTCTGTACCAGTCTGATGGTGTATAACCCACTACATTTTTACTACAAAACAGAAAAAGGCTGTGGGAAGAGGAATTTGGATTATTGCCTCTTTTACCAAACAGTGAAGTAGAATAGGCGGTTCCATCTAACTATAGAAAGGGGTCAAGGAAATCTTTGTATAAAACTAGACACAAAGCCTAGCTGGACCCCTTGGCCGTCTCAGTGGTGCTCAGAAATCCAGCATCTGGGCCGATAAAACTTGATAAAGAAGTCCAGATCACACTGCAAGATTCACATTCTTGTGAATGCTAAGCATTTTATTGAAATGACAGAGACACAGGATCTAAGCAGAATTTGTTTTATAATAAAGAAGAAACAGGCTTCCCAAAGTGGGGATGTGCTTTGGGGCTGTTTCCTTCTGAGTCTGTTTTGTTTGGTTTTTTTTTCCCTTTACCATCTCTTTTTTCACGTAAGCCGGAAAGTTCTAGAAGTCATCCCCCATAAACAGGATCAGGAGAGGACCTTTCCTTCATGAAAGCAGTGATGGAGGTTCTGCTTTAAGGATCCAGATCAAAATTAAAACGTGTTTGAGCTTTTCTCTCTATTAAATTTTAACTTGTAGTTTAAGTCTTTCATAACCTTCTTTGTATTCTCTCTCTGTGACAGCGAGGCTGACGTATTGCTACCTCACAATCAACATATTTTTGTGTACCTAAAACCTCAGGCATAGATTTTCTACATTTCTTTCTCCTTAAGAACAGCATACAAACCAGAGATATCAACATTTTGAAATATGCTATAAAACTTACTGTAATATGTTCTGCAAATAATTGCATGAAGAATGCTGGCTATTGTCATCATTATGGTTTTGTTTAAAATTAGCTTCCATCATAGACTGTATATATGAGGTTTAGGTTCGAAGCCATGTACTTCCTTGAGCATCTCCCTTTTGAAAGGCCACATTAAACGCCAGGAAAAGAGAGAAGTTTGCAATGACAGGACTGGTTCTCCTGGGAGAGTAAAACAAAAGTGCCAAGGGAACTCCCAAGCAGTCTCTTCTGTCCTGATGGGCAGGCAACCATATGAAACAATCCAACTCACAGAGATAGTGCTAAGACTAGTTTTATGACAGTTACAGGGAGATTCAGCATTTATACATGCAAACATCTGACTTAGGCTCAGAAACTTACAAGGGAGCATGATAAAGGAAGGGACTGTTGCCTAAAATCAGAAGGACCTTTAAGAAGATTATCTGTCCTCCTTTAAAGCCAATTTCAAAGATTTAAGTTGCAAGAAGGGAACAAAGCACACAACGTGATCATGTGATTTCATTGCATGAAATTCCATGATGTATGTATAGACCCTGTGAAGATGGGCAAAAACAGAAAGTAGGAAGATGGTATAGTTACACATTCTTCCAGTGCTCCCCCCAACAATCTGTGGCCCTAGTATTTCCTGAGTCAGAGATGGTTTCTGAGCTCTTTGAATAAAGCAAGTATCACCAGGAAGGAAAGGCTAAAATGTAAAAAAAAGTAGCATTCGAAGTACATTTATCCTCAATTAACTGGCGAAGGGACAATGCCAGAATGGTTAAACTATTGTTTTTCCATCTCCTGGCTGCCTCACAGCCACAATAACAGTCACATTCCTGATGAAGCTGACTATATGAAAAAAGAAATAAATTATCTAATCTTCATTCTTCTGTTCTGGATGGAGGATATGGAACAACAACAAAATCAATAAATTTAACTCCCTCTCCCCTCTGTGAACAAAATGGACTGCCAGCTTCTCTGCTCACACACTCTGACTTGTGCAATGTGAGGTCACTATCCAGATTAGTTCTCTCATTTATCGTCTTTCAGTTGGAATCTCTCCCCTGCCAATAAATAAGTGAGAACTTCTAGGATAACATGGATTACTCTTGCTCTTCCTGTGAGAGAAGACTCTCAGCAAGGCACAGCACAGCAGTCAGAGCATCAACATTTCTTTGTTTTGGTCACTGAACTTTGTATTTTCTTAGTATTTGCCATATTCAGAATAGATTTCTTCTTTTGTAGAGATAGACTGGCATTGGTGTTTACCTGACAAAGGATATCTGGGTAGAATCACATGGACTGTGATTTCCACAAAACAACTGTGGCATGCTAATGCTTGAAGCAGGACTTGGGGAAAAAAAGTGATCAGCGAGGCATAGAAGTGCAATTAAGTCTAAATGAATGGGAGTTCTTTCTCCTAGGCCTTGCCAGACTACAGCGTGCAAGGCTGTATTACTGCAATCTAATATTTGCTTTCCCTTTAAAATGTTTTACTGCACGCATCGATCCAGTAATCAGCTACTCTTAAACATGTGTGTTATAAAAAATTCTATTACAATATTCAAAATAATGGAGGAGCTTCTGTGTGCTATAAAATTAAATATACCAGATCTCTTGAATTTTGAAAAAAAAAAGATGAAGTGGGAAAAAGGTAGGACTGTACAAAGTCACAAGAGGTCTGGAGAGACAAAGGGTAAACAGGAACACCCTACAGCCCCAACTCCAGCTCCAGCTTTTGGAGGCATCCCCAGAGAAGTCAAATGGAAGCAGGTCAACAAAAGGAAGCATCTTTTTCTAAACACAGTACACAGTTTCAACCATGTGTTGACATGCAAGATGGAGAGCTCAAATTGCTACACAATTTTGAAAGTAATTAAACTCAGCAATGAAATATTTAAAAACCTGCAAAGATGTGGGACTCCATTTGGCTCAGAAAATCTTTAAAGTGCAGACAAAGGCAGGAGGAAAATATTACATGCTTGTCTTTACTATTTTTCCCCATGTATTTCATAATGGCCACTGTCAAAGATGGAACACTCTGGTACATGATTCTTTTTTCTTATCCAGTAGAACCACTCATCTGCCTTGTCTCAAATTTTGGCCCTAAGTATCTCCATGTGTAGCTATGATGACAGGGTCTGAATAAAAAAGGTTATACATGTAGTCCACACATAGCAGAAACTGATCATAATTAGAGTTCTTGCTAACCCTGTGAGAGAATTTATGCCATAATTCCCCAAAGTTAAAGATCAAAGGAGATATCTTACATGGTTTACCTTACTGCACATTTAATATTCTGTAGTTACACAGGCATATACTCTTACACTGCAAGTACTGTTCTGCAGTATGCAATGGCATGCTTTCTTTGCTATTGTAACTCAGCATTCAGTTTATGATCGGCGGAGAATTCCTTTTTAATTTGTTTAATATTTAATTTTCTGCTTGTAAGAAAACAGAGAATTTGAAGCTCATGGTTGCCCAAATTTAAATATAATAATTAAATTATTGCATGCATTTCACACTTCCAGAATTCATGAAATATGTACTGGAAGAGAGGGTGTTGTTCTGATGATACACGGGAAAAAAGAGAAGAAAGAAAAAGAAAAAAGGAAGTCAGCATGAGTTCCTGTGCTCTGCATTGGAAAGTAGGAAACATGGATATTACTTCTGGATTCTGTCCCTGGTTTACCAGACTAAAAGTCACAAGAAGCAGCAGAACAATCACACTCTTTTATCCGAAGCCAGTTCAGGTCAATGGGAGTATTTTCATTCATTTCAATGGGTTTGGATCAGACCCCTAAGCCTTGTGAAGTAACTGCTTGTAATGTCACTCAATGTCAACTCTGGCCACTCGAGGAGCCACACTGGAAAGTTCATAATGAAATCCACTCTCATTCCTAAGCTGAAAAAAAAATAAATACTCTAATGCTTTTAATATTGCTGGCAGGTAAAAGACAGTAGCAGTGGTGGTAGCGTGCGTGCATGTTTATAATTGCTGGCCAAAAGCAAAAACAGTCTCATTGAAGGCATTTTCTCCTAAAAAATCATGAAAGAAGAATGGTGCATTTGTACATTATTTGACTCATTTGGCAGTTCACCAACCAACTTGGCAAAGAGGAATCTTCCTTAGTTTTAGATACGAATGTTTGAAATACAAAAAGGGATCAACTGCAACTGAAAAAAAACCCAAAAAACAAAAAAACCACAGCCCCAAACCTCAATCAAAACCAGAAATATTCCATGTAATGTGACTGCTGTAAAACACTAAAACACTTTGTTTTAAGATCTTGCTTCTAAATTAAGGTATTTTGAGGCTGCCATTACCTTTTGCAAGTTGGCTGCAGTGACTTAAGAGAATTTAGTTGGCCATCTCAGTCAGCTTTGTAGCAGACAAGCCGATCATTAAATCCAACAACATGGTTAGTATGTTCTCATCACTGCAAGTGGTTGCTCCAGGTGGCAGTGTCCTTGACTGTAAAGGAGCTTAGATTATCATGTTTTGTGTGCAATAGAAAATTTGATAAACTAGATTCCAACTCAAAGCTTCCGTGACTTCTGTTATTTTTAATGTAGACTTATATAAAAAAGTAAAATTTGAAAGTATTATCACTTTGTAGTCTGAGAAATTTGTTAAATTTGACAAAGTAGGGATATATTGGAAGCTTGTTTCTGATGGACATGAAGAAGCAGAAAAGATGATTATTCCAACTTCTCTGAAAAAGTGCCATTCCACATGCTGAACTTGGCCCAACCTTGTCATTTTTGGCCCTTAACTATTACTGATAAGCTATCTCTGGCCACAAATTGAGTCCCACTGACATTTTCTGGGAAGAAAAAGAGAGGGAGAGAAATCTTGCAGTAATTTTAAGTTCCTGGTGAGAAGCTGGGGCCTATACCAAATATTTAAGTGTTCAGTTCATACTTACAAGGCTATTGCAGCACTACTCAAGACACCCTTGGCATGTTCAATTTACCACTGATGTTAGAAACAGCCCATACACTTTTCAGTGCTAGTCCACCAACATGTTACAGAGACAGCAGTCCATCCTATGCCATTTTAAACCAAACACTGTGGCATTCCTGGAAATGTGCATCTTTAGGTATACCAGCAAGTCTTGCCAAAATTTATAGTACTTACCATTTTATGAAGCAAACAGACAGATAACAAGAAATCTACTTTTCAAATTAGTAAGGAATAATTAAGTGAATCTACTAATCAATTGCTTAGGAATTGCTTAGGAAATTTCAGTCTTTTTAAACTCTATTATTAAATGCATTTATTTCTTTTTCTGCAATATTTGCACATTGCTAATAATAATATCACTACATGGCATCAAATAATATATCCAAGCTAATCTGAATATCACAGAAGAAATAACAAGGATTTGAACCATTTTAGAAAATATATGTGATATACAAAAAGAAATGCACAGAATAGCCACACTATAACTCTTATAACTGTATATAAATGTGGAGATATATATATATATATATATATATATATATATATATATATATATATATATCACTGTGTATAACTGCACAACTCTTATACGTTATTTTCTAAATAAATTACTTACCTTTGGAAAAATTAATTTCTTAAACTATCTATAAAATAATTTAGCAAAAATATGTTTCATGCTGACATTCTTTAGACCTTCAAAACACATTTTATTTTAAATTAATTACACTGTAAGTGCAAGAAAACAAGGCATCCTTTGCAATTTTGTATGCTAAGGGGCTTATGCTTTCTTTAATGACAAAGAAAATTCTGAGTAATAGATCTATCATATATCTTTATATGTAGGTTTATTTGTGGTGCACATACACACAAGTACTACCAAAGCAGGCTGTCCAGCAGAGGGCTCCTTTGAAACAGAAAGTGGAGGAACAGGCAAAGTCTCTCAATGTATAGACAAAACGGAGATTACACAAGCATTATGTATGCTAAGGTCCAGCAATTATTTTAGCAAATCACCAGCATACAAATGGCGCACTGATGTAAAAATTTTAATTATTTTTTAAAGAATTAAATGATTTCATAAGACCCATTGGAGTAAAATGTGGAAAATAAATAATTTTCTCTTAGAAACCACTCTAATCTTCGTATTTTCATTTGTTAAGGCACTGTGTGCCTATTAAGAACATCAGTTTAACTGTATTTTTATTTTCAGCAAAAGATGTATAAAGCAACATGTAGAAATTAAAGAAATATTAGTTCATCAGGCACTTGGGTATACAATATTATACTCAAAGTGAAATTGCATAAAACAAGTATTTTATGTTTTTCTTTAAAGGAAAATGTAGGAACAGAGAACCAAAGGGCAGCACAGACCTGCTGCTGCCCCATGCAGCCATTTTTAAGAATCCACTCATATTCAGCTTGATAATTTTTTGAGAGTACTTGTCTGCAAAAATCTTTTGCTTTCCAGAACTAGGAAATAATACTGTGGCACTGAGCGGTCTCCATATTTTTTGAAGTTTCTACTTTGTAATTTTGACTCACTCTAACTTATTTCTTGGGGATTCCCAAGAAGTATAACATAATTTTTAATTAAGAAGAATACAAAAGAAGCCACTAAAAAAGTAAATTAATCTGATCTTTCCTATTAATAGAAGGTTAAAATACTGGTAGATCAATAGTCAAAATGTCTACAGCAAGCTTACAAAATACATTTCTTCACAGTTTCCAGATGAGTTCACTTTTTTTTTTCCCAAACTTAATAGTGATATTTGTAAAACATACAAATGGAAAGAAATTAATCTGAAGTCAACTATGTTTCCAAAGTCACATCAGGTAATCAGAATATTCAAGTGATAGGGAAGGTAAAATGTTAACGAGTGTTAAAAATGGGAGGTGTTTTATGTTTCTTACATTATATAATATTTGTTCCCTTTTTCTCACCTGCTACAAGTGAATAGGGGCAGGATTATGAAGGAAAACCTAAAGAGGATTCCTATACATGCCACAGCTGAATATGGCTCCCATTCCAGTCAGCTACTGCATCCATTAGAAATACAAGAGTCAAAGCATAGCACGATTCTTTTTTCTTTCAATATGTGCTGGTAGGACTGACTCTGCTTGCCCCACTGTCAAGGACAGACATTTCCCATGACTGCATCGATGCCAGACTAGAACCCAAAAGTGTCCTCCATGGGAAATTTCAAGAAACCATTTGAGAAAATCCTTTATCATTTAAGCACACAAGTTGTTATAGAAGAGTATGCATAACTAAGGACTAATTATTGTCCGAAGCAGACAGAATGTGGCTGAATGCTATGCAGATCCATATTGTCTGGAGTCACAGAACCTAGGAACAGCAAATTTTCTTATCCATGTTGCCGTTGCTGAAGGGCTAATCGGATTTAAGGGGTTGCTACTTGGCTCTCAAGAAATCAAGTTGGGAAGGGGGGAATTTGGCCACCCTGCTGATACAACATATTCTGTCCTTCACAATTTTGACTCTTGCACCTTCTTTTAGAGGAATCCATGTGCTATCTTCAGTGTCCCTTGCCAGCCCTGCCCCACACAGCCAGAGCCAAATCTGGAGCTGGGCTTTGAATGGGATGTGATTTTGTAACACTTAAAAGAAAAACTGTATTATAATATGGTCTTCAAAGAGATATATGCAAAAGGAAACAGCGTGGAAAGTAAACTTTTATCTTTACTACAGACTTAAAATTGCATAAACATGCTATATTTTCTTCCATATGAATATCACATTCTGGTATTTATGTTGCAACTAGCCAGACAACATTTGCTAATAGCTACTTTTAATACAGCATATCAAACTGCTTAACCCCTTGGCTTGCCGGGCAGTTTAGAAGCTCCTACTGTGATGTTTTTGTTCTCACATATGTGCTAGTAAAGGCTGTCACAGTCCTCATTAAATAAACAGACATACATGCCAATTAATAATTTAATTTACAGGGAGAATCTTGACATAGAGCTAGGAGGTGAATTGCTAGTACCTCATGAATTGTCTCATCTTAAAATAGCAAGCAAACAGGTTTTAGACCCACCTCCAAAGTTATGCCACTGTAATGAAATTGGAATATCTGCAAATTGTTAGTTCTGTATTTAATGCCATTAAAGCTGTACAATTTTATAAATAAAGGCATGGCCTTTATTTATATATGCCCTTTAAAAAGGCCAAATATTTTAATTTTAAAAAAATAATTTTATTCCCGTTGTTTTATTGTTCTAAATTTTAACATGATTTTGTGTGGCATTGAAGCATGCTTAGTTTTATAGCTTTTTTTGGATGAATATAATTGATTTAATACTCCACTTGCTACTATTCTGAAAAAGCATTTTTTCCACTTAAATATTCACCTGAATATGCAAATATGCATCTACTTTTCTGGTCTTTTCTATCAGCACAGAACATTTCTGACATTTTGGTTAGGACAAGTCCCTTGAAATTCAAACAGTGCTTTAGGAAGGTACAGATATCTCTTCTTGATGCAAATGGTTGGCTAACAGCATCAAAAGTATTTTCTCATGAGAAGCAGATACACGAGCAGTTCTAATGGAAATATTTGGATTATTTCCCCACTTCTAATTTGGGCACACATTGCCAAGTCTCCCTGTACAGCATTCCTGTTATCTTGCATTTCTTGCTCATCTACTCAAGCACAACTTTGTCAAGGCTCTCATCACCATGTGTCTCAACTTATGTCATCCCTTCTTTTAACACCCTGCAAAGAGCATCCTACATCTATTTTTTCAAAACCTGTATTAAAATTAGACATTTTTTGGGCCAGTACCTTCTAATGCCATGATTATTGCTACTTACTCTCTGTTAAGCTTTTCTTACTAAATTTTGCAGAAGATACTTTTACAGACACTATCTTGCCTTTTCATACTCTGTTACTTCATACACTCTTACTCATGGTCTGTTTCTGTTCCACAGATCACAGCAGTTTTGATATACCAAATTATCCAGGTAAAACTCTGTAATGCCACTTGCTGTACAATCACATCACGCTTGTAACGCCCCTGCCATTCTGGATTCTTTCTCCATACTAGTATTGCCATTGTTAGCAACTGCTGAAATTTTACAGTGAAATCAGCCTGCATGGGAATGAAGCTCAAGGATATATCAGTATCAACATGTAGCTGTTCAGTATGTTCAAGAAAGTGTCCATGTTAAATTTGTAAGGTTTTTTTCCTAATACGGAAGAAAATGGACTCCTAATGCATTAGCTTTTCAAAGCACATCTAGGATAATCAAGAGTGCAGAATAGGAAAAAATAAAGAAGAAAAAAAGGTATGATTTAGGAAAAAAAAATCCATAGCATATAATCCTCTTACTAAAGAACACAATAAAAGCTAGAAACATCCCCCAGTTCCAGAGATAATATAAATGTTATTTTAAATACCAAACTCTGCCCTCAATTACATTCAAGCAAAATCAGATCAGATTTTGGTTGTGGGTAAGCACTGCATGTCGCCCATTGCAAAAGCAATTCCCTTCTGTTTCAGTGAGCTGTTCAGTTTTGTTATGAAGAAGTGAATTTATAGGAGAGAAGAACTATTTGCTCATTTTCTGTATAGGATCTGATTTTACCAACAAAGTAATGTAACATGGAAGTGCGATTATTTAAACCAGCACTTCACTACACGGAGGGCTGTTCAATGCACTGCTCTTGCCAGACTTGTCACAATGACTGACATTTTCTAATATTGAACTGGAAATAATATGGATATTTAATACTGCAGTGTTTACGTCAAGTAGAAGAAAAGTGCTACTGTTTATCAGCAATCTACTTCTGATGGCATATATCTAGATAGACGTAATTATTACTGTGATGAAACATGATTTTCAAATAACAGAATAAACACATCTGTATAATATTTGCAATGCTTCATATCAGGTGATTTGGAAATCTTGTTACTCCCTATTATTAACCATTTTCCATGCTTCCCACTTGAATTTTGACTAAAATTTACCTTTTAGATCTGTTATGCCACTCATTAATTTTTTACAATATCCATCTGTGCATTGCAATCTCTATTCTCCATGGCTCCACATTGTTTTGGCTAACTAACAGGCCCATATGTTGTCTTAATGTATTTCTGCACAATGTTTGTGCTTTTGGAAAAGAAGGGGAAAAAAAAAAAACCACAGGGAAAAACCACAGGCCTAAATAAGCTATAAGGAGCATCCACATACAGTTAGACTGTCTTTACTGAGTCTGGAGACATTATGATTCTGCTGCGACAAGCAGCATTTGTCTTCATTTTGTCTGACTGTCCTCATGTGTTATTATTAGTGGCTGTCAGGCAGCAGCAGAAAAAAAATAGCATCACTTGACTAAGAAGTTGAATGCATAAATGCAATAACTACACACTGGTAGCTGAGGAGAGGATGTCTGATAAGATGGTCTAAATGCAAAAACCCTCCTATAATTACATTTAAAAGGGTAAAAACACATATCTGGCAAAACATAAGCAACCCTCCTCCCTTCTGCTTGCATAGCTAAATTAGGAACTAATTATAAATACAACTTAGCTGCATCTAAAGAAGTTGCTTTAAGAATGTCCTTTCAGAATGTCAGTTTAGTTTAATAGCAAGAAAACAAATATGTTGGAATATTCACATCAAGTCATGTTTTTCTGATAACGTTGATAAATATGAACATTTTAAACATGAGCTCCTTATCATACAGAAGTTCACACTGAAATGTATTTATGTATTTGGCACTTTTAAAGCCCAAAGCACCAAATACAGTCTCTGGTTCCGAGGAGCTCCAAATGAAGTTTCTTTATCATAGGTTTTCAGTTGTAACATACAACAAGTAATAATGATAATAAATAACAACTTTTATACAGAATAAAAGAGTACATCCAGAAATTTACTGTATAAGAGGGAGAAACCATAGCCTTTCCACCTCAGGTACAGATGGTTAAAAGCAGATATAAGCTTATGATATTCTTAGCTTTAAAGTGATTAATTTTTTCTGTGAGTACATATATTTTGAAAATACATACATAGAAACACTTAGAACATCTTTTTTTATGACAGCCAATATGAAACTAATCTGTGATGCCTCATAACAAACTGATATCCCATGAAACACGCCATAATTGCATTATTTTATAATAACTTCTTAAGATAAACATATTTCACTTAAGGCTTAATAATCAAATGAGTGCTGTAACAAAGAACATTTTGTCTTCAGCAATTAAAAATAACCACAGAACCAAAACCAAACAAAAAACCCAGCCAGAGGAAAAATGATCACCTTATAACAAATCATTTGTGAAATGTGAGTCCTGCTGCAGTCAGAGGCAATGTTTCCATTTACTTCATGGAAATATATCTATTGCAAGAAGGTAAGAAAACAAGTTATATCAGTAATCAGGATGAAATAATGTGCAGCTGATAGTACTGACAAGAGTTTCTCATGAGCAGCCTTCAGTGACACATACAGGAATTTTGCCACTACCTTAGAGATCTGGTGGCAGATCACTATTCACATTAGATAGGAAAAGATGCTAAGCACTCACTGCTGCTCCTCTTTGTCCATTTTTATTCTAGGTTCATGGATAACTACTGAGTTCCACTTTCCAAAATTAACCTTCACTTTTAGCTGTTTTCATTTGGAAGCCTTCTACTGGTTTTTAACTACAAAATTTCATGCTGGCAGATGCAGAGGTGTGCTTTGAAAGAGGAGCTCTGACTTACAGTTTAACCATCAGTGGTTCAATCTTTTCCAATTTTCCAATCTTGGTCAGATTTTTTTTACCAGATGCAAAATGATAGCAACCATTCACTTACGCACATCACAGAAGCTGTTCACCTTCACCAAGTACATATATTAAATGGATATACACTGGAAAACTGATGCAGCCAGACTGAATGATTTGCTCAGGAAATACAAGTCTGACATGAAGCCAAAAACCCAATCCAAATTCATGAATCCTGATGCAGTTTTCTAAGCACGAATTGGTGTGACATCACACATGCTGAACAGTTAGGCATAAGCTTAACTTTATGAATCAGGGACTGTGAGCACATTGCCACAGTTTTTTCTCTTATTAGCACTGCAAATCCCAAAACTGGGATGGGAGAAAAGGAAAAGAGGAAAAGGCTGGTAGCACTTTGGTCTATTTTCAGTAGAATAATGAAATTATTTCTAAAACTAAAATACATATGATCACTGTTGATACAGAACTGAGACAGATAATACCTTGACCCACATATTCTGTGTTTTATTTGTGTTGAAAAACTTTCATTTAATTTAAAGAAGGAAAACGGTTTCAACAAGATAAATTAGAAACAGCCATGGAAAGCTGCACGGCCATATTTAGAGTTATTTTTCTGAAACACACTGAGGTAATTGCACAAGATTATACTACACAGAGCCATAAAACTGTATCCAATCTTTAACAGAAGCAGCCTCTTTGTGCCATGTACCAGAGACAGAAACAATCACTTTCGTATTTACAAAAATGCCCTCGCATCTTTTCTGGTATCACACAAACCACTAGTGAAGAAGAAAGTGTTTTGTCATTTTTGGGCAAGGATAGTTGAAAGGAAAAACCCCCATTAAACTGACAGAAAAACTGAGGCAGTAGCAAGAAATAAAAATTAAATTAGTCTCCACCTAACAATTAAGAACTCCCTGTATTATCATTGTGTATAGCCCTCTTGATTAAAATTAAAGTGAAATTAAGAATACTCCTGCTAAGAACTCTGTTTTCATGATGTTGGCCGTGCAGTGTAAGGTATCATGACTCAAACTACATTCTGAATTCCCAATCACTGAAGAGCATAGATGTGTACTAATCTCTTTTGAGTTTCTCCTGTGTCAGGCAATCCCTTTCTGCAGTTCCTTTGGGACTATGTTTGGGTGAGTCAAAGTGGTTTAGCCATTCCTTGGCCACAAGAGGTATAGCTGGTAGGCTTCTTTCAATTAAATGGCCTGTGCTCTTAATCCTGAGGATGTAAACAACTTAATTTGGTGTCCCTCCATATAGTTTTAATCAGTTTCTGGACCTTTCAGACTTTGTTCATCCCTCCATGATTCAGTATCTGCTCCCAGTTAATGGCATACTTGAGCACTGTTATTTCTCATCAAGGGGGTTTCATTCCTGTAAGGTCTGAAAGCTGGGTTTCACTCAGTCTTGTTCTAGAATAAAAGCTTTCCCTCTTGGAGTCAGTCAGAAGCAATTAATGAAGAACATATCCACGTGCAGACAAGCAATGGAATATCAGAGTTTTAAAAGAAAGTTCTTCCTGCAATCTTTAGGGCTGCATCACAAAGTGATGCATAGAAAGTACAGATGGGAAACACGTGTTTGGTCACATTTGTTACATTTTAGCAACAGAAACTACTCATAAATGTATGTATTATCTTTTGAAACGAATATAAGCATTAATGGGTTATATAACTTAATGACATTCACGAACATTTCTTGAAATTTTTCTCTCTCTGTATTGATGTTGGCCTGGAACAGTCACTAAACAAGGGACTTGCACCTCACAACTTGATCTATTCTCCAGTCAATTAACATATGAACTACATAACAAAGTACTTTAAACTATTTGATGTTTTCTGGGCTATTTTGTTCTGTTTTTTCTAGCAGTGGTGTATCTCGTATTACATCTCACTAAGATCTACAGGGTGTAGAAGGATGCAGCTTCATCTTTTGGTGCCCTTCAAGATGCTGCATTCTTCCACCCCCTGCACACCCCCATTTCCACGAGGCCATGAAATAGACCCTTGTATCACAGTCAAACATGTCCTTTTCTGAATGGTGCTCAGCATTTCAAGCTAAGCCAGAGATCAGCTCTAATATTTCATTCTTCCATACCACTAGAGAGGCTGCTCTTACTGTCTGACAGAGCACAATACTTCTCAAACTACTCAATCAGTTAAGTATTGCGTATTAGAAATCTTACACTCTTCTTGTGAAGAGCTGGAAAGAAATCTCAATAATGTAACCCTGTAAGAGTCTTTGAATTTTTATTCATCTGCATGATTTATTTTACTCACTCAGAAGGGCAATGAGCGCTGAAAAATTTAAGGTACTTTTACACTAATTACTAATTCACAGGTATTCCTAGGTTCTTTCTCATCCGTCTACTGTCGTTCACTCTACTTTTTCCCCCTTGTTCATTTTTTGGGTTTTTTTTAATTTTCTGTACCCTTTAAAATAAAATGTACAGATCAGCTTCTTTTGGAAGAATAACCAGTTCTGTAGTTCATACTATTTTCACGTGGAATCAGTGCAGATCACTTTTCATTATAATCTGTATAATTTTTAAATGCTTAGAGAATTTCTCCTTTGTCTTTACACTTTCAACATCGTGCCTTCATTTTTCTCCACAACAGTTAAATGAGATCTTTGGCTTTCATGGTTAGGTTTAGTCTATAGAACCATATTCAGATGGCCTACCAGCTCCTAATATTTTCTAGGTTCTTCTGAAGGCCAGGATGTCTGGATGGGGACAGAGAATCCAAGCCAAAGTGTCTCGAATAGCATCTTGGCCAAATATTATGTCACTCTCTCATGTCATCATCACAGTGCTGGGTAAAGGTGTGTTTACCCTAGGTATGTTAGAGGAAAAAAAGGAAGAAATTCAGGGCTAAGTCCTGTACGAGAGAAATCACTGAGCATCAAAGGTAGCTGACACACTCCAGTGTTTAAAGATGCACCATGTCAGGACCAGTCAAATATAATTTTTTAATGTTTATTCTTAGTCCAGAGCTACAGAAGCTATAAAGGCAACATTTTAAGTAGAGGAAACTTTCAGAGAATTATGTCAACTCTGAGTGACAAATCATCATTTCAAGAATAAACCTTAGTCAGTGCATAAGTGCTCAGCTGAGAGGTCTCAGAAGAGCAGCACTGTGCTACAAGGCTCCTAAGACTCCAGGAAGAAGATGCATGTTGGGAGAACACAATTTCCAGTGCCTTAGAATTAACATCAGCTGATCATGTTACCAGGATGTGAATGCAGACAACAAAACCCCAAATACCAAAAGCAATATGGTATTTGAAAAAGGCTTACAAAGGCTGGGAATCTCCCTACAAGAATCACCACAGGCTATTATTCAGTTGCACAAATGTCAGCTTATTTTCTGATTAAACCAAAGCCTAACCAAGCAAAAGTTCAAGTCTACTCAAGACCTGTGGTGAATTAAATACTTTGCCACAAAATATAACAAGTAAAGCTCTGGGCAATTGAGCTTTGTGAATGACAAAGGGCCGAGGACATGGGAAGTCTTGTCTGACATGATGAGACCTTCCAAGTACTAAATGAATATGACCATCCATCATAAAATTTACAGGCAGTAGCAAACAAAACAAAGTCCACTCTCAGTCATGCATAAGAACTACAAGGTATTTGATCCTGAAGGCTCTTTGTAAGAAGACATGTATTGAAAACAGACTTCCAGACTTCCAGAGTGCAAATCTGAATAATTTAATGAATATATGAGATTTAGCTACTCATTTGGGGCGATTCTTTCAGAACAGATGAACATAGAGGTCGCTTTGAATTAGAAAACAGGTTAAAGATTAAATATGGTACCAACAATGACAGATACACTTGGATTTCAGCTTTTGAAAGAAGAGCCATTGCCAAATAAATTCCCTAGACTTACTTCTAACAGGGTAGAATTATTACTCTGTTGTATTTTTGAGACTCTAGATGTTCAATACATTTAGATAATGCATATGTGGAAGAATATGCTCATCTAAACTCAGCTGAGTGCACAGAGGAGCAATGCACTCCCACAGCCACCTGAGAACATCAGGTTATTGGGAACTCAGTGACAACTGTCACTGCAGCATTTGACGAATAGACAGCCTGATCCAAGAAATTTACAGAAGCAGAGGTAATGATTTCTCTGTGTGTAAACTCTCTCTGTGCATAGTGTCACAGAGTAGTAAGTGAAGTAATGTAAAGAGGGGGAGAATCACAACCCTTTGTGAAATGTTTCAAGCAAACATTGAAGTATCAGGAATTTGAGCTGACTTGAGAGTCATGTAAATAGTGTCAGCTTATAAAAACAAGGTGATTCCCTGGATAGGAGAATACCCGTACAGCGTCAAAGCTCCCATGCGTATGTAAACATTCTGTGTAAATATTTGGCTGAAGGTTTCAGTACAGAGAGCTTTTGCTGTCCCAGAGTGTGGGCGTTGTCTAGAAACCTGAGATCAGGAATGACATGATCTCATCTCCCATTACTTAGATAACTGCATTTGATGCATGCCTCAGGGAAATTGAAATGATCTTGGCAGAGGATAAAACAGAGGATTCAAATGTGCTCTTTAACTGATGATCTGGACTTTGAGGCTGGAGTCCCATCTGATTTCAAATAGACTTCTAAATATCAGAGAGGAGTTGACAGAAATGAGAAACCACAGATGCAGTTAGTGTCAAGTTATTTAAGTTTGGTTTTAGGATGTTTTTCAGTGGATACCCTTTGCTTGTAATTTAGAGGCTTCCACAGCTAAGGGTATGGCATTGTGTCATTTCACAAGAGTTACAAGATGCTAAGTAGAACACATACATCAGTCTGGATACTCTTTCTGGAGCATTTCACATGCATTCCAGAGGCCAAAGGTAAGGCACAGCTCATAAAACTGTAAAGCACACGATGTTCTTATCAAGGGGGATACATTTTGGAGACTACTTTCATTGCTTGTGGCTTGCCAGAGAATACAAGAATGTCTGACTTATATAATAAAATTAGTCCTATATTTAGAAGATTTTCTAAACATCCTGATAAAGTGTGACTGTCAAAGAAGCACATGGTGGCCCTCTGGTCAGACAATATAAAAGGTATGCAGCAAATAACATGGAAAATAGCTGAATCCGGACCAATTATTAAAATATTAAGAGTTTTTATCCTAAGGTGTTTGATCCTGAGTACATCTTTCAGAACTAAGCATGTGCTTAGGATTTGTCATAAAGTTGTTTTTCACACTCTAATTGTTCTGGCTTCAGTGTTCTGACTTCTGAAGATAGCAGCCAATGCTGCCAAAATACCAGTTCATCAGATATTAAAACCAATTTAAGAAACTTAGTGCCAGCAACACAAACTCTTGAACCTGCAAAATGATGCCCAGCCTCACCACAAAACACCATTTTGTTTCTGTGATTGCTTTTAGAAGATGCTTTAGTCTTTGCCATTAGCTATCCAATTTAGGTTGTAGATTGTGTTGAGTTGAAAAATTACTCCAAAATAAATATTATAAAATTCAAGCTTGACCATTTCAAGTTACTCCAAATAGGGTATGTAATGCAAGAGCTGCATCTCCATAAGAAATCCTCACCGTAAATAATTAAAGAATTAGTTAATTTGCATTTATTATATTGGAAGCCTAGAACATCAGTATTCCCTACTACCTAACTACAGCCACATTTCTGCTGATAGCCTCTATACCAATAAGAAAGAGAAGTGTTCTCCTTGTCCATACTACATATCACATCTACCAGGATGCTGTAAGGGTGGCTATGACAAGTTCTAGAAGGGGTTTTGTATAACTTTTCTTTCAGGAGAGCATTTGACAAGGCATCCCTGCTCCATCATCACCCAATAGCCTTTAGCCAGTAAAAGTTCAAAAGCATCATCAAAATTTCTGACATTTAATTCTCAAGACTTCAGACTGAACTATAGTTTTTACTAGGTATTACCTCAAAAACCTCCTATTCATTCCAGCTGTTTCAGCAGTTTAAGTATCATAACTAAAATTATGAAACACTGACAGAGATTAATAAGAGCATGACAAAATACAGTTGTTCCAGTTGGGTCAGTTGTTTTGGCAGCTGGGCCAATGTATACCAAATAATTTGTCATTGAAAGGACCTGGAATGAGTTTTTTCACAGTTTGTTTTATTCTCTAGTGTGGGGTTTATTCACTTGTGATTTTGGCAGCCATCACTGAACAAAGACTAAGCAACTCTTCCTCCTCAACTAAATGATTAATAACCAGAGGGACACGTAAGTGTTGCATACCAGCCACTATTTGTCAGGACTAGAGGATGTAACTTTTTGTATGCTGACAGTCTTTGCAGACACACAATATAATGCAAACATATTGCTGACTCAAAACTCCCTGAATTAAACATTTTAGAAAAAACTAAAGCTGGAGTTGATTGCAATTATATTTTGAAGTGTAGATCTCTGCCAGGGGCAGGCAGGAAACACTGACAGCAATTTTTTTTTCCTATCTCATCTCTACAAAGACATGGAAGTGAGGTGATTCTCTACATATTTCATTTTCCACCAGTGGGATGGTAAAACTGTTCGCCAAGTGACATTTGGAGATGGGACCAAGTGAACTATGACTCAACCCTTCCTGATTTCAGATTGAGCTGATTTCCAATCAGCCTCTGAAAACAAGGCTGCAGAAAATGCAGGAAGGAGCTACGGTTTGAGAGAATTAAATATAGTCTGGTATTGATTTAAAGAGAGAAGGGTGGAATGCAACTGCTAGAAAACGCTGGGAGAAAAAAATTGAGGGTGTTGGTTGTATGGCTTTCATATGGACTTTAAGAAACTAAGAGTCTAAAGAGGTTTAAAAACAGTGCCAAAAATTCAGTAACTGTCCTTCCCTATGTATACCTTCATGGTATAGCTAATCTCTAACTACATTCAGCTTCAGATGTAGCTGTTCTTCCTTACCAAGCCTGGGCCATTTTAACAATTGTAAGGCATATAGCTACAGTTTCTCACTCTCCTGCACATAATGAGAATCGCTAGACTCAACAAAAGAATTAAAGAATATTATATAAGTGAGAAATTCAAGTCCCCATAAGCTACAAAATGCCAGAATTAACATTGCTTGGGAAAAGTTGACCCTTCTTCTCACCCCGTGCATAATCAAAAGGACACAAATTTTAATTACAGGATCAGATCATATAATAATTTTTCCACAGCAGCCCCTTCCTTGAAATCCAAGATAAATACTGCTCAGAGAAAGAGGCAGCTCTTCAATATTTTTATCCTTAACATGCTATTACTGGCCTCTGTTTTATTTACTGCACACCATCAAATGCCTGCAGTGAATGCAGAATTGTTTATTTCCTCATGGTGTTTCTAGAGTGCTCATCACCACAGAATCTTCATGCCTCGTAAACATTAATAAATTCATCTTCACTATGAGATGAGAGTGTTATTATCTCCATTTTACAGGTGGAGAAATCAAGACAAAGAGACTTCCCAGAGGTCAAACAGTTAATAGGTAGCACAGCTAGCACTGGAACACAGAACTGCATGACTTCTAAGTGTCTGGTCTAGAGGGCTGAGTGCAGTGTCCTACTACTGGTACTTCCTAGGATGAACTCTTTTGCAGGGCAGCTGTGTGTACTTTGATCTTTTCCAAACCTGCTTCTGTGAATTTGAACTGTTGTCAGGGATTTGAAGAATGTACAATTAGTGGCCTCCTGCCAACATTTTAGTTTAAATTACTTGGTATTGTATAAAAATCTGGCAGAAACATTGATCAAACTAAGGTCTTTAGTACCTTGTGAAACCTGTCGTTCATGAGATCAATCTTTTTCTTCCTGAAACACCGTGATATTTTTCCTCTATGCAATTCTATTACTAGAGAAAATAATAATGATAGAAAAATCCCTTGTGTTATCTTTATACAGCCACAACTCCTCTTCAGGACATTGTTTTTTGTGCATATTGAATAATGCAGAGAACTCAAGTACAAAGCAGTGTGATCATGTGGTTGAAGACTTTATCATAAAACATAAATGCAAGATGAACAAATTAAGGTTGTGCAGAAAGCCATAAATCCAATATTGCTTCAGCTTCTGGTAATTGACTTTCTAACTCAGTTACTTTTTTTTTTTAATAGTAGCTTTTAAGGTTGCTGGCCTTTTCTAGTAGGGGAAAAAAATAAAGATAATTCAACTTCATGCAATAACATTGAAGTCAAATTTGGGGTTGAAAAACCAACACTTGAACTCAGGAACATGTGTTGAAAGACTGACTGTATTGCTGACAACACGAGATAGCTCTATCTCCTCTTCCTCTAAGGAAGGTGAAACAGAAAACTGTTGATTATGGTCCACTGCTACTAGCACTTCTTTTGTCCCTCAGCCAGACTGGCTGGGAACTAGCTGTTCCCACTGCAGTATGCTCAATTGCTGCCGTGGCTTTAACAGTGTTACAACCTTAGTCTTTTATTAGAATGAGCGCTGATAATATCTTGAATTGTTCTGGAAGGGAATAGTGACAAACACCTGATGACATTTGAGTATGTCTCTCCGACAGTTCTACTCAAAATTTAAATATCTGGTCAATCATTATTTTGACAACCTGACATATAATTGCCAGTAGCACAGGTAATACAAGGCAATGGACAATTTTTTCTTCCAAAGATATATATTTTTTACAGGGTGGATGAACCTTCAGTTGAAAAAAGCATACTTCATCAGCTATGGAGTTTTAGTAGCACAGAATATTCAGTCCTTCTTTCAAACAAGTGTTAAAAGCTTTTAAAATTTGAATAAAGGAGAAACTAATTCTATAAGAAAAAATGTTTAGGTCTGCTAAGTACAGAAAGCATGTGGTACTTACTACCTACCTGTTACAAGCTGATTTTGAAAGCAATTGATTCAGAGTTTGCTTAGAAGTGCTGTTTCCACTGTTTCCTTCAAAAAATGTAGTACAATAGGATATCATGAGGCTGGACTCCATGGCACACATATGATGGCAGCCTGCCATCATGGGGATTATCTAATATCACCTAGGGATCATTTAATTATTTAATACCACTCAGCTGAAATGAAATACCCTTGCCATTCTGAGAGAGCAGTATTACAATGGGCCCAGGAAAGACCTACAAAACCCAGGAACAAATTGTTTTCTGGAAAGTGTTCAAATTTTTTAGAAGCTCTAATCTTTACAACTCTCTTATCTAAAATCTATCACCGAAAAAATCTATCCTCCAAGTGCAGATGAAGTCATCTTTCCCCAGATGAATATTATTTTGGGGAGGACATTGAAATGAATATGATTGCATTACATCATATCATATAAATAAAGTGGTAGTGATGTTATTTCTGTTTGCGTAACAGTTAATGAAATTGGGAGCAAGAAGCATGCAGGAGGATGCAAATATCAAAGTTCCTATTCTCACAGATTTGAGGGGAAGAACAGCCACCTCATTAGTTGAAAAAAAAAAAAAAGCCTGGGACCAAATAGACCATGTGGGTTCTAACTTATTATTTAAAAGCAACAGTTTATAGCTTTAACATCCTTTTTCTTTTCCAGGTATGACATGCAGCACTGCATTTGCAAGAGAGATAACAGAAGCAAAGATAAAAATAGTGTCAGTGTCCATTTATGATCCTATAATTCTAAGGTGTCAGTTAACAAAGAAATTGAATACAAAACACATAGAAGTAAAAAAGAAAACCACAAAAAACAAGCAAACAAAAAACCAAAACAAAGCCAAAAGCAAAAAAATCCCCAACCAAACAAAACAAAACAGAAAAAAGCCCAAACCTACAGACAAACTATGTAGCTTTATGCAAGCTGCATGACTGACATAAGCTATTTACCATTTTATCAGTGATTGAATAATAGAAGCAGGTGTTCCTACTGGTCTATGTGGAATACTCTCACTAAACATTTTCTAAATCTATCGTTCTTGTATCAGTGATGCATTGTGTTGCTGCATTTTCCAGGGCCTAAGTTATGAAATAAATTCACAATACACCAGCTTAGAATCAACCAGCAATGCTTATATCTCAGGTACTGTAAGCTATTAATTCTTCATTTAGAAGAAAACGAATTCAGTTTCTCCAAAGAGATAGTATATTTAAGTTTTTATGTACAGTTCCTAACACACTGTCTGTTTGTAAATCGTGACAGGAACAACAATGTTAACAATTTTTACTATCTTCTTGTGGAATTCAAGAAAAAGGAAAAAAACCCATACAAGTAATATAATAATTTAAACCTATCTATCTGTCTATCTATCTATCTATCTATCTATCTATCTATCTATCTATCTATCTATCTCTAAATTGCTGCAACTTTCACATACAGTTTTGTATGCTCCTAAACAAATAAACTTACTTGGGAACACCTATAGTACATGTTTACTTACTTTTTTTTTTTTTTTAATTACAAAATCTGGGAACACAAAGTAAGTGCTTATCAAATCCATTCTGAAATATTATTTACCAGTTCTTTTGAGGCATTCATCATTAAGCAGCAAAGATGGTAACAGCACACATACACAAAGCATTTCTAGCTTCATAAAGTTTCAGATCTCTTTATATCCACATTAGTGTTGCTTTCAAGTGCAAAGATGATCTTGTTCTTTCAGCCACCATCCCTTCCCATAACAAATTTACTTCCAAAGCTGTAGGTCTAAATAAAGTGCTTTCTAGACTTGTTCACATTTTATTTCTTAATCTATAATTTAGCAACATGCAGTTGTATAAGAAAATTATCAAAATAATAATTTTTAAAATATTTGTTACTGTGTCTTTGAAATCTTATTAGTTATTAGCAGTTCATCAGCAAATTAGGGTACTTCTATATGTTGCCGTCTCTTTTACCTATGAAATCACTGCTATATACAGACACTTTGGGAGCAATGCAGAAAGTACATATTCATAACTACTAAAATAAAATTAACCAGATCTGAGTTATCCAGTTTTCTGTATTGAGAGATGAAAACAATCCAATAGAACTCTTTATGGAAAAATACAGAAGAAGTAAAGTAAAATTAGATAATAATGCAAAAAAAAGTTGAAAGTGGGACTACACTTGTATACTCTCATCTGAATTTCAGATGACTTAGAAGATTTGGAAATGAATGGCTGACAAAGATTTTTGTCAGATTCTGATTTCAATTAGTGTGGTGAATTTGCACCTTCCTGTAGATAAACCCCAAGCTCAACAAACAAAAAACATTTTCTTCAAAGAGGAAAACTTGAAACTCAAAATGCAAACTTTTCATTCCTGAAGTATATTCTGTATACTTTTCATTGCTGTGGCCTGTATATGTGCTTATCAAATTTAATATGCTCTAGATTCTTTTGCCAATCCTTCAGTCATTTCCCATGTTACCTGATAGTATGACTTGTTTACCTCTTTACTATATTTACACTTAATTTTTATTTCCTTTTGCTAGCTACTGCTCCTGTATATAATATCAAAAATCTGCCTCTCCCTCCTTTTACCACTTCTTGGTCTTGAACTACACTGTTTGACACTTGAAGCCACTACAGAGCAAGCAAGAATTAAAAGCCAAGTCTATGACTTTTAAGAAGCTGTTGTTAAGATGTGTGCTGTAGCTCTCCATATAGTCCACAAATCTTCTCCACTATATGCATGACCAATGAGCTATTGCTGTCTTCTCACAGATGAGGGTGTTCCAAGACCTTTGATTCTGTTGGTGGCAATGGTGTTGCAAGTTTTGAATAGCTATGAAGACATTTGGCATACAGAGCAAAACACATCCAAAATACCTTATAGAAATCTTTCTGAACATAAGGGTAGCTTTCTGATTAAGCAGATATTTTTTTAAAGGACATTTCTCTGCTGAAAAATTTAAGAAAGTAAACTCTCATCTTTGTCTTTTTCTTAGGCAGAAAGATTAAAAACCATGCTCACCTTTCTACTTAATTCTCTGTGCCCCACACTCTGAACTGTCTGACCACCTCTAGATTCATTCCATAGAAGAAAATGATGGATTTTGTGGAAATATTTTCTGCTGTCTTTTTTGAAATTCCCTCATCACATCCCCTTCTCTATCTGCAGGGAGTCCACTGCCACAGGAATACTGCTCCAGAGCTGCAACTGGGCTAGAAAGCAAGAGCTGGAACAGAAGGGTACAGAGAGAGACACACATGCAGACATGCTCTTGGTGGTCCATGTGACTATTTTGTCTGTTTTTCCATGAGTGAGTACTGGTTGGAGGATGATAGGTCATTTTAGCATTTACTGAGGCAGGCTTCCCCCCTCCCAGTGCGTGACTAGTGCTTATGTGTGCTCTTTTTGCTGGGCTTTGCACACTTCAAGAATCTCAGCATGGTACATCTTGTGCAATAAAAGCCTGTCTCTGCCAAGGGGAATGCAGCATTTCTCACTGCCATGGGACACAGCGGTCAACTATGCTTTGAAGCAGAAGCACACCCCAATGCCCAGAAAAAAGGGAGCATTTCTTTGTTCTGGAAAGAATTTCTACCCTGAGATTGATACCTGTTACCCAGCAAAACACTCTCTTTTAGAAGCTAGTGTGTTTTCACTGTTTTCAGAAGTGTCTTTGCGATCAGGCTTTACAGGGAATATTTTATATTAAAAAAACCACCCCCAACAAATTCTAGCTCCAGCTTCTGAACCAAAAAGATATAGATATGGATACCTATGCACAGAATACCTGTGTGTTTCTCAGTGGGACAGAGTGTAATTTAACCTGTGCATTTACTAAAAGTCATAGAGAGTTAACAAACACCTTTTTAATTCCTGGACCATTTTACTGTGTTGCCTACTGCTTTATGGTCCCTGGAGAAGAGCTTAAAGTTTTATGAACATTCAAAACAAATTTCTATTAGACTAAGTGAACCACCTGTTACAGATGTCTTTTTAATAACTCTCTTGGAGTATACTAGAGGTGACTCAAATCAGTTTGAAATGTGTGGTTATTCTTGTCCAATAAACACTTTATTGAGAGTCCTTTGTGTTCCTAACCAACCTTGGTAGCAATCCATTTCCAGTTGCAAGTCAAGACAACACCCCTCTTAATGTTCTAATAAACAAATGGTTTAACAATTGGGAGCTAATTGTCACAGTGGGACAGCATGGGATGCTTGTAATCAGGCCTGTATTGTCACAATTCATTTTCATATTGTAGCAAAATAACCTCAGGAGCCCTTTTGAATTAAAAGAAATTTCGCTTTATGCTCATAGATGCTCAGTCTGTGCACTTTAAATCAGATTCAGTAATTTTAGACCACCTTAATCTCCTCAAAATCAACAGCCAACATTTTCTTGCCCTGTCTAGGAACGACACTTTAGCAATAAAATCCCATTTGCAAAAAATGGATGGGATACATTCTGTGGCAAATTACTTGTAATATTTTACAGATTTACTCCACTACACATTTACTACAAATCTTACAAAATCAGCACTTATTTAAACCACAGGCGTGTTTATAGACAAGAAGATATTGTAAATCACAGCCAGGATCCAACTGTAAAATTAACTTACTTGCAAAGAGATATCTCTTCTATGAGTATGCTAATAAATCCAAACCTAAGTTCCAACGTATCTAAATTCAGGGTACAACAGTTCTTGAGTGCTTGAGAGTTTTTGAAATAAACTATTTTCCATTTGCTCACTCTCACCTTCTTCATGTTTTTCCTAATTTATTTTCAACTAATCCTATAATACTACTAAGCCTTCTAACAAGGAAAATTATAAATATATTTAAACAATAGCAATTTAAAGTACTTAAAGCAACACCATCCAAGCTTCAGATAATGAAAGTTGCAGAAGCTCTCAAGGCTTCTATTGTTCACAGTTGTCCATATAGCAAACCCTTTTGCCTGTTTGGTATGCCTCACAGCCTTTAATAAAAGGCCTAGGACTACCACAGAAGGGTCATCATCTCCTAGAAAGCCACATCAACAACCTGCAAAAAACCTGCAAAACAGACCTATGCCAGCTGAGCTGAAAGTATTTGGTCCCAGTTATACAGACACTGACTTTCACCTGTCTTTTTTTAACAAATAGAAGTCAGAAAATTAAAAGGGTCATATATTCACTGGCTTCGTTTCAGGGAAGAAATTATATGATCACTCAAAACAAAATCTGAATTGTTCCTAAATTGGTTTGCAGATGCGAGTTACTTACAATTCATTCTAAATACAATATTTAGATGTGATTCTTTTCCCCACCTATGAGAAAATGTTTAAATTACTTTTTCTGCACTGTTATGGAAAATCCTACTTATGAAACCAGCCCTACTGGAATTCCACATTAAATTAAAAAAAAAAAAAGAAAGCAATTTTATCAACTACTTTTTCAGAGATCATGTTTAGTTGCTTCCTATACTGTAAAAAATAGAGTAAGTACACCCACTTCATTAAGAAAATATACTTAAGAACTAGCTGCAGAATCCTAATTATATTTTGTTTCCTCAAAAAGTAAAAATTACTAAAGCCTAAAACCACTTACGTTTGTTTGATTTCTCTTATTAGGACAAGCACGTAAAACCGTGAATCTTTAATTTCCCAAAGTTTGGGGAATTCCCAGTAAATTTAAAATTATAAAATACTGATAATATCAAAATGTAATTTCAAAATGCTTTTAGCTCCTTGTTTCATGAAAAACAAAAAAGCCCCACCCCACCCCAAATCTCAAAACAAACAGTATGACTTGTTATTATCCCAGGAGTTTCTAGGTAATGAAAAAAAAAATCTCATGATGACTGCCCTTTATGCACCTGATCTCTTGACCCAGGTTTCAAGGCGGTTGTTCGTTCAGAACTTTGTGCATTCCTGTCTGGGCTTGCTGCATCTAAAATATTCTAGCTGCTGTTTTTCCCACTGGTTCTTAAGGAGAGAGCTATTGAATAATAATAATAATAATAATGATAATAATGATAATAATAATAATAATAATAATAATAATAGTAGTAATAATGAAAAAAAAAGTGTCTCAAAGAGTAATCATAGAGGAAATGAGAAAATGAGATAGATGGACAGCCAGAACAGATCCTCAAGTCAGAACAACATCATAAGCTTTAGAATCAATAAACAGAATCCAAGCATTACTTGGACACCATTATGCAGTATGAAATGGAATTTTTTCTCAAGATGGTTTGCAGCCTTGAAACAGAAGGAGGAAGAGTTGATTTTATTTT
Source organism: Cyanistes caeruleus (assembly GCF_971803275.1). Taxonomy (NCBI): domain Eukaryota; kingdom Metazoa; phylum Chordata; class Aves; order Passeriformes; family Paridae; genus Cyanistes; species Cyanistes caeruleus. The sequence continues at coordinate 42,998,658 of NC_141706.1, read as the reverse complement.
GTAAGATTTTAGTTCTGATTTGTACTATTAATTTTGGTTAAACATAACACTTTTTTTTTCTTAAATTGTGTGGAGTAAACAATGACATTCAGTAATCATGTTCTTAAGAAAAAAACATATAGTATGCCCCTTTGGTGGAACAGTTTTTAAATTCTAATAGAATTTCAAGGTTATTATCTATTTCAGATCAACACTCGAGGTCAGAGTTCACAGCAGCCAGAATTTACAAACCTCCAATGGGTTTTGATTGACAGCAATCAGCATCTCCTCAGCATCACTGAGGGAACAAAGTACAGGTCAAGACAGCAGGCGATTTCATCTGTCATTTTTAATTATCTAAATGATATTCACAGACAAAACCTTTCCCATCCATCAGGGCATCGCATTACCATAGACAATGTTTGTTTAAAGAAGAGGCCATAAAATCAAACAATTATGAATGCAGACAAGCCTTGCTATTGACTGCATAAATAATCAAGTGAGATTTCCAAAACTCTCTGCTAATGAATTGGTAGATTGCTGGCAGGAAGTGGCAAGTAATAATACAGACAACAATCTAATGTTCTTATTGACTTTTACTAAAGCTTAGCTACAGTAGCAAAGATCCGAAAATGACGTCAAGTAAGGTTTCCATAGGAGCCGTATTGATAGCAGTACACTGCTAAAATACAAGTAGTTAACTCCTGACCTCAAAGTAGGACCAGCAATCCCCTGTGAGAGAGCTGAAACACTAACAGCACAATATATCATGAGCTGAGTCAACAGCCTCAGGGCTCCAACAATGTTACAGCACTGGAAAGGGTCCCTTCTTTGCCCGTGATCCACAATAACTCACCTGCAATCCCCAAAATAACTCCATTTGAGTCTATGAGTAAATAAACATCTACAAACTGAAACTGAAAAGTGTATTTAATACTGTTATGAAAAACATGGTGTGTAGAACACACTCTCATGGAATGGACTCACCCTTCTCATCTGGATGTTCCCAACAACCTAACAAATTCACAGTTTAAAGGCCAGAATCACAGGTGACATAAATTGCTGTAAGTCTGTTGCTTCACTTACACTATCTCATTAACTGTAATAATAGGTAGCTATTTGAACCAAGTTTCGATTAAGGTATTGGTTTCATCAATCAGAAAAAGCCAGCAAGGTGAAACTGGAAAGAATCCCTTTCCCTTGGTCTAAGAAACTAACATGAGACCTCCTCAAGGGAAAAAAAAAAAAGAAAAAGAAAAAAAAGTCACAGAAAGATGATACATGAAGTGTGCAGCCTGTCTCTGTTCAGCGGGGCAAAGATTAAGATGCCTTTTCTCCCACTAGGAAATACTGGAGTAAGATTTCCTCTGGGCAAAGGAATTAGGGTTGACACCAGATGCACTGTCAAGACAATAGCCTGGTAGGTGTACACCACAAAATAACAGTGAAAGCTTTTTGCAAAGCGCTGGAGGATGAATATTGAGACAGAAAGAGAATAGCAAAAACCTTTCCCTTCGTTAACACATGTAGACCTGATTGCTGTCAGCATGCAACTCTAGCTTCTTTCACTTGAAAACACATCACTAACTACAAGTCTCACCTCTCTTACTCATGTGATGTCCCTGGAACTGTTTTGGCAAACAGTATGAAGAAAAAAGTAGCTTCATACTTCAGAATGCTAGTAGTTTCTCCTGCCAAACAAAAAAAGCCAGTCTATGTTTGCAAAATCTTTAACTGCCAGCTGTGTTTCTGGGACTGTCCTTCACATCCGTTGTATCTGAATAAGCCCAAACTAGTTCATTGATGGTCTCTTATTAGTTCATTCACATTTTTCAAATCTTTATTACCTCTTAATAACCTTTCACAGATGTCAAAGAAGGAAACTGGACTGATTTCAATGGGATTTCAAAAAGGAAGCTTTTAAAAGGAAAAATGAGAAAAGCTCATGTTCCAGAGAGATAAAAACTATCATTACATCTGGTCTTGGTTCACAGGAAAAAAAAAAAAAAAAAAGTGATGTCTAATTAGTCCTATGTAACCCACCTCTTGGCCTAAAAAATTAGTGAAAAAGTCTTTACTTTCCCCCTTCAGCACCATCTCTCCTGCGCACATATTGCCCAGGTTTAATTATCCTCAAGGAGTATGTATGATTCTCACCAACTTGGTCATGAAGACAAAACAGACCTCACAGATTGCATTTCTCTAACTGAAGTGTCCCTTCCTGAACACATGATTTGCATAAAATGCAAGACACACATTTTTACATAGTATTGTGGACCTGTTTCTAAAAACCCACTCTGAATTTCTTCTCAGTGGCTAATGCAGTATGGCTCGTTTTCTCACCAGATAACCAGACAATAGACACATTAAGATGTAGCAAGGGCTTACATGTCCTAGAACTCAAGTTCCATGAGTCCAGGTTTTGAGCTTCTGGAATTCCTGGTCAGTACTTGCTCTCATCAGCTCACAAGGATGACTGTGATACACTAAATTCACCATCAATGGATGTCTGACATAATGCATTTTAGTCAGTAGAAGTCAGTTTGTATCTGACTGAAGGGAAGGCACGGCCAACCTAAGTAAAAACTACAGTGCAATGTTACAATTTCCTTTATTTAGTATGAATGAAAAAGTAAATTATATCTCAGTTCAGATCTGAGAACTTTGCTGTAGCTGGATATTTCAAAGGAGAGAGACACATGTAGTTCAGATGCCCACTCATGATTCTGGGTCATGGCATGCTTAGAGTTTCTAGAGAAACAGATACAACCAACAACTGCACTGAAATTATTCCAACTACCAGTGTTCCTATATAAGACATCTTTGGCAATTACTGCTAAAATGGTAGACTCCTCAGCTTCATAACCACTTGTTATGAAATAAGCAATGGTTCTTCCAAAAATGAGGAATTTTGGTTTATGCATTTCACTGGGAAGCTTTTGCCAATCTTTTATTTATTTTTCAAATTTAACATTATGCTTTATTGAGATTTACCCTTTCTTTCCCATAAGGACTACTTTTCCTACTGCCAGCTTTATAAAAGCGGTTTAAAGTTTACATTCATGTTATCATAATATATTTTTACATTATTTTAAGTCCCATGGATAAATATCTCAGGCTTGTTAGAAAGACATCTCATTTCCCCTAGGAAAATGTACTGCTTTTAAAAAAATCTTAAAATATATAAAAAATATTTAAAATGTTCTTTGAAGAATGGCTCTCTAAAGTATTAAGTTGCGTTTAATAATATTCCTTCTTTTACTAAAGCAATCATTTACACCATGGACAGTCTGAATTAAAATAATCCATCAATGCATCATAGCTCAGTTGCAGGCAGTGACATGAAGAACGCCATGGCAACAAACCAATGGAACTACAGAAGTTTCATAGTGTCAACAGAAACAGGGAGTCTCAGCTAGGTGACTTTCTCAGAGAGGAAGCTGGCAATATTTATAGAAAACTGTTACTTCTAGAAACTATGTTTAGAAAGTATTTTAAAAAGGACACAAGCCAGTTTTGATTAAGAGACAGTTCTGAAGAAGGACAGTAGTATTTGGTCCCAGAACTTAACCCTGAATTTCCACTGGAAGTAAATAAGTATTAATGTAAAGCTCTTATAAGAGATCTTGACCTGACAGTCTTGGCAATATAGACACAATTGTTCTCAATGAATTCATTATATTCTTTCTCCCCTTGATACTAGCAGTCATGACATTTTCAGTAGATGAATTATTTCCTGGGGAAATCCTACATTACAGGACACTTTGGATTTCAGTCTTTTCATAGTTAGCTTCTAAAAGATAAGGCTAGATTCCAGAAAAAGGCATTAAAGCATGTGATTACTGACTTAAGAATTTATTTCAGGCTTTTATAGGTCAGTTACCCAAGAAATAAGTGACTAGCTAAAGTTCTTTCAGAAAGGCTGTAACCAATCTTAAATACTTAAAACATCTCTTCCAATGGCACCATTATTCTAGCACCCCAAGTTGCAGTATTCCAGGTTTCAAATCACAGAAGCTAGGAAAAATGACTAAATTGAAAAAGCCCCAACCACCCAAAAATAATTCCACCGTCAAAGATTTTTTTTTTTTTTTCTGAAACTATTTTATAGATTGGTAAAGCTACCTGGAAAAAAACAATATGAGAAGAATGGCACCAAAAAGTTTTGTGACCATTTCATTAGATGCTGATATTGCTTCTTCATTAACTACAAAAAATAAAACAAAACTCCACCCAAAACTTTGTGATGACAACAGGCAGGTGTTTTTATAAGACTGTCACATGAACAGAAGTCAAAATACATCATCAAAGACTGTAAAGGAAAAAAAGAGTTAAACAGAAAATAACTCTCCTCTTAAAAACAGAAATCAGAATTATATATGCTTGCACAAAATAAAGTAAGAAACTTATCATGACATAAATGAATCTTAATGAATTATTTTGTTATAGTGATGGGAACTACTAATAAAAGAGATAATTTGAAGGAGGAAATCTTTCTACCTATAATTAAAGCTGTTTTGTTTTTCTACAAAAGCTTTTGCAATACCATGATATATTCAGTTATTTTCCCTAAGCAGCTCATGGAATTCAGTCCTGGATACTATTTCTTTACTTATTATCATAATCTTTTGTTTCTGTTTACATGCACCTATTAAGAGAATCATTTAAGCACCTTTTAACTCAATCATACTTAGGTGTAGAGGTAAATTGAAGAGCAGCACACAATTCCAAACAAGTTTATCATAAGTGATTGCCCAGATGGACAAGATGTGCTTTCAGGAGTGCAAAGCTTGCAGCTCTGGCTCATTAACAGTGATATAAATCAGGAGTATTCATGGAAGTCAGTGGATTAAACAGTTCTAAAAGGAGTGAGAGGAGCTATAGGACTGGATTGCTTGCATTTTTGAGGACCACACAGTGGATGACATTTCCTGCTCCTTAACAAAGCTTCAAAATTCAGAGAAGTAAACTTCCACTTAGACATAGTGTCATAAATTTCAGAGGGAAAAGGTTTCACGACCTTTGGCAGCTTATACTTTTCTAAAATAATAAAGCTTGTAAGACTCAAAGGTTATGTTGAGGGGTTCAATTTTTTTCTATTTGAGAACTTTTGCTTTTTCACAAAAAATAAATGCAGCATTTCTGTAAGCCTTATATCAAAATGCATTCTCATACATTCAATCAGTGTTGTATCCTGTAAAGGTCTGCCTCAAAATATGCTCTGAATTTCTACCTTTTTACTCTCTAATGCAACTGAAAAAGTGTCCCTTTTTTCAGAGTAAAATTTCATTTATATACATAGGAAAAGCTTAAGTAAAATCTATTAAAATGTCATTGCAGTCATTATGTATTTTTTAAGTTTCAAGGAGGAATGCATCTGGGCTTGATCTTCAGCACAACCAACAAAATAACAGAGACCATTTCTTAAACATCTGAATCCTTTCCAACAAGAGATTTTTTTAGGGAATCAAGTCCATGGGTTTATTTACCTTTTTCTCCCTAGTATAAATTGCTTATTTCTTATATCATGCATAAAAAGTTTTATAAGAAAGACAATGGTGGCAGACACCTTAAACATCTCTAAAACTGTATGTCACAAATGAAAACAGGACAAGCAAATAACTAATATTCAAAATATGACTTAGAGTAATGACAAATTGAAATACAAAGAAAGTCTATTGTACAAAAAAAGTAAACTATTCTGTTGGGTTTTTTTAAATTAATTGTCTTTTTTTAGCACAAGAGAAGTTAATAAAGACATAACTAGTGGGTTAACACAATAAAAAAAGGTCATTGAGTCTTCTATTCCTCTTATATTTCTGTTTTTTTTTCTTTTGAAGCATTTTCCTTTAAAAACAAACCCTAAACTTTTCTTCCACTGACTATAATGGAGAACACACTTCATAGAGTCACATCTTTAAGAAAAATATTCTTGTTGATTTTATTAATAGCATTTTAAAAGAAAAGTACATATTTGCTAAAATGCAATGAAATGTCCAAGGCGGAAGCATTAGGCCATATTAATTTCAAATTACTAACATTTTTATACACTAGCTTAATGAATTAAGAATTATTGGCTACTTATTTTAAAGGACAACCACTTTTTATTTAAAGAACTATGAGGTACATGCTTCACTGTCAGCAATCCTTCCAGTACCATTCTTTTTTTAGAACACAGGAGACTTGTACAGCTCTCTAGACTTAGAAGATCAACTCCAAGAATCCCTATATGCCATATGAATTTTATATTAGAAAAACCTGACCAGAAGTTTTCAAAATAAAAATATACCAGCAAAGCTGTGCAGGAGAACTGATAATAACAGCATGTGTCCATGTTCACAGCCTACTCCTCTCTCTCTGTGAAGAAATATTTATCTAGATTATTCAACGGTAAATTCATCTCTCACACTTTGACCACATAATGCTTACAATGAATTTAGTATGAGGATCTACCTCAGGCAAGAAATTCATGTTCAAATCATGTATACATACTCTCCTGAAGAAGATTATAAACAATTAAAGAGAATGGTTTAAGTGTAGTTTCCAAGTTCTTTGACAGCTTTATCATGTAAAGGAGTCCAATGCTAAGTTTCTTAGTCCTAGAGTGTCCTAGTGAAAGACAGCCCTCCCACTAGCTTAAACAAGTGAAAAGCAGCATGGGATAAATAAATCTTTTTATAGTTATTATTGTTATTATTATTAGTAGTAGTAGTAGCAGTAGTAGTATTGAATTGCTGAAGGAGAAAATACTGAGGGAGAGGGGAGGCAGAAGCCCTTATCTCTGTTACAGGATTTTCTCTCTCTGAGATTGCTCTGTGTGGCACAAATGGTTCAGACTTCATAGAGTTTATGAAACTAGAACAGTATGGGAAGAGAACTTCTTTGTTAAAGAGAAGTTATTTCAGGGTTTCTGGAGATGAAGGCTGACTCAAGAACCCATACCAATTCTCCCAGGAGAATGAGCAGCTAAGTATTAACAAAGTTGCTTTTCCACATAAGAAAGCATTGCATGTTCCAGCCCTTTCAGACACATCCTTTTTCTTTTGCCATTTAAAAAAAATACTCTAATTTCTTCACTGTGCTGCTGCTTTTTACATGCCTGCATAAGCAGAAAGCGTTATGCATCACAACTTGCCATGAATGGCAAGAGCCTTCATACAGTCTCACAGGACTTCTTTTGACCCAAATTGGCCTTTCAAACATGACAGCATTGCTTCAGAAGACTTGGCTTATCCATTCAGTGACTGTGCTGGCTGGGATCTCTAACTCATCGGGAAAAGAGAATCTGCTCCAGGTTGGGAGCCAACTGCTGGTGCAACACTGACAGATGCAGGACCCATATGCCCAAGTCTGGGTAGGATGCCTGTATCACTGGCATCTGGATGTCAGCTTTCCTTTTCTGGCTCTAATTCTGGCTTTGCTGATAAACCCGATTGTCTGTCTGCCGTGGGTCAGCCTGCTGCTGCCCTGTAGCCATGTTTTGTGGATTACTCAGTGGTTCCTCTCTATTAAGGAGTACTATCTGAGCATATCCCTTAATGCTTTCATAGGCCACTACATCTAATTCCAGTATTTCTACTGTTCCTGGTGATTTCAGCATAGATGATTAAATCTTGCAGGTGCAGCAAATCTGTAGAATGTGTAAATGTTCATTTCCTGTCTAGTGGCTAGGAAGTTATGCTGATACCACCCATTACTTTTTAATCCTAAACAATTTTTTATTGCTAGATATACTGCCCGGAATTGGAAGTGTAAGGTTTGAATGACCAGAAAGAAATTTTTATGAAGAGGAAAACAACCATCATTAAAATGCTCTTTAATAGTTAAAAAAGTAAAAAACAAACAAAACTGATATAAAAATGTTACAAAATACTATTGACACCTGATTAGATATTTGCATGTGTCACCCTGCCAGGCACAATCTTGAAACTAAAAGAAATAAAATGCCCTTTAAGTAAAATTCTGTGCTCTGCTCTTGCTACTGCTCTTCCTTAGTTCCTCTGAAAAAGAGACTTTTTATCACCTGAGAATGAAATGTATTGACCTAAGTACTTGTGAACAAACATTGATAATACCCACAAATTAATAAATATCAACCATTTTCTTAGGCAAGAAATAGGAAAGGTTCTTTTCTGTTTAAATTTGGAGTCTACCAAAACCAGAGCCTATCCATGAGGGAGGTCACTGAATCTCATTCTAGAACAAGGCTTAACAGTATATGCACTCCCCTATCCAGCAGCAGCAGCTACAAGCACTTCATGCCAAGCCTCCTACACGCAGATAATTTATACCCTCATCAGGAATAATCTATCTGGGAGCTGGGGAAACTTTTGTAGAATGAAAGCCAAATGCTGCTAATTGGCCTTGGCAAACACTGGAAATACGGGGGCAGTACAAAGCCAGGAGCCTGAATGTGCAAGGACTAGACATGCACAGCCCCCTTCCTCTCCTACAGCATGTTCCCAGCCTTATGTGGCCTAAAATGCAGCCTAAGAGGCAAATGTGTGGAATCTTAAGTAGACACAAATAAGAATCCCTACAAAGGCTCAGTGCAATGCCAGTGACAATGCAGTCCTTTCTATGGAAAGGTGTGTTAGCTCCTGCTAGGCAGCTGACATACGGGTTCAACCTTTCACAGGCACAGCTTTAGGAGCCTACAACTAGGTGTTTAACTAAAATACTCTAATTTCTCTCTTTTTTTTTGTGCCAGCTGCAAAACATGACAATTAATAACTACGAGAAAATAAATGCAAAAGCTGTTTTTCATTTTGAGGATGCTAGGCTTGGGTTTATAATAAACAAAACCAAGTATTTTGTTCTTGCTTTGACAGACTAATACAACATTATATCCCTGAAAATTTGAACTGTTTCATACCTTCTTTTATACATTCTGATAAATATTATTTATGTTTAGAATATGTAATACTTTTTCTTCAAAGGAAGGATCATATTAAGCATTTGATTCTGCTTGAGTACATAATTTGTAAAGGATGAAAACCACTGCCTTGATCATTATTGTTTCAGACGTGTAAATGCAAAAATTGTTTGAGAGAGAGAACAAAAAAGAGACAGCAAGTTTAGCAGGACAGTCTTTCAATGATACTTTTTCAAGTCCCAAACATTTTGTTCTTAGAATTAGCAGAGGACTTACTCTTATTTCCAGAACTGCCTGTTGATCATATACTGTCCATAAATAGGCCTTGAAATTCTAAACCATAATAGAAATAAATTTTTATGTAAAATTTTGGTTGCTTTGAATACTGAGACAGTGAGTCCAGACTTTCAATTTAAATCTCACCTGTAAATAATCTTCTTTCAGACTGTACAGAGGAAATCTGATATTCTCTACTACATGTCTATTACATATCAGGGCTCCACTAAAGCTCTAGCTTTGTTTCATTAATTTTCAACAAAACTCTTTTTCATGCTGTGGACTAAGAAGCATTTGCCATTAGCCTGAAGAAAGCTGACCAGTCCCATACTGACAGTGTGTCCCTTCAAATCTTTCCACCTGATGTTATTTTTGGAATAGGAAAAAGCCAAGTGGCTCTATCAATGGGCTAGGAGACAGCTCCTACAGCTAAAGCGTCCTCTTTAACAACTGTTCTCTACTGTAGGACTCTCTTGCACTGGGAGGAGGACTTCTGAACTCTAGACACAGACATACACATCACAGATTTTTCATTCTCCTTAAAGTATGCATTAAAGGCTGCTAATCCACCACCTCAGAGCTAAAAACCCCAAAAGAATGAAATCATAATGATGAAAACCTTTATGCTGAGCAGAAGACACAACTGAAGGGAAGAACAGAATAACAAAGTGCAAAGCAAGCCAATGATACACACTTTAAATCACTAGCTATAATAAATATATAGGATACAATTTACAGTGCATTAAATCAAACCTGAATTCCGTGAGGCTCTATCAAAGAGGTATAGTTGTACAGTAATCTAAAATGATACATATCTAAATAGGAACCTCCTTAAAATGTAAGAAATCTAAAAGGAGAAAATTCATTAGCTAAGTACTGTGCATAATTAACAAAGAGAGTCCAGCCCAAGTTTGCAGCTTTTGTGACCTTATTACGTTTGTGTGTGTGTTTGTGTGTGCCTAAATATGATACCATGCAATTACATATAACCACTTGTGGAAATGTTCTCTTTTTTCCCATAGTCCCTTTTTTAATTTCTGTACAGATAGACATTTTGCCAGCAACTAATAGAAACAACCATTTAATCAACTTTTGAGATAATATACTTCAGAACAGAGAGTATGCTCTACAAGCTTGACTCATTTATTTCAAGAATATTTGTATTCCCTTAAACGTTATGTACTCAAAAGTCTGTAAAGGTGCCCGCACTCTTTCCAAGTAAATCCAGGAGAAAAAGAACAAAATCTTCAGTTTTTATAGCATTGGGGAAGTTTGAACACATAGGTTCCATGTCAATATGTAATGTTTCTATTTATTTATGCCTCACAGTTGGAAACAACCAAACAAGCAAGCAAACAAAAAGTGACTAGCAGACACCTGATATAAGGAAATAACTCAAGAGTTAAAAGCAGCCTTAAACAATAGCATTCACATGAATCTCAGATCTTCATGGTCCATTAAAGGGTTTTCTGTATGCAGACTAAAACCCTACCCTTTCCCAGCTCCCAGGTAAAAAGAGGGAACAGAGTGCTGCCCTTCACATCCATTGCAGAGGAGTACGAATGATGTTTAAAGCCTGTTTCCAGTGTTATATACTTTTATAAGAACTGAAATGAGAAATAATTGAAATCTTTGAAACTGTCATCAGTGTTTTCAAAAAAGTGAAGAAAAATATCAGTTAACTTGCCCAGCATGAAAGCCCATGAAATACACTTTTCCCCATTTTTATTTATTTATATAAAACCAACACTCTTTTCCTTTCTTGATGAATGCTGTGATTGAAAAAAATGAAAAAAAGTTCTCTGAAACAAGGACACTTACTGCCCTCACCTATATCTTTACACACATCATGGAAGGTATAATTCTTCCTAGTGAACCCACACATTAGTTTATGCTGTCTATACTTTTCAAGCCACCTCACTTCAGAGAAATATAGGGCAAAACCCAAAATCATAGCAGAATTCAGGCTCCATTAGAGTTCTGCGACGTACTTGAAGAAAAAAAATCCTCCTTCAGCTTCTGCAGGCTGCACAAACTCCTCCATTTCTTTTAATGACCTATTCCCTCTGTTTGATTCAATACAGCCCACTGGCTATGGAAATGACAACACTCAGCAGGTGACAACAAAACGGTCAACAAATGGCTGAGACATGTCATTTTCTTCAAATAGTTTCTCAGGAATTAAATGACACACCACTGTATGTGTACATGTCCTACTCCGATCAAATATTTTTTTTTATTAAATGAAACTGCACACTTCTATATATGTAGTTTCCATACGAAATGCAGGCTTAAGTGTACTGCTAGAAGCTCCAATTGCAAAACAATTTGCTGTTTCCCACACCTCCCCAGTCTCCTTTTAGCATATAACCCCTTGGGCAGCAAATGCTCGGATGCTGTACCTTTGCCATAACTCCAGATTGAAATCCCTGCCCTTATGGAGTCAATCTGATGCATTTGCTATGACTGGGACAAATTGGAGTATGCAAATTAGCACCTTTTGAGTCTCCTGAACCCAGGAAATTCTCTTGCTACGTGTTCCAGCTAATGGACCTGAGATGTCCTTTGTAACAGTGCTGTCTGTGCAACTCCTTTAACCTTTTCAGATTCTGATCTAGCCTTTGTTCCTAGCCCTTTTTAGAATCGTGCAATGTATCAAGTTAACCTCTGTTATAATTCAAACTGGTGTAACACCAGAGCCATATCATAGCATGCAGTGGCATTTACACATGTTTAAAGTGCAAAAGAGCATCCAACAGTGAATAGAGGCCCACAACATTAAAATTTTTAAGAGAGCTTTTTCTGCCTACTTTCAGCTTCAAATACTTATCATTACCCTGAATCACTTAAACTAGGACAAAATACACAATTAGATTTCTAAATTTCTAAATAAACTAATATCAAGGATAAGAGTTTGCCCTTTTAAGACAAGAGTATGACCTTCTGAGAAGACTGTCAATCTACAAAGTACTCGAGGAGTGATCGTTGATCAAGCATGAACAGATTCCTAGGTAGATTTTACAGAAATCTACAGAAAGAAGCAGAAAGATGAAAAAGCATTATCCTCAAATCATAAAGGGCAAGCTGCTACTGGAGATGTCTTGGAACAGACACACTGCAAAGCAAGATACTGATCTTTTCTTACATGAGTCTTATGACCCTTTTCACAACATTTCAGCATTTACACTGCTTTCCTGCCTTTAAACTGTGTTTGGGTGTGGTGTTTGAACAGTTAATAAAACACACATTTCATGTCACTTCAAATTACTGCTTCCAAGTCAATTCTGTGTCTATCTTTCCTCAACACAACATTTAGTATGTTGATACACTGCTCTCTTGCTGATTTTTATTTTTTTAAGATTTTTTTCCTAATTTAATATTCTTTGGTCCTGTCCACTTAAAATTTTATCATTTCTAGAAAGTTATACTTTCATCAGGATATATACAATCTCTTATATCATAGGTCAATCATTGTTCAGTTTATACTAAGCCACTACAGCATCTCATTTATTGCTGTTAAACCTCTGTTTTGGAATTACTAAGTTGAACTGTATAGTCATCAACTATTCTAGAGAAAACATGATTGCATACTAAATGCTTTTGATTTTGGCTAGAGATGCAGATTAAATAAATGCTTTTTTTTCTCCCCGTTGTTCAGCTTCTGGACTGCATTTTGTTGAGAGCATTTGTTGTTCCCTTTGGTTTTCTACCCAAACTCTCTGGATGCCACTTAATGTCAGGAAGAAAACTCATAAATATGGGTTGTACTTAACAATTAGGAGGTTCAGATTCAAAATTTAAGTACACAAAATAGAGTCAATATATGCCCTACAGAAATAATTTCCCCACAGAACTTTTATATGATCTCCAAACCTCCAGTTCTGACTTGCTGTGTACTTTTTCTGTCTCATTGCATTTATGCACAGCTCTTTGCCAATACAAAGTTTAGCATTGCTTTGCTGTGTGGTTTGATCTGTAACAACTATTTCCTCTTAACTAATCTATTTAATTTCCACTTTATTTTTGGCTACTGATGCATAACTTAACCTCTACTTCATCCCCAAATTTTTTGCTTTCAGACAGCACAGATCTATTCTATCTATTCTAACCCAACATAACCTAAGTTTTGTCAGCCTTTTCACATTTTCCTCTTTTCGTCTGCCTTTGACACATGCTAACAGATGTCAGTTAGTAGTCTACCCCTTTAACCCAATGCAGACAAGAAGCTGAACAGTCTTCTTCATTCTCAGAAAGTATACCACTGACATCATCATTAGCAATTGCCCTTCACAAATTTCCAAGCCAGTAGAAGTCTTTTCTCCTGACACCTTTTACAGCCTGGAAAAATCCTCCATCAGTACTACCATCTGCTGCTTCCTCACCTTTAGTCTTGTGTCACCATTTCTGTGTTGACTAGTGTTATACAGAGAGAACCTCATTATGTAATACTCAGAATGACTGAAAATAGTAAATGAGAAGAGAAATCTTCCCCCTAATATTTTATAGCACTCCAACACTTTCCTGTCTCTTTTCCCACTTTTTAAATTTTCTTGTCAGATGGGACTCCCTATAATAATTCAAATATTGGATGAAAATGAGACTTACACTCAGCTATAGCCTAGCCAGTAAACTTTTTTTTTTTTTTCCCTATTGCCTCTATCTAATTAAAACACTATAAAGTATTACAAAACATTTGTGGGGGAAGAAAAAAACATAGAATTTTGTATCTCATTCACTTATGATTATTCATACTGCTTGGCTGATTTTAATACCTAACCAACAATAGGCTTACAAGGCAAAGTATCAGTACTTTTTTGCCTTCAGGAGAAAGTTCTGTTTCTCCATTACACTGTTAGTTGTGTGCAACACTTGTACCATCCACAGTTGTTCACTACTGCAAAAATGTAAATAACTTGCTCTGTTTACGGTTCTCTAAGTTGTTTTAACAAAACATTTTCACAAATTTTGCCCAATCTAAACTGGTTGCATGCTTAACACATATTGACAATGTATGGAGAACTTTACTCACATCCTCTCCAGCAAAATTATTTTTTTAATAGTGAATGGTGTAACTGTCTAATTATATCCTAATCTAGTTATTATGGAATAATAGCAACATCTTCCAAACATGATTAAATACTGTAGTGAAACTGCAGAGTGAATTCTTTCCACTTTTTGTCTAGAAAGCTTGATGGAATACCATTGTTCTAAAAGTATGTCTATAATTCTATAAAAATAGTGACAGAAATGAAGGACAAGACCCATTTGGAGAACAGAGAAATGGGATGAAAGTTTCCTGCAAATCTTGTATTTCATTCTACACCTTCTGTATTTGATAACATTGAATTACAAACTGGATGATAAAACTGCATTAACTTGAGGAGTATGTGAAAACATTTTCCTGATAACAACTTCCAATTTTTCTGGCTGAAGATGGGAAAAAGCCTTTTATTTTGTAACTAGTGAGGTATTAGCAATCTTTGTTTGCATTCAGTTGATCATTCATTGTGACCCTGAGTACTTCTGCGAGTATCACAAATGCGTTTCAATCTGTTATTTGCAGCCATTGCACAGCATGAAGAGTTGGATGGGACCAACCCCTTGAGCACAGTTGTACATACAGCTTTACTTCAGTTTAGGAGTGCAGGTGGATGGGGTTCTGGCTACCTGCAAACAGAAGATTGCTAGAGTGCTCACTTGGACTGAAGAAACATTAATCTTCCTCTGTCCTGAGAAATTTAAGCTTCTCTGACGTGCTCCAGAAAACAAACCAATGACTCAGCTACTCTATATGGTACTGGCATCACCTGGAATGAGTCACTAGAAAACACAGAAATTGTATTCATCTGCACATTTACCTCACAATTAATAAGGGCCCCTTTCTGAAGCACAGTAGTATACTAAATTGACAAACAGGTTATATTTTACAGTTTCATGTTAGTCTTATTATTGAAGTTGGATACATGAATAAAAATAATTAGAAAAAGACTATCAAACTATTAGGATAAGAGGTGTTATTCAATTGTTCACAATGCTAGCAAATTCATTAGGCTTCTCACGTCCATAGGATGTGGGTGGTTTGCTAATTTGTTGACTTTAAATAAAGAAAAGCTAAAGTAACATCAATGGGTTTAAAAGCCCATAGCTTCTCTATAGGTTGAAGGTAAAGAGACAATTAAATCTTCCATGAAGTTCCATCCACCATCAGAGGCTTTCAGTGGAGTGAAAAGCGTGTGAACCAAGATCACCTTTCATGCATGGGGTAAAGCCAAATTGCAGCATTGGAGCCATTTGCAGCTTCCAAGTAGCTCAAGTTCTGCTCCCGTTCTAGGATGACATTCCATGATCAAGGCTGTGGTGACACAGAGGTTTCTAGGAGGTAAAACAAGGGCTTACAGGCCTTGTGCGTATTTCAGGTGATTTTGTTAGGTCATCTTGGACACAACTGGGAATCCACTACAGGTATTTTCTGTGCATTGTTAACCATTCAGTCTAAGTGGTTTGTAGTTTGTGACTTTTGGCTCAATGAAGAATACAACCTATAGGGTAAGACTGTTTTCATTGAGGATCTTTTTCCTTGGATCTTAATGGGAAACTGATTCTTCTCTCATTGAATCTGTTACTGCAACTACAAAGATGTTTGTTCACCACAAAATGCCTAATGGGAGATAAAAGTACAACACAAAGTAAAAGGGAAATGCAAGTCTCAGAAAATTTCCAAGATAATATCCAACAAGGATTATGAAAAGCTTCTAGGAAGGTAGGTGGGGACCTTTAGGGTAGGCACCTTTATGGAACACAGAACTCAGTAACTGTCATCCACACATAAATCACGGGTACACAACAGATCTTGCTATGGGAATAAATGAGATCGGTAGTTGGCTTTTTTCTGTCTGGTTCAGTAGTTCAATTCTATCAAATCTATCAAAATTATCTAATGTGCAATAACTTTTGGGACATGGCAGAAATAAACTGTGGTCTTCCAATTAGTTTGATTTTGTATCATGTTTGGTTTGTTTCTTTTTTTTGTTTGTGTGTTTTGAAACTCATTGTACAAATCTACATCGTAACAGTTGTTCATGCCAGCACTCACAATTGAAAATTCCCACAAAAAGAAGAAAAGGATATACTTTTTGTTGCACTGACATTTCAGTATCCATCCAATATAAGGACTTCTTCACTCAAGAGGAGGTGGGACAGTATAGACGATCTAAGACAGCTAGTATCTGTTAGTGTGTATGTAATGAGTACATAATGCTATATCAAAGTGTTAGAGTTTCTTAACAGTTGAATAGGCACTGCTGAAGCAAAGAATGCAATTATGAAAGTTATCACTCTTGTATGCAGAAATTCAAAATGCATACTGCTCACTACAGTTCAGAGACACTCTCCTATTATTACTACTTATACCATCTTCCCATCCTAGCCTGCCTTTAAAACTATTCCATTGTGATTGATTCCAAACACTTAGTCTTTAAAAAGGCACTGGTGTTTTCAAAGGAAGAAATATATAGTTTCAAAATATTAAATTTTATTTGAAAATAATGTACATTATACTTTTAATTGTTTTACAGTTCAAATTGTAAGGTGTGCTCTTTTTTGTTCAAGAATTTTAAAAGCAACTAATTTAAATATGCAAAATTATCTTGAGTTGTTCATACGTGAACTTAAAAGCCATGCAACACAGGAAAATTAAGTAATTATGCCTCCAAGTTATTTACTGCAATTAAGCTCATTTATCATATGCAAATTAGTGCAAACTGGTCTCATTAGTTACTAAATTACTCAATATGAGCTGAACAATGTAGCACTCCAGTTTGTAATGAAAAATCCCTGTAGAGGCAAGCAGTATCAATTAAGCTAATTTGCATATGCAAATATATTCACTAACTTTCCCTTTTCTCTATATTTAGTTCTACATTTCCTGATCATTCCTGATTATAAGAAGACTATGGGGTTACTGACCCTTTTTCACACCTTCTCAATAGCAATGAAGTTACAGAAAAAAATCCAGAGGTCCTGAAAAATTGATGAAAATCTTGCTAATTTTTACGACCAATTTAAGCCAAATTTTTAATAGTAGGTACCAGAAGTAATTTTTTTACTGGATTTACTTGATAGACAGATATATATACAGAAATACGAACCAGAAGATATCTGTTCTCCTTATGACACCACTTTTCAGAAGAAAAAGAATGCAAGACAAGCAAAACAAAGCCCATAATTTGGCAAGTCAAAAATCTTGTCAAAAATTAATTAACGTATTGCCATTATCTACTTTTCTCCTTCATTGCATCCTATTCTACTATTCATAATTCAGGTGATTTTACTTGGAAAACATTTAAAAGACATTCCACTGACATAAAGATTCAGATGTAACAGTGTTTGAGCAATCATCTTTCGTGGTCTTTTTTTCCACAAGCACAGAGTGGATAGTGCCTTTGGCTTCAAACCTACTACTGGGAATCTCTTCAGCATGATACACAGCAATCAGCTGTGGCTTGGAGATTTTTTGACACAGAATCATACAATTTGAGACTGATTCAGGTTAAAAGGATCCTCAAAGATCACCCAGCTCCAACCTTGCTGCCATGGGCAGGGAACCTTCCCCTAGACCAGGTTGCTCAGAGCCCCATCCAACGTGGCCTTGGACACTGCCAAGGATGGGGCAGCCACAGCTTCTCTGGACAACCTCTTCCAGGGCTTCACCACCCTCACAGTGAGGATGTGCTCGAGTCTCAGATTTCATATGCAAGCAAAGTGTAAGCCTCTACGTATATCTAGATTTGTACAAAAGACAAATGCAAAGATGCACCCAGGCTTACATAAATGAAACCCTTTAAAAGTATTAAATTTGTTTTTATTGGGGTTTTTATTCAATTTTTCATCTCTGAATTTATGTAAAGATAATAGTGCCTTGATTTTTTTGGAGCTGATGAAGTCTGCCATTAACAGAACAGAATTAACTGTATGATCCCTGGGCACAAAGACTCTCAGATCAAAATTAACTTTTATTTTTCTCATGATGGGTAGAGTTTTACTTTTCTATTTTCTGCACTTAACTGCATATGGGAGAAAAACCTTTAGTACCTGTATTGATCATCAGTTAAGCAGTATTTAAAGATTTGACTGCTTAATAATAAAAAAAACTCCCAATCATGGATGAAGACATTCTTCATTCAATGATAACTAAGAATTATATGTAAATACATGGATTTAATATGTATGGACATGACTAATGTATATAATGTATAGCTAGACATGACTGACACTACCTGCTTGTAGACTCAAAATGTAAAAATATCACTAGATGTACCTCCATTTCTATTTTTGTAATGTCATTTTAGATAAACTATATCCACTTCTTTTAAAATCTACTGTATAACATATATTTGATCTTGAACTATCAAAATATTAAAAATATTAGAGAGGCCCCTTAATTTCTGAGCTTACACTTAACCCAGTCTTCAAAATATTAATAGCAAAAGGGATTACACAAACTATTAATTCAAATTCTTCACATAGCAGACTCTGAAATCAAAATTCCCAAGGTATAATCAAGGTTGTTTACTTGACTTGCAAACAATACTTATCATGATATTTATTTGATGATAAGTTCTGTGAGTAGCAGACTAGGTGAGAACATGTTAGCATGGTATTCTACCACACAGTCTGTCCAATTGTTGTTTTAAAAATAATTTTGTCTTCTGCTGATTATATTTCTACCTATTAGACCACAAGGCAGTACTCTGAAGTGATCTGTTTAGAAGTGGTGCATTTGAATGCATTACCCAGGTTTCCCTCCCAAGGGTTGATTGCTCTGCTAAGATAAGACAAAATCTTAACGTGTCATGATAAAGCTGTCACCACTATTAATTCATATTGTCCTTTATCCATCGTGAACAGCCTATCTGGCAAATATCAGAGTGGAACTTCCTATTATCAACTGAGAGATTCATGGGAGTACTTTGATAAAAGCATTGTCTTCTTTGAAAGGGCCACACCTCAACAGATATTCAGTACAAGGCTGATGGTAATTTTGATTTTAAATCCTCAGTTTTGAGTAAAAGTGAAATACAGGGGTTTTTTTTAGTAGTAGTATGATAAAGTTATATCGTGAAAACACCTTAATTTATCACAAATAATTTTCTTTTAAAAAAATCAAAATCAAGCAAAATAAAACAAATAAAACCCTCCAAAAACAACAACAACAAAAAAAAAACTAATGAAACAAAAAAGTCCCAAAAACATAACAAAATAAACCAACAAAAAAAACGCACAAAAACAAAACCAAACCCCATCGACTCATAAGTGGAATCTAGTTTAAACAAGTATGAAAGTCACTAATTGTTTTAATACACAGCAAATGAAAAACTCAAATATCAAGTAGTTTTCAAAGCAGCCATCCTAGGTTTTTTCATTTTCATCCATAAGAGTCATACTTAATACTTAAAGAGTGTAAATAAATCAGTCTCAATGAGGTTTTATTTATAGGTGAGTTATAAATAATATTGTAAAAAACATACCTTTAGGATATATGATATGTTTACACACTCAACATACTGACAAATTACATTAACTGAAATATCACAAAGCTGCAAGTTCTTCCTTTTTTTTTCTACGTGTATGAGACAGCATAGCAGTGTTCCTGCCTAATATGCAAACAGAATACTGTAGATACTGGTGCAGATCTCTATACATGCAATAACTACAGCAAAAGTATTTGCTTACAGAATCAAAAACTTGACCTAGACCTCTGCCAAGAGTGCACAACTAAGCAAATAATTTCATTCATGATTCTTGCTCCAGAAAGAAATTAATTCTACTAGTTAATTTAATGTTTTCCTAAAATTATCTTTGTTGCTATTCTGCATTTAGTTATTTTATAAAGATGTGAAAATTCTGACATTATCTATAGTGCTTTTGAATACCACAGCTGAGTTAGTACAGAGAGATAGCTCTCAATCATTTCAAATTAAGTGGAATATTTCTCATGATAATATCCTAATTTACCTCTCTCCTACCTCTCAAAAGATAATACAGCAGACAATATATTTGCATTGAGAAGCTGTGTACATGGCTAAATACGAGCAGTTATTCAGCACCACACTTAGAAAAGACTTTGTGTGGGTTTTATTTCCATAGTGCTGGGTTTTCCTTACTCCAAAGTACATCACATTTTCTTTTTAACTGCTTGTACTCCACATTTGATCACTTCAGCCTAAGAAAGGCTGTAGTAACCCTGGAAAAATAAATCATGCACAAGAACATTTCCATCAGGTCACTGTTTTTCAGTTGAGTCTTCCAGGAATATGAAGACTTGTGTCATGAGACAATCTTGTTTGACAAATACCAGACCAGTTTTCAGCCAAAGCTAAGGACACCTAAGAGGCATGCTTCTATTATTTTTTAATCTCTACAGTTTGCTCCAAATTTATGATATATAATTGTGACAACTGGGATATCATGGAGGAAAGCAGTGCTCATAAACCAAAGGGGGGAAAAGAACCCCAACCCTAAATTGATACATGACACAAGACAAATCACCAACACAAAATACTAGCTTGTACACACATTCACACAAACACATAAGGGCATTCTGCAAGCAAACACCTACTGCACAATTCTGAACAACAAAATACTGTGATTCAGCTAAAACAACACGTGCCTTCCCTATTTTTAACAGTCTCTCAATTATGGACTTTCAAGATAGAAGAAATATGAACATGAAAAAATAATCTCATCAACTTAAGTGATGATAAACAATACTATTTAAATTATTCGCAGAAATATGACCAGGTAAGTATTTTGATTTTTCTTGGAAAAGCCATTTTTCTTTTACCTGTAAAATATGACTTCCCAAATGTGATTCAAATACTTCAATGGCAAGGGCACTGGGACTTCTCCTGCGCTGGGCACCTATAACTGAATAAAAAACAGTTATGTTGTATGGTCTGTACATTCATTTCTCATGCATCCTCATCACTGATATTAAATTTCGTATCTTAATACACTGGTGTTAATTTAAATTTTGCCTTCTATGTAGTATAAAAATTTAGTAATTTAATATGTAATATAAGACTCAAATTTCTAAGATAAAAAAGGATTTTAAAAACCAATCTATTTAAAAGTCCAATGGATCTGGAAATGACTTATTTGTTCAGATATATCTCAAATCCCTGTAGGTTTATGGTGATGAAAGCATGCAGAATTTAGTGAAAAATACTATTGAAAAAGAGGCTACACATATTGTAAATATTTTGAAATGTGGGGATAAGAACTAAATATCACTCATGAATTAGGAAGTTTATTCTACTGTTTGTCTGAGAGGTTTATCTGAACATGTTGTTATTTGAACTGAAATGAAATAAACACATTAAAAACCAACATTTGTAAATACATCTAGTATCCACATCAAAGTTCTCCTCAGTGCAGAGAAGTATTTTAGTATCCCAGATATCCATGTTAGTTGCTGGAAGATATACTTAAAACTTCAGCTTCTAAATTAACATAGTTTAAAAGTACAAAGTGAGTAATAGGTAGCTATGCTTCAAAGGCAGCAGTGACTACAAAAAAGGCTCAGAAATCACAGAACTAATATTTTGTTAAACTCTAAATGCCAGGAACACAAAGCCAGAAATTAAGTCTGCATGTAACCAAACATAGCCATCTACTATAAGCTGAGCTTTCTTAGGCTTAGGCTACCTTTCCCAAATGATCAGAGAAAGCCAGAGCACAGAAAAGACAGCACAGGGCTTCAGGAAGCTTCCTTGCCTATCTTCATGACAAAACCAGGCATATCCATAGCAGAGAGAAGAGGCAAAGTTTGCCCTGCGCCCTTCTTCTTCTAAAGCGTGTACAGAAGCATTTACATCCCAAGACCCTGATGAGAGACTAATGCCTCTGAAACCATCACAGCACTAGTCCATCTTTATGTATTGCTGTCTTTACAACTTATGATAAGAAAAATGAAATATCAAGGATCCACTAAAAAAAGCAGAATGAATGACTGCCATTACTGAACAGGCCAATTTAACACCAACGGAAACAAAATACAGAGCAACAATTTCTTAGTCTTTGATACTGGCTGCCAAACATGATATCAGTAGGAAAAGATAAATGCCAAGTAATGATAGTCATATTGACCTGAAAATGTAATATCATTTCTTATTGATGTTTCATGTAATTTCCTTGCAGGAAATTCTAAGCTATTTATACTGGGCAAACAGGTGGCTTCATAGCTAATAGGTTCAGGCAATAGCTCATAATTACAAATGGAGACTGCTGTAGAGCTGGTATTTTCTAAGACCTCTTCTTTTCTCATATTCAAGGACATAGAAACTAACACCTTGAAAGAAAAATATTCAACACTGTATTTCTTAGAAAAACTTTACCTTTAGTTGTGGGACTAAGCAAAATACATAGCACTCTAAAGATTTTCAGTATTCTGATCATGACTTCTGTCAGCATGATGCTTTGAACAGTTATTTCATTTATAATCTATCAGAAACAAAAAAACAAATTCAGTTTTGGCTTGCTAGACATTGCTTCATAGGAGCCTTCATAAGACATTGTAAAGACCAAAAATTTCCCCAACCTGTAAACCTTCAAGACCTTCCTGAAATCCTTCATGTCCCTTCATTCATCCACCTAGACTGTGTCATACCTTCCACACATTGTCTGAACACACCACCATTTGGAATTTACCTTTGAATTAATTTTATGTTTCCTGCCCATATCCTAATGTTACTGTTCTCTACCATTTTAAAGTGTATCCATTACTTATTGAATCCAATTCTATCATGTCAATTGCAGGGCTTTTAGCATTTAAGTATCATAATTTGAATGAAGTGCCTGAAGTCAGTGCAACACTCTTTAAAACAGTATCTTGAACCTTAAATGACACTTACAGGTAAGTCATCAGTCCTTCACAATTGGGACCCTCAGTTCTATACCTCAAATGAAATCACTTTAAGGTCAGTGAGTTAACTAGAGAACCAGAGAGGGTCAGATCTTATCTTTAAAATTTGCCAGTTAAATCCTCTATCAATGACTGCATACTTGTGGCTAGTATACACATAGACAAATATCTTGTAGTACTTTCGTGCCATTCAGTTCACTGACATTTTTATAGCACTACAACTCTTGAATTTATGTGTCTTAGCCAGGTGATATAGGTTCTAATGATGGTTCTTAATTTTACAACCATGATAATGGGTTACCCAGAAAACTATTACATTTCTGGTAGCCATGCTGAAACTCTCTTTTGAAAAATGCACCTTATTTCATGCATTTCCATAACTTTCATTCTTCATATTTTGAGGAATGAGACAAGAATATTAAGACAAATATAGAAGAAGGGAAAAAATTATTTGCTCATCTGGATTCATTGTCTTATTTTTTTACTTACTTGAGCTTTCAAGTAAGTAAGTTTTTTCTTGATACCTATTTGCAGCAGAATAAATATGCTATTTTGGATATAAAAGTGCATACTACATTGATACCTTCCAGAAACATGGCAATCTCACAGTCCAGTCACAGCACAAAACCTCTTATTTGTATTGAATGAATTGTTGGCATGCCAGTAGAAGAAAGGAAGACACAGGCTGAAATGTTTGGATTAAAAAGTAGGCCTGATGTTATTTTATTCTAAAATTTCAAAACATAAACTATAAATACTGAACTGGCTTCCATCACACAAGCCACAGCTAGTCATCTAAATCTCTCACCCTCTGGATGGAACCATCAGCAGCCACAGCTCAGCCGCTCAAAAAAAGCTTGAAAAGCAAGAGATTTAAAGTTTATTTCACAACATCTATAAATCAAAGTAGCTCAGCAACCTTCACAGACCTAAAGGTGTGGATGCACATCTTTTTTAAAAATGTGGATTCCCTTTTAAGGGTAGACTCTTTACAGAAACAAAATACTGAATGCGTGACATAAATTTCTTCTTTTGAGTTACAGGAAGCAGGAGAAATGAGGATGTGAAGAAGGTTGAAGCATGTGTATCAAAATGTAGAAGGAATCACAGTGCAAACAAGTTCCAAACCCAGGTTCTTCCAAGCTTCTCCTATTTTAGTGGTATGAACGAACATCTCTGAATAGACTTTTTCACACGTGCTCATATTTTGTATTGCCTACATTTAGGTGACAACCTTTAACGCTTGAATGCAGAATTTAATAAAAAAAAAATAGCTGAAACAACATTTGTACTAAATACTGACTTTTAGTAGTGACAAGAAGATAGAAAGATTGCTTTCATGTGTGCACTTTGTAGTGCTGGAGCAGAAGAATCTGTCTTTGAAAATGGTCTTACTTTCCCTGGCTTTGGACTATGACCTTTACTATCCAAACTGACATGCCTATTCCTGGCATAAGATTATTCCATAAAAAGAAATTCTAACTGTTCACTAGTTCCTCTTTAAAATTCCTCCCTCAATGACTAATCTGGCTATGCATGAGGTGAAGGAAGAACCAGCTCCCTTTCAGAGTGTCTTGGGGGCAGTCTAAGCATGCTTAATGCAACCTCAAGAGCATTTGCAATTGTGCTACAAAAAGTGGGAAGCAGGGGAAAAGAAAATGTAGACTGCCTAACAAAGACTTCTATGCATCCTAAGAGGAAGGATTTCCTCTTAAACACAGTTCTAAGTTGTGGGAGCACAGACCAAAGACTGATGGTCACTGTGGCTTTCTGCTGGTGAAGACAGAGTTCTAATAAAGCATAACCAGTATTCTTTGATCATTAGGAATGGAAGAGCAGAACATGAGCCCAATTATCAGTTTCCCCTAAAAAACTTATGTGAGACTTTGCGAGACACCCCTCAATATAAACTGTTTTTCTGGAAACTTTTGGAAAATTCCAACAAAGAGTTTTTAAATTCTATTATTAGTGTTTTAATAATAGTTGAAAAACTAAACTGAACTTATAAATTCATTTCTCTTAACCTTTATTTGCTCCTAAAAGCTTTCTCTCAATTATTCTCAAAATCCTTATATTTTTTATTTAATTTTGTTGCTTTTTCTAAGAACTTTCTGTATGCTTGGAAGCAGAGGTGGACATAGGGCCATCATGCTACAACCTTTCAGACAATCTGCTGTCTGAAGAATTATAAAAAACCAGCTCATCTTGAAGAGCTCTAATTATGACTGCTAATAAAGTCAGATTTTAATTAGCAAAGCCTGAGCAGATCTACATAAATATGAAAGTTTATAAACACCCCACCAAAAAAAGAAAATTACCGGCTTTATTCACAAAATATGTAACCATATCAGGCTAATTGCACAGTAACTTCACACAGAGTTGTCTAATATTTTTCCCCATAGGTACAACCAAATAGATGATGATGTCAGATGAGAGAGCATAAGAAGCAGAGTGGTCTGATGATTGTATGTGCAAAACAGTTCACAGCATGAGTGTGGCTATAATCTTTTAAATATTCTTTCCCAGAATGTAACACTTTTGTTTGTTTGTTTCAGAGTAGAAAGAAAGATCTATAGAAATGGCAATACAATTTCTAATGTATTATATTTCCCTTGGTGTAGAGTAGATTCTAGACGAAAATACATCTTTTGTGATTTCTATCAAAAACTCCAAATGGTCATGAAAGAAAATAGAGGTGAATGTGGCAGTCAAGGTGGTTTTACAGGAAGAGGTGTGATGTTATCTAGAAATCTTGGGGCTTTCTGATGAGAAATAGTGAATAATTTGGAATTTTTTAAAAGCTGTGTTTTAAAAAAGACCAAGACACTGACTTCAGGGCAAAACTGAACAACAGAAGATTTGTTCTCAGTGAAGGATGAAGTGTAATCAACATTATACTCCAGTATTTCTGCATGCTAACATTCACAGAAGCTTTTTAAAAAAAATAATTACTTTACTTCATGTTTAATACCCTTTGATGAATATTTTTTCTCATTGACTATTCCTTGCTATCCCATTTAAGACTGATTCTAAGTTTTGAAAGAAATCTCCATCAAGAGAGAAACCCTCTGCCTAGGAGTTGAGGACATGTGGTATATCAGATGTATACTTAAAACTTGACCTAAAGTGAGATAAGAATGAACAGCAAGATGTAAGCAGAGATGCTGCCCTCTGATTTGGAAAGGGGATCCAAAGAAATTAAATTATGTCACCAGTTACCTCACTGTAATATGATCCAAAATTTAGGTCTCTTATCCACCTTCACAGATGGAAGAAGAAATAAATCTTAGATGGAGGTGCAACATATGTGGAAAGGTATTTTATCTTGCTTTAGTAAAGCTATGGGAATCATTAATACTGTGCCACTACCAACGAAGTATCACAGCAATAAAGCATCAGAACAAATTTGTCGCAAAGGAATACACATAAGATGTATAATGCAATATATGATAATCAACTTACAAAGCTAACTATAGCACTTCAAATCTATATTTTTGTGTACAAGAATGCCTCATTATCCTAGATATCCATCTTCTGTTCACTGGTAAAGAGCATGAATTCATTACTGGGGAATCCATAGTTGAGAAAGTAAACCTAAATTTTCCA
The DNA here is from genome assembly GCF_971803275.1 of Cyanistes caeruleus. Lineage (NCBI taxonomy): Eukaryota > Metazoa > Chordata > Aves > Passeriformes > Paridae > Cyanistes > Cyanistes caeruleus. The sequence goes on along the minus strand of NC_141706.1, from coordinate 42,972,001 downwards.
TGGAATAATCTATTTGTTTTCAAGAATATACTGGTTAATTAATGAAAGTATTATGTAACACAATTACAGGTGTGCTTTATTATTTTCAGTTGTTATCTCTGAAAAAGCTCCAGAAATTAAAAGAGTTTTTAGCAACATTTGCTTTTTAAATTCAAGTTGCTTAATAATATTAAACTTTTTTTAAATAGCTTTTTTAGTTTCAATAACTTAAATCTGATCAAAGTGAAATGTTGTCAAAAAAGCAGAAGGTGTATCACTTGTTAATTGAACTGGAATCATTGGATTTGAAGACACAGTATGTCTTTCCCCTGAGAAACATTCAAAATTAATGGAAAAAAGAAACAAGATAAGTGAGTGTCATAGTGTAAGTTTTCATCTGTTTTAGGAGCTTGTTCTTTTTCCAATTACCTTCATTTGGTTTATAGGTCTGCTCCTTCCCACAGGATTTGCTCTTTAGGAGGTGGGGGTAGGGTGTGTGGGAGGAGGAGACTAAGTTTCTTAAGTCCTAAATATCTGTTTTTTCCCTCTTTTCTGAACTTCTTAAAATTAGAAACCCCAGCAACAAAATAAGTATATTTTGTGTTCACTCCTTGATAACTAGCACTGTTTCTTAATTAGCACATAGTTGTACATTTAAGAGTTTATTTCTGAGATTTTTTTTTTTTGTTGTGTGTGTGTGTTCACTGTAAAGGATGAAATCTTTGCTGTGCAAGAATTACCAGTCATCTAAGCAAAGAGAGTTCTCCATCTGTGGCTGGGGGCGGGAGCACTGGCCTTTCTCCCACACTGTAGTAGTTACTATAGGAACTATTGTGCCTCCTTCAAAAGGGCTACAGACAGGGTGATTAAAATTCTTCATGGGAGAACCCCCACTCTTCTCCCTGACAATGAAATTCTTCAGGGAGAGGGCTAAGCCTCCAGTTCAAGAATGGCAGCACCTGAGGGAGTGATGTGGCAGACAGAATCACCCCTGCTTTACATTGAAGCACAGGGAAAAAAATACAAGGGCCCATACTCCTGAATTTGTTTTATTCCCCTCCCATGAAATTCTGGCAAGAACCAGTGAGAAAGAGAGAAGGAATGAATAACTTCATAAAGTCTCCAACATGTAGATGACAATGCAAAAAGTAAAGAACAAATACTTCCAATTCAAATCAATAGCAGGAGAAGAAAAACAATTACCATGAGATAGGAGCTTCCCAGGAAATCCACCTGCTGCAAAGAGATTGGAAAAAAACTACAGAAGTATGGAAGAGAAAGTAATGAAGTAGAGATAGATGGGTGAGACAAGGGAGAGGGACACACAAAGGTGGGGTGAATCAAGGACTTAAAAACCTAGGAATCTATCAGGCTTTTAGATAAATGTCCACTTTGAGAGATTTGGCTCTATCACCAGAAAAAAATGCATAAACGTCATGACTGCATGAAGAAATGAGTGATGGGTCTGGATTACTTATTCAGATATCACAGTAAGAACCTTACTGGAATAACAGTTCTATTGTCTTATTTTTAAACTAGTATCAAAATTACACTGAAAAGAAAACTGCTGCCACCCCTTTACAGCTCCAATGCTACAGAAATGGCTAGTGTCACTGATTCTGTTCTCAGGAGGAGGACAGGGTATTAACATCAAGTCAGAACAGTGTTATATAGTGTCAGACTATACTTGCTGGTAAAACTAAGAGCCCTACATCTGTTGTCTTGCTTTTTTTTTTTCCAGTCTGATCCCAAAGGTTCATGTTATGACATTTGTAACATCTGCTACAAATGCGGAGGTAAGTCAGGCACAACCTTATTACTTCCAATCTAACGCTCCATCCATCCACAGGGCTTTCATATGCCACTAGTATGTCAAGGCGACCAAAAGCTGTTCTATCTACATGAAGCAAGGTGTAATATATTCCTGAAAGTCAAGAAGAAATCCTGCTTTGTTATGTCTCCCCTTCTTTTGTTGTCTTAAAGTTTGGCAATGTTATTTCAGAATATTCTGTGAACAAAACAGGCAAGCTGCTCCTTCTTAGAGCCAATACAATTGCCTTTTTATGCCTTAGACAGTGGTGTGTTGAAAATTGGCAAGCTGTAATTCACATCCTTCCCTGTTTTCACTAACACTGAAACATATCCAGATTCCCCAACCAGACCCTTCTATACTGAAGTCTGCTTTCTTGCACAGCCCCCTTTTCCTTCCATACTTATCCCATGATTTTGGTGGGCTCACTGCATCGTTTTAATGACAAACTTAACTTTTTTCAGTGCTCAGTGGTAAAATGCAACTCCTGACAGACAAAAAAAATAGTTATTTCATCTGTGGTAACAAAAAAGTAAATGGATAAGGAAAACACTTAATAAGATGCTTTATAACTAGCATTCTTTCTATTAGGTTCTATCTAGTTCTTTCTATGAACTTTTATTCTTAAATCTACAATACTTGAAGATTCCAGTGTTCCACTGTTAATGGGTTAGGGTACTGTATGCTGTGAGGACTATGCTATCACTGCCAATGTCTGCACAGGAAGCCAACCATTTGCTATATGCTAAAATCACCCACTAAAGAAATTCCTCGAGAAATACATATAACCTCTTCTGACAGCAAGTGGGTCATAATTTTAGAAACTAACAGCTTTAGATGTTAGTGAACTAGGTAATACATTCCACACTCGGTATCATACACTTGAAATAAGACAAATTTCACATTTGATAGAAGTAATTTAAATTCATTACAGGAGTTGCAGACACTACATGGTAGCAACTGAGGAAGGAAACCCAGTGCCTGATGACATAAGCCGTTTTAGGTCTTGATGAGCTGTACTTCTACCAGACTCCTTTTTTTCTGTATTACTATCACAGGCTAAGTAAAAGAACACCCCCCCACAAACACACATACCCAGCTAAGAAAACCACTGAAAAATACCATATCTCCTTACGTTAAATGAACACTAAAATTTGAAAATATATCAAATATTGCTGTTGGCAAATGCAGGACCCACATCCACTCCTGGGATATAAAATGCTGCTATGATATAACCAGACAATTACTGACTAATGCATCATTATTCTACCAAAGTAAGTGACAATTGTTTCAAGTTGTTTCTGGTTCTAAGGTAACTTTAGAGCTTTACTACTTCTACAGAATTGGCTTTACGGCTGATACATGTAGGTGGTGGATTTGTTTGTAGATTCTTTTTATCTTTTTGTGATGTAGTCAGAAAAGATTTAATGAAGATTCATAAAGGAAATGAGACTGGGTACAAGTCTGCAATCAATCCACAATTTCAGGGAAGAAATCTTTATCCGCTGCCAAAACTGAACCGTGTAATTAACTGAGGATTCTGGTAAGAACCAACTGTGCCACTAGTCAATTATTTTTACTTGTCCTCCAGCTGCGGCTTCTGTCTGTTCATAAGAGAGACTGTATGAAAATGCAACTATAGAGAATTTGGTGATTTCAGAAAATAACTGAAGAAATATAAGGAGATTACCAAGACCATCTGTAGCAGAACCACAACAAGTTTTTAAAATCTATTGCAAATGGTTCTCAATTTCTCAGTAGAAACTTCCATCAAGAACTCTTACAAGAACAAAAACAGCATTCCAGAATTGCTGAGGACTGAAAAATGACCATGCATAAGCTGCAATGGAAATCCCCAAGCCCTAATGAAGCAGTCTTCATAGGAAGTAGTATGACACTTTAGCATACTGGTCAAGTCATGACAACTGGGAGATGGAACTGCTTCTTTTCAAAAGCGCTTCTGCTTATTTAAGGAAAAAAGAAAAAAAAAAAGTTTATCCAAAGCCCCTGTGGGAAAGATTTTCCAGCACTTTGGATTGTATTCTCAATATATATGTATATAAGTGCACTACTAGTTGCAATAATCTGTTTCAGCAGCTTTTAAGGAAAGAGAATCACCATTATTTGGTGCTGGGAAACTCAAATTGGGGAACCTAAACCACTACACTAGGAAATCCCAATGACTAGTAAGAAGAGCAGTTAAATCTTTACCGGAAGTTTGAAAGTCTTTAAGTCTTTGCTAAGGTTAAAAGAATTCATACAGCTCATGATGAATGAACTTGAAATAAATTATAAATAAGTTAACATGTTTTCTGTTATTATTATCAGCTCCAGCACACAACACAAGGTGCTCCCCCCCTTCATTTACTGAAGGGTCCTTTTAAATAGTCATGTGAGAAAAGTCCAGTTTCCTTTGCCTTTGAAGAGTGCCTAAGAGGGAAATATAAGAGATGTTTGATCAGAAGACAGAGAAGTAATGGAAGTGAGAGCTTAGTAGTGAGAAAGCAGGAAACAAATTCTACAGCCAAGGAGAACGTGTGTAGACACAGCACTCACTTCATCAGAGTTGCATTCATTAGCATCAGGAATTAATTTAGCTCAAGATTCTTTCTGTAGTGAGGGAAAATATTCCTTTCATTTGATTATACCATAGCTAAGATTCACACTTGCTACCTGAAAAAGTCAAGCCTGTCTGGATATAAGAGAAAAAGCAAGGCATTCACCATTCAAAATACATCTTGAATGCCTTAAACATAAAAGTTCAGGGTGTTATTTTAGCCAGATATTTCAGTATTCTTTAGCAAGCGAACTTAAAGGCATCAGAATTCATTCCCCACACAGTACTTGAATCAGACATGGACACAGATGGTTACCTTGACTTTGGGAGCAAAGTTTTGTTTTGCAAGATAACACTGTCTTTAAACCAGCTCTTTTGCATTTTCTATCAGCACTGATAAATATATTTTTTTGTTTCTTTTTTCTTAAGAATTTTAAGAATCTTATTGAATTTACAATTCTACAGATAACGTATTACATTTGGTTTGTTCAAGAATTACTTTTTATTACACACACCCAAATCTAATATAATACAAGCAAGCATTTGCAATAAAGAGAAAAATTTGCTTGATACAATAATTCAACAATCTGTATGCTGAGATTTTACTGAAATAAATGTCCTTTAAATTCTGCTTGCATTTTACTGCTTTCCAACATCACCTTTTAAACCCTAAACATATTTCTTGTGCTCAGTCCATCTGAAGAACTAGATTTACACAATTATGTGATTTGTAAATCAAGCTTATGAATTTAACAGACAAGATTATTTTTCTTAGAATATGATACAATATGACACTTAAACTAAAATATAGAGTTGAATGAAGACTGCTCAAACTCAACACAGAATAGACTTCTTTTTCAGTCACCCAAAACCTTTATACATCCTGCAGGAAAACGAATGTGTAATGCCTGATAATGTTTATCTACTTTTCTTGTTTCTTTTAGAAAACTCCTGAAAAACAATTTGAATCCTGACATTTTTTGCTACAAATATGATAGCTTAAGGGTGTTTTGGATTAATTTAAATTGCCTGCTATAAATCAAACAACATCTTAGTTTGTTAATAATACTTTAAAATCTGAGAAATTTGCTTGTAAAAAAAAAAAAAAAGATTCCACCCAACAATGCTGTAGTAGGACAGGTCAGAAATGCAGCAAGTTTTCTGTGAATACTGACAAACAAGTCTTTCAATGCAAAGGATTTGCCTTACAAATGCAATATTATTGCAAGGTATGTTCTACTTCTCTCTACAAATAAGATGGATAAAAAATAATTATTGAGTAAAATTGCCCCAAATTTTTCAAAAGTATCACCGAAAAATTTTTTCAAACTTTTCTGAGAATAATTGTTTCATAATATTGAGTCTGTCTTCTACAGGAGAGGAGGGATCTGAGGGAAGAAGAGGCACCTAGATGGCTGGAAGAAGAAAAGACACACTGCTGTGACAGCTCATGGACAAATGGGTTCTGAAGAGAAAGGCTTATTTTGGTGAATGATGGCTTCATTAAAAAAAAATTATGACAAAAAAAAAGTGAATGTCAGAAATAGACTGAAAATCAAAACACTTGTAATAAAGGAAATTATATCTTGAAGAATATGAACTGAAACTAAGAATTAGGCATAATCAAAACAATTTTAAAGCTGTGTCTTGTGTATGTTCACCAATTAATTGACATTTATTATGACCACTCGATTATCTCTAACCAGAACTAATCAGGCAAGAGGGACTCAACTGCTCTGCGTGCATACACAACACAGGTGTTGTTAATCCATTTGTTTTGTGAGGTTCAAATATTCTTTTGACCTACTGGCACATAATACTTTGAGCTGAGCTAAGGGTATGTCTTTATAGTCAATGAAAGCAAATATGAACTAGCTGTAAATGGGTTCATGTGGCCACTGATAAGGTCTAGCTGTGCTAAAAAGGGCTATGAAACTTCCCCAAGAGGAAAGATGAAGTAACTTTCTCATCTGTGTTTTACCACAGCTGGGCTGCCTCAAGTCCCTAAACTAGCATGTGCTGCTATGTAAACATATTGTGTCTAAAGAAGATTTTTAGTTAATCCCTAATTAACTTGTTAATAGTTAACAAACAAAAACCCATTGTACAAAATTCCTGGAAAGGTCTGAACACAGCCTTTTTCCATCTCATATTTTCCACTTCTACACTACCTCAACTCATCTTTTCTTCCCACACTTTTCTCTTTTCTTCCCTTAATTTTCCTATTTCACACCAACTTACTTGAATTGGCACTTTCAACCACACACATTTCTTATGGGAAAGAAGTTCATTATGATCAGAGGACCCAAAGCTGTGTTGTGGGAGGTGAAATGGATCACTTTCTCAGGCAGCTGAAGCTCCAGAAGGCAGTGTAACTGAGAATGAAAATACTGAATTGGGTACTTAGTTGAAATAGCCAAACAATTTAAATTTACTCACTAAACAGAAACTCCCACCCCCAAACCCTTGGATGCTATTCCAGAAAGCCCCATCTGGGAGGGAATAAAAAAAAAAAAATCAAAGTCAAAATCACAGCCCAGAGGAGCTACTATTCACTTCACCAAAGATTCAAGAACTTATCAAAGGGGAGGTAACATCTTGCCTGCTTGTTAATGATACTGGAGCTCCAAAGTGTTGGAACCTACCCTTATTTCCAGGTCAATCACCTAAAATTATAATAATTTCTCTGCACTGGGAAAACAATATATTTAAACTCTTTCTCAAGTAGTTCTTTCTAGAAAGGAAAATGAATTTGTACTACAATACATCTATCATCAAAGAACAACAAATCAAGTGTCACAATACAGTTCACAATATCAGCTTTTAAATTCTATTTCCTTAGAATCCATATTATTAATGTAGGCTATGTAGGATATGTATAACAATTAATGAAAACATGATCTCTCCCATAAATTTTGTATTTTGGTTACTGTCTTTTATTGTATCATGTTGGCAATAATTACAGTTTGGACTCAAGGTAGGAGTGTATTTTTGGCCATTGGTAAACACCAGAAAAAAATTTCAGAAAGTCCACACTAATTTATGTTTATCAACCAAAAAATAGAACCAGACATTTATATAAAGTCCAAACATCATACTCTTACGACAAAATGTCATCTTATGAGTTCCAGCTCTCTTCACAGTGTAATACTGAATCCACAAACCAGGCATAACAGTATCTTGTGGACAAAACCATCCACCAATTTTTCCCCAGAATCACAGAACGGTTTGGGTTGGAATGAACCATCAAAGATAATTTACTTCAGATCCCCTGCTAAGGGCAGGACCTGCTAAGGGTAGGACCACCCTTCACTAGATGAGGTTGAGCAAAGCCCTGTCCAACTTTGAACACTTCCACAACTTCTTTGCATAGCCTACTGTCTCACAACCCTTTACATCAAAGTTTTATTCCTTACACCCAATCTAAATTTACTCTCTTTCAGTTTAAAACCATTGCCCCTTGTACTGTTACGGATTTATGCACCCTTGCACTATAACAGGTTCCACCTTAGGATCCCACAAAAAGTCCAAGTAAAGGTTTCCAATTCCTTTTTCATTACTTCTGAAGTTACAGCTTGAGCTTAGTGCTACTAATGCTCAGACTATTCAGACAGAAGAATACAGTTAATCAAACTTACTCTATGACAATCCTGTCACAACGGGCCCTCTTAAAAAAAAAAAAATCTTCCCATCTTTTTTATAAACTCCCTTTATTGAAAGGCTGCAATAACGTCTCCCAGTAATTTTTCTTCCTCTTCTTCAGGCTGAGCCACCTCAAATTTGTCTTTCCTTCACAGGATAATTTTCATGTCCTTCCTCTGGACCCACTCTAACAGGTTGATGTCTTTTTTGTGCTGAGGACAAAAAAGACAGAACTGTATGCAGTAACCCAGGTGGGGTCTCATGAGAGCCAGAACAGAGTAGGAAAACAACCTCTTGATCTGCTGGCCATGCTCCTTTTGATGCAGCCCAGGATATGACTGGCTTTCTGGTTTCAAGTGCATCTTGACAACCTATACCAAACTTTCCATCCACCAGTATCCCTAAGGCCTTTGCAGAGTTGTTTTCAATCCATTCCTCCAGTATGTACTGACATTGGGGATTTTTGTAGCCCAGGTGCAGGACCTTGTTCGGCTTTGCTGAACCTCATGAGGTTCACATGGTCCCATTCATCAGTATTTATGCTTATTGCTTCCTCTGGAATCACATAAACGATGGGAAGTGGCATCAGAGCACCACTTCAAGTAACACTGCAGAGGCAATATGCTTAATTTGGACATTCTTGCCTGTAATTATCAAAAGACAAGAGACCAAATACCAGCACTTGCTAATCATACACTTTTGCATCTGTTAACTATCCAGTTTGAAATGACTTTCTTACTCATTTCATGCCAGCTCTTATATGATACTCCCAGTTAATATCATACTGCATTAAACTTACAAAAACTACTGTCTGGCATCAAGCCTTTTTGGCAATGCCTGAAAATATTTAAACTGATTTATTGTTTCTGAATTTTGTCCTTCAGTTTCCTGAATTAAAATTATTTAGTTTTATGAGTTTTAAGCATGACACATAAGTGGACCTTTGGAGATTACTTAATATAATACATTTTATCTAATCACTTACTTCTAAAAAGCAAATAAATATTTAAAAACTATTTTCTGAAAACTGTAACTGAAATGGACCTTTAACAATGCCCACAGTATGTCCTAGCTCAATCAAAAAAATACTGTTTCATTTTTAATTTAAACATGCTGGTAAGCTAACTAAAATATTTTAAATACTGAAGCAAAAAAAAGAAGGATATTTTAAATAGTGTGCAGGGAAGGTACCTATTCAAGTAAAATCTCTAAATTGCTCATCCAATAAAGGATGTTCTTAGAAGAGAAATGGGATATGGGCTTTTCTGGCATTTGAAGTACTTTTGCTCCCAAACCCTATTATAAAGGAGCTATTCAATGAAAGTGAGCTTTGATTCTATGTTTCATGTTGCAGTACATTACTGCACATAATTGTGTGTTCAATAACTTGTCATGACAGAAAATTACCAAAACTAGAAAATTATTCACAATTCTAAAAATATCCTGTTAAAAATAAAGTTTAGCAGAGAGAATAAGCTTTATTTGCATTTAGAGTTAAAACAAGGTTGATGGTATTTAATGGTTCCCAACAAGTAAAATTTTCTTATTCCATTCTTTGTCAAACAATAATCCTCTCAGTTAATAAAAGCAGAGCTGCCATGTCAGTTTAAAGCTTGAAACAACAAATCTCCAAGGAACCCCTCAGAATCACTTGCCAGTGTGATTCCAAAATTAAAATGCACTAACTCAGATAAACCCAACCACATAATAGTATAGATGTTAAGGTCTACATAAGTAGAGGAAGACCCTGGAAACATCCCCCAAAGCCTTCTGTCCACCCTATTCTGCAGGCATGATTGACTGTGTCATGTTTATTGTTGGCCCATCTGGACAACAGGTGCAGTACTTAATGGCCACAGTGTACTTGATTATTGACTAGTGAATATTTCTGCACAACACAATAGGCCTCAGAATGACCCTCAGTAACAGACAGACTTCCTACCCATTTCTACATTCAAAACACAAGAGTTTTTACCCTATCTGGAAGTTTGGTATAGAGCTTAAACATACAACCCACATTCGTCAAATACTTGGTTTGCCACACTTGTATAGAGTCAATTTAAGGAATAAAAACCCAAGGTGTATGAACTTCAAGCTTGGGGACCTCTAATTACTTCATGCTCAAAGTTTAACTATAAAATTGCTGCACTAAAGCCACATAAGATCCTCCACATGACTTGTGCCAATGTATCTAAAGCTCAGTGAAGCTGATCCCAGGGGGACTTTTCCACTTAGTCCTCAGGGAATTAATTTTGGACCCGTTTCTAATGAGTATATAAAGGATTACTCGGATATTTTGGTAAAGCTACCCAATAAATTAGTCAACCTCAAATTTTATTAGCCACAAAGCCTTATGACCTCCAGCGGTCATATAGCTGGAGAACACTGAGGGAATTGAAGGCGTATTAGTCATTTATTTAGGCAGATACCAGAGATCAGTACTCAGTACAGGATGTTAGTTGTAACATTAAACTAATTGGCTAATAGTTGCAGCAGTCCTTAAACACTTTTTGTACTGAGAGGTGTGACCCCTTCTTGAACCAATTTATGTAAACCCAGAGGGAGTCCTAAATTTATTCCAGTTTCATGAATGCATGGTCTGGATTAAGAAACCATAAGCAAGAAGAATATGTATAAAACCAACTGTGTAAACAAAACACCTAAAATTTACATGCTGTCAGCGTGAAAACTTTCTGTTTAACAAATTACTTGAGATAACAAATGTTTAAAATAAATTTAACAATTTGGTATTAAAAACATTCATATTTCATCCAGTGCATATTTCAGGGCTGTAGGTTTTTTTCTTCTCAACCCTACCTTTGGCTATTTATCTAGTTGCAAACTTTTATAGATGTGAAATATTTTAAGAAGACCTTTGGAAATGGCCTGAGGTAATTTCAAACTTAACAGACCCTGTCCCACCAGAGCTCATTACAGTGCATTTTATAACAAAGTACCCTTCACTTAATTTTCAGAGTTTAGCCAAGCGTACTAGAAATGCAGCTGCATTAAGTGCAATTAATGGTATAATAAAAGCAGTGGAGGGCTGTTTAAGACCCAAGAACCAGCATTAAACAGGGAATCCATGTTCTTTAACAGTCAGTGATGTGCCGAAGTTCCAGAAGTGTGAGATTTCCACTGCTAGGGGAAGCAAAACAAGAAACAGCATGTGCTGTTGGGGGAAAAAAAAAATCTTCTGTCCTTCAACAATCCCAAAAGGTAAGAGTAAAAGAGGATTAAAAAAAAAATATTCCCTCCAGTTATGCCACTAGAATCCCCCTCTCTCATTGAGCAGGAGTCCAAAACAATAAACTCATATTCCCACCAGCAAAAAAAACAAGTAAATTCAATTCCAGAAAAAGTGAGATTAATAGTAAGTGACTCATATAATACACAGAATGATCTGGCTTCTTAACTAACAAAGTTTACTTTCAAATGACAGAAAGGAAAAAGACAGAATATTTTTTGTGACAGGAAATGATATTTTATTTTAAATAAAAGTATTTTATTTAAAATAAAACAAGTCACATTACAACTGGACTGTTGATTATAAAAGGTATGCAAATGTTAAGTATGGAATTATCTTCCCTGGGAATTAAGTTAATTCTTGATTGAAACTAAAGAAGAAACACTATGTTAAAGACAGAAGACAACAACATCTCCTGCCTAATTTCTGATAGAAGCCAACTGACCTCTCATGAAGAAACTAGTGATTAAATTTTTCTAAATGGGATTAATATATCTTTTGTTTGTTTGTTTCCAGTCTTGAACCTTATTTTCATGTATTTAACTCAATTATTTACTTTGGCAGAAAAGATCAGGTAATCCATGTGAGTGGGCCTTCTGATTCACAGACATTATGTGGCTTAAAACCCGGCTTTATGGCAAAATTTGAAAGCACAAAAGCCCTTGATTATGCATGGCCTGCAGATATAGTAATTAATTTCATACACACTGAATATAAAAAAAATTCTTTCATGAGTGCTGAAACTGGAAAAAGTTATGATTTTTTCCTATGCACAAGAATAACAGATTTCTAGATTGTGAAATAAAAAAAAAAAACCAATTTTCAGTGCATAAGTGCTGCAAATAGAAAACCATTAAGAAAACCCTCAGAATTTCAATGTAACTTCTCCCAGTAATGGATAAATGAAGTAGACCAGATTTTTTTTTATTCTTCCCTTTTCCAGTAAAAAATACACACTAACCATATATTGCTTATCTTTAAAGCTGATTTCAGGTATTAAGGGACAGAGACAACAAACAAACCAACAAAAATCCTCCTACACCTTTTATTTGAGGACTGGAATGATGGCAATTTTCAAGTCAACTCTGGCTGAAAACCCTACATATGGACTTGGAAATAATCAACAGTGTGTAGAAAGATAAACCTACTGTGACAGTAGATCTCATTACTCTCAGATATACATAGGAAAAAAAATTACATGCATTTTTCCCGCTCATAAAGCATATGAATATATCTATTCCTGATGTTCTAGTTATCCAGTGCTATATTTGAGTTGTGGAAACATTTCAATAAAAAACTGAGTGTTCTCTCTTTCCTGCCTCCTCTGTTTGCTGAGACTCACATGTAGGGGCTGATCCCCCACCAAGATTGTTTTGGTGCTAACTTCCAATCTTTTTATTTACAGCATTCTGCTGCCTCTATCATTCTTCACAGTAATGTAATTCTACAACCATCACTTTGGTATCACAGGCAAGTAACTTTATATAGGCTTAAGTAAACTGCAGAGAATAGTTGATCATGTTATTTCAGTAGATTATTTAATTGACACTCATTTCCTACTACTCTCTATGATCACCTAGTAGATAAAGTATCTTTTTATACTGTATTTACATATCCTATGATGTAATTCTTAAAAAAATGTTAGCTCCTGCTCAGTAAAACACTATAATTACTGCTGAAATAACCACAGTGGTGTGGACAATGTTGACAAAATAATAATAATAAAGCCTAGGAAATGTAAGTATTAGTGTTAAAAATTTCTCTAAAGACTAATAACTAAAACTGAAACAATGGGACTAGAAAGGTATCTAAGGTAAGGAATTACTACCTCTGCCATTAAACCAAGAAATGATGATTCAATTTGTCTAAAGATACATTAAACACATTGCATCTTGCTATTACCAGGAAAGTAATAACAACAAATAAAAGTGATTCTCTGGGAAATTATTTAGTGTTAGCAAACTATTGAAGAAAATTCAAAACTACAAAGAAAGAAATCTCTCCATAACCTCATTTCAGATTGGAGATGTCATGGTGCACTAAGGAAATGAATAAAGCTCTCAAGATGGAAGGTGGAGAATTTGAAGAGCAGGTTGTGACAACCACAACCCTGAAAGCTTGAAGGAAGGCCAGGTAACTCAGTTTCCCTTTGGGAAACCTGAGCTGTTAGGTCTCACAGAGCACTTGCAGGTAGAATTTACCAAGGAAGAATAAACAAGCATTTTAAAATACAAAACATGAAAGAAGGAACTGCAATCATTTTCTGAGAAGAAAGGGAAACATTTTTAGAGTAAGACAGCAAGGATTCCTACTTCAATATTCATAAGCAGGAGGAAACTGGATGCTAAAAGGAACTAGGAACTGGTGACATGGCAGAACCTTTTTACACCATGCTGGACTTCGAGTTGAGCTCATATTTCTACGTGCGAGCTTTGACACAAGTTGGTGGTCTCAGAGCAGCTCTCAGTAGACAAGAATACATCAGCTGCAGAGTGCTCTACACTGATTCCTGTGACAAGGCAAGGAAAACGGATCAGTCTTAGGAGTCAAACTCTGAAACTACTGATACTTCATTGCCAGGTTTGAATACCTCTGAAACAATGAAGAAAAGAACTTTTTAGGTCTGTTCTGATTCTACACCTACACCTTTTTTTTTTCCCATGTAAAAGGGTAGCTAGCTGTAAGGGACAGTTTACAGTTTATCCTTTTGTAAGAAGTAAAAAAAAAAAACAACCATAGCCTGGACAAAGATGAAAATATTTTCAGACTGGCTGAATGAAAAGCTGTCAGGGGACTAGCAAGGTGTATTTACCAGAAGCTGAATGTGGTCTCTCCACCTCTTCTTTCTTGCCTTTATCTCCTCCCCATTAAGACTGTTTTGCAAAGTTTGTGTGTACCTGGTCATGGCTGGGGAGGTGAATACAAACTTCACTGAAATGTCAAATAATTTATGTAAATCTCCATGTAAGCTCAAAACCACAAAATCCTCCCCAAAAAAACCAAGCCAAACTAAAAAATGGTACAACCAAACCCCACAAGTGAGCAACCAAACAAACAGACCCTACACAAATATGGATGCCAAATCACTTGAAAAACTTATTCAGGGAAGATATGGATTTGATGACCGTGTGGGGTAGTTCACTAACAGCAGAGATCTTATCCAACTTCAACAGAAAATAAATCTTGGCACAGAAACAAAAATTCTAGGATTGAAACTAAAAATAAAAATCCAGGCAAGAGAATAAAAATATTAGAATGAATGAAAATAAGTTCCAGGCTTAAGATGGATAATATCATCTCAATATTAATACAATGATGATCACTACACAGAGTACTGGGAGCCAGGTCATGATAAAGAATAAAAGAAAATGGTATTAATCGCAATCTCCAAAGGCAGGCCATAAAAGCCATATCACACACACTGAAAAATAATTCATTAAACTATATCCCAGCTGGAAGTAGTGAAAAACAAACAGAATAAAAAGACACTAAGCAGCAGGGAGAAATAAACTTTATGGAACTGTCAAAGCATGAACAATAGGAGGGGAAAAAAAGAAAGAAACAATAAATGTGTCTGGATTATTGGTAAAATAGCCACATTAGGACAGGCATGAGAATTAAATTTAAAGCAAAACCTGAGAATGCCAAGGCTGAAGTATCAAAATTATCCTATTGCAGTTCAGGACATCCAGTACTTGCAAATTGTGGCTTGGCAGTATCTCGCATTGAGAGAAACATCACTAAATGCTAATCACTCATGGAACATCAGGCACATCTCTTATGTAGCACACGATGAAGTGAAAGTGAAAATGTCCATATTTCAGGATTGATTGATAAAGCAAAAGTATGCATAGCCCCTATATGGGAAAACAGAACACTTTCTCAGCTAGGCTTGTCTCTAAGTTTGATTTAGAGATGAAAAGCAGTACTTTGCATAAACATTTCCAAGAGGCCTTTTGTAATGTTACATACCTCTTTTTTTTTTTTCTTTGAGGAACAGATGGGAGAAGAGAACACTATAGTAATGCATTCCATTGTATAATAGAACTAAAAATGAGTAGGAACACCACAAAATATATTCTGTTTAAAGAAATTAATACCAGCCAATTTCAGTCTTTGCTAGCTAAGTTTAAAATATTCTTTTTCTCCACTTTTGCCTTTGTCAGTGTTTTCCACCCCAAAAGTGCGATTTACAATAATGTTTGTCTGCCACAGATTTTACAGGCTTCATCTGGAGCTCTGTTTTATCAGAACAGATGAAAATGTGGCCCAAAGTATATAGGCAAAGAGGCATCCAAAGCCACTGGCAACTTTCAAAAATTTCAGCCTATCCATCTACCAGATTCTGCTGCAACTTTATAAGCAGAGATGCCAGTATATATATATATATATGTGTGTGTGCATATAAACAATTTACAAATGACAGTACACCATAAATGTAAATTATGTCAATCTTTCCATTTGATCCTCAGTCAATTTTATTTTTTTTTTTAATATGCATTGAATACCACAGAAGGATGAAGAATTTTTCAGATGAGCCAGATGGATTATAGGTGCCTAGCTTTCAGTAAAACACAGAGGAAGCTGAGGCCCCAGATTGCTTTGGATTCTTTCATGTCACTGTTACAAAGTATTAAATCCATTATATTTGAACATAACTCATCCACCAGTCATTGACATATGACAAAACAGACCTTAAACTATGAATTACTGACTTTACTGAATGAAAGCATGTTTTTTCAATTAAAAAAATGCTTTATATCCCGGATACAGTTTTATGAAGACTCAGTAAGGATCCATGGTAAATGTTCTCACATAAGACATTAAGCATCTGCAAATGCCAAAGTCTTGGATGGTAATTCTTTCTCTTTTTCCCCTTTGACACCCTGAATCCCTACTCCATGTTATGGACTAAAAACCTGGAAATTGTATCTTTGTAAAGCAAAACTCTTTTTCAGCTTGAGGAATGAATAAAATTATATTTGACACATAAAAATTTCTTTCCTCCACCCTCCTTTTTATAACTGAAAGAGATCCAAACTAATTTAAACCAAATCTGATTTAAAAATCCTGCTGAGCTGAGACTTTTAAATACCAAGTTTCAGCCTGAAGTGAATTTTTATAGCTGTGTTATAAACACCTGAAAAACAGCAGGTGCCATAGAAATATATACAGTTTGTGCTTTTATATTATTTCCTTAGTTTCAAAAGTAGGTTCTAGTCAAAGTGAGGTTTTTCCCCAATTTTAACTTGCTACGGTTATTACAGTTCTAACAAAACACAAGCCAGAAGTAATTTGGAATGAACACATATGTACATATTTTATAGTTTACAAAATGATCCAATTGATGAATTTACCATTTGGCTAAAATATAAAAAACACTTTCGTAAGAAATTCTGTGAACAGTGGTCAGAAAAGGAAACCCCTGCCAGAGAAAGCTGGTTATGTATCTCTCAATAGTGAGTGTGTGTGGTACTTTAATGCACTCTCTTAGAGTCCTCAGTTCCATAATAACTTCAAGATTCAGTCAAGTTCTTTTAAAATAAGTGCTTTTTCAAAAAGTGATAAAGATGCTTGTATTCCTTAGCTAAACATATGTGTTCTTAATCTTTCAGGCTCAAGAGTGTAACTCTTTGGAAGTGCTCAAGAAAATGAATCCACAACTGTGAGAATGCAAAGTGGATTTCTCAAGTTGCATTAAACTCTGCTGTCTGGACAATCCCATTCAGATGTAAAATATTTTTGATGCCTTTATATCTAACACATTTAGGAAGAAAAATTAATTTTAAAAAGTAATAAATAAAGTTATTAATCCTGAAGAAGGGTTTGGCTGTGTGAATCAGTACACTTAGAGTAAAGCAAATAACTGTTTGGTAGCTTAAATGCACACACTCACTGCAAACCAGAACAGCTTCTCTTTGAATAAAAGGTAGTCCTAACCACACAACACTTACTGGGGAAAAGGCACACACCTGGACTTTTCCTGTGAGTCATCTGATGCTACAGAAATTTAAACCCTCCTTTATTTCAGAGTAACCTCTCTGCACCTGTCCATAACCTGGTGTGCTTTACTACTACATCTTATACTGAATTCTTCTGTATCTTCCTGACTGGAGAAATTCTATGGCTGGATTTTAAACAAATAAAATACTATCTTTTTATTAAAACCAACATTGATTTCAAGGCCTGATTATTAAAAAGTCTGCACATGGTTTTCCACTCACAGCTTTCAGTTACAGATGTACAGACTGTTCACATGCAAATGATTGTTACTGCATTTAAAAATATTTGCATGAAAACTTGCACACGCAAGTGAAGGAACTCTGCATTCAATTTTTTTGCGTTCATCGGTCTAAGTGGTCATCTTCAGGTTCCAGCCTATCCAAGCTTGTAAGTACAAGTTTTTCTTGAAACGAAGCAGGCTAAGTTAGATGGAGCTACTTAGGAATTTACAATGTTTCAGTGGCTTCCTGATTAACACATTAGTAAGATTTCAATGTATTTTAAATTGATTTAAGAGCAGATTCAGGACAGCATTTGGGACATCTTAATCCAAGAGTCTTGATCCCCAAGAGCTCCATTAGTTGCCACTGGTTGGAAAAACCACATCCCTGGTTTTCTGCCTTTCCATGTTTCCATGTTGCACCAGTGCAGCTCAAGGCCCATTTCACACAAAGCCCATGGCTGCCTGCTAGAAGTGACACACTCAGGTTATGCCTTCTGCATTAGGTACTGACAATAAGTATCACCTGGCTGCCTTTATATTTTAAATTAAAAAAAAATAAAATAAAAAACAGACCATCAAAACGATTACTCAATAATCTATATAAGCAGTCCTCAAAAGAAAGAATGAAAGCATGGCTCCTTCTAGCAAATCATCAAAATTACCCGTGGGCAGGATTCATAGCAAAAGCATCTCCTCAAATCCAAGCTCAGCCTGTAGGCTGGGGAAAGTGGGGAGGACACAGTCTTCCAGTAAGGGAAAGAAACTTCAATCTTCCCAGTAAGACAGTGGGAACCATCTCCAGCCTCCCAACCAATCAGTAGCTGAAGAGGCCTGCGGAGGTGCTGCTCATTCTTCTTCAAGCAGTTTGTTCTGCAGAGGGATATGAAAAACCCTTTCAAAGCTTCACTTTGGAGGGTGGTTTCTGTCAGAAGAAGGCTATGTGCTCTGCAGGAGAGGTTGCCTGGCCATACTAAGTGACTGCTGCCCTCAGTGCTTCCTTCAGGTCTAGCATCACCCGACCCACCAGCAGCCAGGACACCGTCTGAGAGGTCGGACCTGCAGCAGGAGAAGCCTGGGCTAACACAGCTCCTGAAGTTGCTGCCTTCACCTGTACAAGTGACAGCTGAGACACTTGCCCGGCTGCACCTGCACTCCCACACTGCACAGCCTGATCTTTTAAAGTAAACATGCAAAATTTAAGTCTGAAAGAGGAAGGCTAGAAACTGCAGCTTTATGCAGGACATGCTCAGCTGTTTGTCCACCAAGAGAAGAATGAATTGTTGTAACCCCATGCCTTCACACAGAGAGGGGCATTAGCATCTAACTAACGTAGCATGAGCCATAGAAACACGTCCTATGCCCTCATCTCCAGATAAACACAGTATCCTGGAAAAAAAACTGTATTGACACGAGTGCCAGGATTATCATTGCTGTTCAGGCAAATCCAGCTAGGTCGCATAATGAACACGTTAATACAGAAGGAGA
This sequence comes from Cyanistes caeruleus, assembly GCF_971803275.1. NCBI lineage: Eukaryota > Metazoa > Chordata > Aves > Passeriformes > Paridae > Cyanistes > Cyanistes caeruleus. The sequence goes on along the minus strand of NC_141706.1, from coordinate 42,953,055 downwards.
GGTAGCCTACACAAAATGGATAGGTTAATAAAGTCCTTCTTATTACCTTTCTCTCCCTGAGTTTGTCTTTGATGTGCCATGGGAAGGCTGAAGAGAGAGTGATTGCCACTGGGGATTTTGAGAAAAAGTAGCCTCCGGCTTAATACAAAGCCTAAAGATTAGGGTAGAAGTATGTAGACTAGGAGAATCTGCTAGCTAAACATTATCACATGTTCATTTTCATTTAAAATATGCAATTTCTTTCTTATTAATTCCATTTCCTTCAAGAACATGCATAGGTTACCAGATGCAGACATTGACACACTAATATTGAGGAAAGAATAAGCACAGGAATCTTTTATCAATGAGATTGCTATTTGAAGGAACACAAAGATACTTCAGAATATAATAAAATCATTAGTACACACAGTATTATGGGGTTTGACGAATAGTAAATTTTAAGTACTCCTCCAGAGATACAATTTGTCAGCTCAAAATCATCATTAGTCTGAATCATTGGGTTCTTATAAGGCTTAAGGTCTCCTTGCTGGTTGCTTAAACATGCATTTACCTTCATGTATTCACCTAAGGTTAGTCCATTTGGAAAGAGTTACCTATAAGGCACTGTGGAATAGCTGAGCACTAACAGAATGTTTTGCTAAACAGAAGTGGGTTTAATCATTCAATACCCTGCTGTATCAGGACTCTCTTTAGCATCTGCTGCTATGCTGGTGAGGGTTGGTGGTACCACAAATCCAGATCTATCTGTTCTATCAACACACTGCAGCCACATGACAGAAGGAATTACATTAGTACAGACTCCCTCTGCAAAGTCTCCTCTGTTGACAAATGTTTTGAATACTTACTTTAAACCCTCAGATTTTATTCAGGAATGTCCTGTCTTCCTCCAGCCAGCATGAAGTTTGTATAAAAGGATAAAGCATTAACCTTCTGAAGAGCCTTTGACTAATCCAACAAAAATGTGATTGTGCATCCATGCTTAAATTAATACAAATCTATGGTACACTGCTGATATTAATAATTAAATATCAGTGTTTGTTGAACCACAACCTAAATGTATTTCCTCTGCAAAGTAGCTACATCATTTTGTTGACAATAAATAAATGTTGGCCTTCTGCACCCTTAGAGCTTATTTCTTATTCTAAAAAAATTCAGTTTAATTTTCCATTTCTCTATTGTTCATTGAGAAGCAGAAACGTGTTTATATGCAAAATTAAAGGGCAGAGCACTAGTCTGGCAAAAAAGACTCCTTTTGTTGAATATACTAGCTGCCTAATGGAAAGCCTCTGATGATTTTTTTTCCACCTCCCTGTTCCTCAGTTTCCACATTTCTACTACAGAGAATTTGCCTGTGCCATTTTGAGAGCTTTTATGGATGTCTTATTTGTTAATCTGAGTTAATGCCTTATCTGGGGCTAGTAAGTAAAAAAATAATGGTAATTTTTCAAGCAAGTTATGAATCTATAAGAGATAAAGGATAGCTTTTATAGCCAAAGAACAAGAATTGTTTTATACTGCTATTAGTTTGTGTTAGAACAGGAGATATAACTTTTTTTAAACCCACACTTTGGTTTGCACAACCCAGTTTTTGGATTGTATTCCTAACAAACATTAAAATATTTTTTCTGAAATAAAGAATAATCTGACCTCATGTCATCACTACTCTTGCAATCACAACAAAAAGTAAGTAATTTTAAAAGCTGTGACAATTTAGGCTACAAAATATTCATATGTATTTTAAGTCTACTGGGAAAAAAACCCAAACTAAACCAGAAGCCATCATCAATATGGCCCACACATTACAAACTGTGCATTGATATGTTATTGTGTTCTATACCATGAGACACCTGGTATATCATGAGCCACAATCATTCAATGATACTTTTCCATAAGCCTACAGAAAAGTCACAGCTCACAATAGCTGAGTTCAGGTTGTTTACCACAGAGTAAGTTTAAATTAGAAAACAGGTTTTGGAAACTCTGCTGAGACTAACTCCTAAATGCTGCTGACTATGAGAACTTACCTGTGCAGTGCTAAAGTGCACAAATCTCAAAACAGAAAGGAAAGACAGACAGCTTACTACAAAAATATGAACTATTTTCTCGTCCTTGCCAGGATTTCCATAGTTTCTGCAAAGGAGATTTTGTTATTACACAGAATAGTACCCTGCATTCTTGCAGGGTTTCTCATCCAGGAATTTTGAAGATTACTAGAAAACTAATCTGCCTAATTCATATATTTCACACATGAATAAACTAATGTACAGAGAGATGGCTAAGACTAATTCTGAAAGATCACAAATTCATGAAGTTTTCCATGTTGAGGGTTAGACAAGTCTTGCTTCAAAGTTCCAAGATCTAAGCTCTTCTGTTCCTGGCTCATATACTCATGCTTTGTCAACACTTCCAGCCTGTTACTCAGAGCATAGTGTACCTCAAAAAACTCCTACAACAGTTAAAGACAGCAATTTAAGTCCAATAAACCTCCCAAACCTTTCTTTTAAATAATGGTAGATTGATTTTACTCCAAGGAAAAACAAGCAAACAAAAGAACCCCAACGAAACCCAGTGCTCAGCTTTTGCCATCTGTACAAGACCAGCATCAGCAAAGTAGCCAGTGACAACACAAGTCACTGAGATTACATTAAGCAACATGAGAAGTAAGACAAAGTGGGAAACCTTAATTAATGGTATGTATTACCCAGGTATCAAACAGCAGAACAATTTCAAATGGAGCTTCTAATTTTGATAGTTTAGTACCTGTCCTGTCTATGCGCAAACAAAAATGTCAGTCTTATAAGTTAATTCAAAGTAATTGTGTGATTGTAATCTTTGTTCATTATTCAAATAATTTGTTTTCAGTAGAAAAAAATATAAACTGTGCAACCTATGCAGGAAGAGACAGGGACTACCAAGTGATTTGGGTCACTAAGCTGCTAAAAACTCCTTCATCTCTTGCTTCTCTGATTTATTCTCAGTTGTGTCAATGAGAATAGTGTAAAAAGTCATGCCAGTATTAATAAATCTATATTAATTAGAACTGACACCACATTGAGGTTTTATAACACATTTAAAGCAGTATATGCTTCTGGAACCCTGACAACTTTTTTCTTTTCTTTCATTTAATAGGAGTTCTCCATGATTATTTTAAATGAAATAATGCATCAGCCAAGAGCCTGTCCCAAAGTCTGATTCAACAGGCCTTGTGGAAGGAAAATAGGGAAAAGAGAAATGTAATATTTTTGACGGTAAAAAAAATCCACTTCTGATCATTTTGATAGAAATGATAATTTCTAGTGTCTTGGTTTCTGCTGATGTCTGAGAGGCAATGAATTTTCTCACCCTTTGATGACTATTCTAAAACTGCTTTTACTGGTTTTATGTCTTAATAATACTGCACTTATTTTCACATAGTTAAATGTGTTTGTGTAGCTGCACTAGTCTAAGAATAAAAGCAAAGCAAAGTTGGTAGGAAGATGACAGTGAACCTGAAAGCATGGTAATTTTTTCTCCCGAATTTATCAGCTGTTGTAAACATAAAACAACATTGAGACTATTACAATAGCCTTTTCCAGCTATCTAAGGCAAACTGCAAAATATTTCAGTGACTCTTCTACTTCTTTTACACTTTGCCCACTTGTGTTGTTGCCTGATTTAAGCTTGAATTAATGCAGATTGCCTGAGGGCTTGTACACTATGCAGTTTGCATGCATTTCTAAATCCCTCGTGAACTTCATAAGTTTATGCCACAGCTACAATGGCAATTGCTTCTTTGAAAGCAAAAACATTTCTCCTCTGTCTTTCTTTTCCTTCTTTTTTCTTTCTGGGCATTTGGAACACCTGAGTGTCAGGAAAGATGAATGCAAAAAGCCGTGGGGCTCCCGGGAAGACTCCTTGAGGTGCGGTGGAAGGTGGGCTGTGATGGATGGTGCCCAGCCCAACCTGCTATCTTGGCACCTGAACCCTAATGAGCACTCTGACCAACTCATGAGCAGGCACTATGCCATCCAAACATATGGACATGAGCACATGCAGCCAAGTGACCATGTAGGAGAATCAAACATGTTTGCTGAGGGCAGGAGTCTCAGTCTGAAACATCCCAACAGCTGTCTATCCTGAAGTTTACATGCCTGTGGTTAAGGGGATGTGACATGGCTAATCCAGATTTTGGCTAGATTAAGTTCAAAATACAAAAAATTAGCTTCCTTGGCACAAAAGGCATTTTTGGAACCTAGATACATACCAATGGCTCCAAAACAGTATTCCAAATTAATTCCCACCTCATATTTTCGATCTAAGCTATGTGGTGAGATATCCAATGCACTTTCTATGTGTTTTACTTGCATAAATATTAAAGAAATACAGAACATTGTTTTGTTTAAGTTACTTGTTTCACATCTCAAAATCTTCATCCAGAAAATCATTTTAATATTGAAATTCCATATAATAAGGAGGAGTAATTTCTTTATCAGGGCTACAGTAGTACAAAAATCAAACTTATAGCCCTATTTTTCCAGCAAGCTCTGAAGCATTAACTTTTCCAATTGGAAAAACAACTTTTTCTGCAAATTAGAAAACAAAAATATAACTCAAAACTATTTATCAATAAAATGATTTAACACAAATGCTACTGAAATGTACACTGCTACTCAATTGACATTATGAAATTCTGTGTGCTGGAAATTTCTTATATTTTAATGCTGCTTTTCAATACCCAGTGATTATAGATGTACAAAGAGATTACTTTTATTGTTTATGGCAAAGAGCAACATCATCAAAAGCACCATATGTTTATTGATGATAGCAAACAGTAAGATGCTCAAAAGCAATTAAATAATTCAGTTGCCTGAATCTAACTTTCCAAAGTAAAGGAACTATTAATTGCAGATTCACAAAAAGTACCTCCTCTCACTGGAATCAGTAGATTATAGAGATCTAAATATAATATTTGAATATTTGGAGCTGAAGCTGAAGCATCACTGAAAGTAAGAGAAACAGGGTAATATATTGTAAGCTGATTTTTTAGATATTTTATTTTAAACCTCAGACAAGTCTTGCGCCAAGGGGGAAAGAATATACAGTCTTCATTACAGAAAAAAGTGAGTTTATATGCAGACTCTTTCGGTACTCTGATTACCTGAAATTGGAGGAGTTACAAGTACTGTAAGCAGCTTTCATGTTCTACTAGGAAATCGAGCCATAAAAATACAAAACAATAGATCTAAGATTGCTTGTTACAAATTCTTAGGGCTTTAAGCCCTGAAAATTATCAGTATGATTTAGAGAAATATTTTAGAAGCCTGGCTAAAAACAAGATCTCAATGTGATTATTATGCAGTACAAACAACAACAAAAACCCCACCAAAACCCCCCAAAACAAAACAACCCAAAAAACCAAAAGCAAAACAAAAAAATCCCATCAAACCCACATGCTTTTCAACACAGAGCCAGCAATTTTCAACAGCACATCATTTTGAAGAACTGTCAGTATTTTAGTTTCTTACTGTGGTCTATTAAATTGCTTACATGTAAATGGGATTGTTGATTTTTCACCATATGCCCTTTAAGAATAAACATCCACCTTTTTCTTTCTGAAGCAAATGCAATTAATTTCACTCCATGAAGTGATCAAAATCTCTTTATCGTTTTCTAAGTAACAAAACCAAACACAACCAAAGTTTACTTTTTTTCAATCTTTAGCCACAAAAATTCGTAGTAAGTACCTAATTGTGGATGTGTTTGTCCTATATCAAAACTTAGAAGCTTATGTTGAAATTGCCAAACGTGAGATCTTAAGTTTGGATTAAGAACCAAAATTCCCCAACACTGGGTAGCATCCAGCTGCTCTGATCCCTGTCTAAGGATTTAAACAGGGTGATACAGAGCAGAAAGAAACCCTCTGCAATCCAAGTTGATAGCATTTATAGAAAATTGAACTGCTTGTGATTCTTGGAAGAAACGTGATCATATTTTAGTGTAGGCTAAAACTGTAAATTTCAGATTATATCTAAAATTTGACATCAAAGGTGGTTCAGATATATGGCTACAGTAAAGTTTCATCCCTTCTAAATGTGTCTCCATTGTAAGGGTAAGTAAAAAAAAAAATCATCAGAATTTATTCACAGAGCTGTAAGAGTAATTTTCTTGCTTAAGTCTCCAACTGCTGCAACCCCCTATCAGAGAAAAATAAAAAGCTATCCCAGTTCAGATGAAAAAAACTTTTTCACTTCTCTCTTGGGAGAATCTGAACTCAAGCTGTGAAGTATTCTGAGTTCAGGTAGTATCTTCTTCTCCTGTTGACACTATTGGATTATGTATAAATAACTGAACACAGGGAGCAAGGATTCCCATATCCTGACAAGTTGTTTTCACTCTCAATATTAAAAAAAATATTCTTATTCTAACTCCGTGTCTCAATGACTCTGGACCTGTTTCTCACAAAACAAAGACTCCAAGAGGAAGTCTGTTTGAGCTTATATGCAGGCCATTTACTCAAGAGGAGCAGAAATTTGCAGGCAAATTATTTTGGCTACCTGATGCAAAATTGCTTATTTGCAAAATGTTTTGGGGGTACTAAAACAGACCATTTCAGAGGACTTATAAAAATATTATTAAAAAGAACTTCTTGGCACTTTCTTACCCATGTTTCTTATTACATACACAGTTGTACAAGAAAAGTGGGGATAAAATAACAATTGGGGCTATAAATTCTATTGTAAACTCCTGTAACTGCACAGTGGAATATTTCACTAGACACTGAATATCAGCAGCAATTAAATCGTAGAAGTGAAGAGCAGGAAGATTTTTTTAATTGCCCTTTATTTAGCAAGACTATCATGTTCTCTCATTAACTGATATAAAAATGAAAGTGAGTACAGAACAGTGAATCCTAAACAGATATATTTAATATTTTCACTAAAAGAACGCTTATTAGACTGTTCACAAAATCACATAAACACATGGATTTAAATCTGTTCAGAACTTCTGCAATCCTCTTTGTCTTGCATGCACCTTCACCAATTATTCTTACACAATAAATAATGTATATATGGAGTCTTTCCATGTTTTATACCACACTTCATAGGGTAAGAGGCAGTCATAAGTGTATGAAGCTCAAACTGTGAAGCTGACTTCCCCAGGGAGCCTCCAGCCTCATACTAGGGAGACATAAACAAGCACAGTGAAAATAGGGTATGGGGAGATTTTTCTGTCTTTTTCAGTTTGGACTGGGAAAATATGAAACTATCTGTCCAAGTATTAAATTATAAGTATTACAGATAAAGTGTTTGTGTTTTGCTGAGCCGTAATTGAAAATTAATCAGAAAAACAAAATGCATTAACAGACTGCTTCAGATGTTTGTGAAAGGCTGTAATGAGAGAAAAGATATTCTGAGTTAAACTTTAGAAAGATACAAAGAGAACACAAAGTGAACTGCTTTCTACTAAACTTTGAAAAGCCAGGAGGAAGTGACAAAGATAAGTAAAGGAAAAACCAAGAATATGATTCTGAAGTGGGGGGGGGGACATAGATCCAACACAAAGTCTTATGTGCTGCTGCTTTTGAGTATGTAACAAATTTTAGATTTAAATTTGAGGATGGAATGCCACTAAACAGGAAGAAAGACACCAGTTTCTAGGGAAAAAAGAGAGTAAGCACACCCATGATCTTTAGACTTCCTGATGTTTTGATAGTGGACATTTTAAAATTTAATAAACCTTAGAAGAAAATCAGAAAATTGAAGCTATTGTTGAATACAGCTGGCAGTTTTTTAGCAGGCGTTTCTGCAGGCAGAGAAATAATCCCATTCTACATCAGTTTTCAATGCTCAGCAAGGCACTTCAGTTTTTACCTAGGCAGCTCTTTATAGTATGTACTTGAACTACTTCTTTGAGCACAGTTCTCTCAAACTCTTACCTTGCAGTAAGAGGAGTGCAGGGAACACTCAGCAGCTAGTGGAAGAAGGAGAATCCAGGAGGAGATAGCCATTCCCCAAATGGATTCAGCATGGATCAACACCATCTAATTTCCTGACCTTTTGGCTGCCCTCTACAACTTATTTATCTACTGAGCTTTCCCCTGAGATAAGAGGCAATTTTGATCTTTAGGGCTTCAATGAAAGAAAATTCCTCATCAACACATATATTGCTTTTTCAGCTCTGCCTTTATTCAGTATAATTATCCTAAGGATAATAGCTATATAGTATAAATTGAAAACCAGTATGTAATAAGGAGAGAAATTCCAGAAGCAGACTTGGAAAGGACTTAAAATCCTCTAGGAGAAATGGGTACATAAGCAGCATAGTAACCCGATTGTTCTGGGAATACACTTAAAAGTATTACAAAAATTGCACCATGTTTTAGATGTCTAGATCGTGGTATCTTTTTCAGTAGAGTTCCCCTACATTTCCCTCTCCTTTGTAAGTGAGAAAAAGCTAGTGGTAGTGATAGACACTTTATTGTATGTGTTTTAATTTGCTAACAGGAACATGCTAACTTTCCAAATTACAAGTTAATAAGACAAGACAAGCAAGTTAGGTTTATCCAGTATACCTCCATTTCCTTCTCTGTGTAATCTACACAGAGTTCTACATGCCATGAAGGACCTTGAAAATGTATATCCTTTCACACTCATTTCTAAATTCACAACTTGGTAACATTTAATCAAGTGATTTTTCAAAAGGACTATTTTGTGTTGAAAATTTCTTCTCAGTTTGGATAATGATCTATGAAAAATAGCAATAGCCTAATAAAAAAGATTAATATTAAAAAAAAAAAAAAGGTTTTGCAAACCTATATATTGGTTTGGAAAACTCTGGAGAAATTAAATGTCAGAAGACTTTCAAAGAGATAATACTCATTGTTTGTGTACTATAAATACAAATTCTGAGGTGCAACACAACTGAACCACACAAAGAGTTTGTCCAAAGACAGATAGCAAAATCTTCCTGTATTATGTGTCAAACCGAATCACAAGATGATTTTTCTTCCCCTTCTAGAAAGGCATTGTATTTAGTCATAGGATAATTCATTTTTAAAAAAAAATTACAGATACAGAATTTCTGGATTGAATAGACCACTATTCCGTGAAGCCTTGAATTGTTGAAAGTAGTTTCCCACAAATACTATAGGACCTGCAGGTGTCTGAAAAAATAAAAAAATAATAAAACCTCACACCTTACAGTTTAGTCATGACTATTTCCTTCTTTCCTTGCATTAAGGTGGAAGGCCTTGATAAAAGAAAAAGAGCCATCAGTTAAAGATTGTCTTGGTAAGAAATCTATTTTCTACATACATTCCTCATTCAGGTTCCTAATTTCCTATCCTGACTTTGTCTTCAATTTACCAGAAATTAAATTCTTCTTTCCATCTTCAACAGCACATACAATCCTATGCCATAATTCCTGTTCCCAGTAATTTCCTTTATTTTAGTTAATTCCCTTGCCTGTTCTCTGCCAAGACTGCCTCTGCCCTACAGAGTGTGCTGTGCACAGCGTGAGTTTTCCCCTGGGGCTGGAAGTGTTTGGCATTTCTCTCTGAGCACTGGCTAGAGCAGTGGGTTGCACATCACCCTGCTCACAATCCAGTGGTAACTCATGCTTTTTTTCTATCTCCTCCAGGGCACTGTCCTTTTAAGGTGGATACCATCCAAACTTCTGGTGTCCCCAACATGAGCAGGGCATGGAAGGGTTGGAGAAAGGCCCTGGGAGGGCCATGATGTTGGTAAGAGGACTGAAGTACCTCCCCTATGGAGACAGACTGAGAAAGCTGGGGCTGTTCAGCTGGGAGAAGGTTGCATGGAGACCTCACAGCAACCTTCCAGTATTTGAAGAGGGCTCCCAGGGAAGCTGGAGAGGGACTCTTCATCACTAAATGTAGAGGTAGAGTAAGGAATAATGAGTACAAATTGAAGGAGGGAAAATTTAGATTAGATATTAGGAAGAAATGTTTTACTGCGAGGGTGGTGAGACACTGGAACAGATTGTTCAGAGGACAATCCAGGCAGGATGTCACAACCCTGGCAGTGTTCAAGGCCAGGGTCAATAAGACCTTGAAAAACCTGGTCTAGTGGGAGATGTCCCTGCCCATGACAACTGGGTCTGGGATAAGATGATCTTTAAGGTTCATCCCAGCACTTTAACATTCTATGATTCTATGAAATATATTGCACAAATATTTGAACGGTAGGCTTCAGCACAAATCTTTCTCTTCAGTTGCTCCACACCAGCTTATCTTAGCTCGTGCCTCTCCTTTTATTTGCCCTCTTTCACTTTTCATCACTTGTGTAATAGCACAATCACTACAATACTATAGTTTATACTAAAATGCTAATATGACTTGAGTATATTATATATATTATAGGCCTGTTGACTGGGATCATTCTGGTCTGCATCCCACTCTAAGACCACAGCAGTGAGATGAAAAGATATTTTTCAGCACATAAGCTTTTAGACCTATACTGCCTTAGATTATATTATTTACTAGGTAGGAAAAGGACAAGACTTGTGTGCTTCATCTAGTCACTGTGGCATCTTATGAATCCATATGTATTCTTGTGATGGGAAAGACCTATCAGCTCTTGGGATTTCCACCTGCTCTTCCATACATCACTTAAAGTTTCCAAGTCTAAATCTTGGGGCAAGAATATGAGCTGCACGTCTGCATGGAGAAGTTAACTTTCTGACTTTGAAGAATCTGATTGTGTTTTTAAGACCTAAAATTTGCAAAGACTCTAGTATTTGGTAGCTAATTCTTATATGAGTTTTGGTTACTATGGTATTTGGGCATCGAATCATTAGGAAGCATTCACAAGGATTATCAAAACATAAGAAGCTTATAAAAAAAACAATAGTTCGCTGATAAATTGTCATTTCAGATAGTGGCATTAGGTACACTGGAGAAACTTAGGGATGAAGTTATCAATTGCAAGTTCAACTATAAAAAAGCATCTCATAATTAACAATATTCATCTATGACTGAAAAATTTGTTTCTACTGTCACCCAATTACTGATAACCATGGAAATCAGAATCTCTAATATTTCATTAAGTTTTTTATCTGTATGAAATATTATAACATAACTCAATTTTTACATGGCATGAAGAAATTAAAAAAAACCCACAGATAAATCAGAAGAGTCTCACACTAATAAAACAGAGAAGCTTTGACACTATTGCCTATACAGACCATGAGATGATACTATTTAGGGTATATAATACTGAAAGGGCAATCTGATAATCACACTAGAAGCAATTTCAAACCATACTACTGCTGAAAAGTCAATTTAACTTTCCAGCTTTGTAAGACTTTGTTATTGCTATTGTTAATTATTTCTCATTTAATGGGAAATTGGCAACAAGGTCCCCAACTGTCATTTTAAATCTGCAATAATATCATGTGAAGCTTTTCGTCCTTATTCCCAAGTCCTGGATTATCAGAGCTAAATGGCAGCTCCAGCATTACAAAAGCTCAGGGGCAGGTACTGTTACACAAATTGCCAATTCAATTAACAGTGTGTAAATGCTCCACTGGCAGGCTGAGGGAAGGACAGCCATTTTGGCAAGTGTCATTCCTAATTTATCAAACTGTCAAACCTTCCACTCAGGTGCCTGCGGTCACTGTCTGCCTCTTAATGCTAAGTTGTAAAGCTGCAGGAACCATTCTTGTAGCTTGACAAGGCACAATACTCAAAACTGATTTTAAAATCAAATGTACAGTTGTCTTAATTATTCTCAGTATAAATGATGTTTTAATTACAAAATCAGAGTGGGAATATTCAATCAAGATCCAAGATTACATTTATATACAAGGAGGCGGGCAGATCAAAGCCCGATGCCTAGCCTCTTTTCAGAGATAGCTATTCAGTTTTTATTAGTACAGTTGGTGATTGCCTCCCTCCTTCAGCTACTGTCCTTCAAGGTCTTTAATCTGATGCTGCACTTGGTTCTTACCAAACCACTCTGTCTATTAATGCTTTTCAGGGAAAACCCCAAAATACTGCTTTCATTCTCACAGGCCTTGCTCTCCTTCCTCCAGCAGTCATGACCAGTCACTTCATTTAGGAATTTTTAAAAAGTCCTCTTAGAAAACAAAAAAAATGGGTTAGGAGGGTCTTCTCTAAAAGAGAAAGGCTAAATAATCTCACACTTGAAGGCCTTCCCTCATTTTTTTCCTTGAATTTTTTCCCTGTGTCAATAGAAACAGCATACAGAAACGATTGCATATGCAGATCAGAGCCCCTGCAGTGAATACATGCACTGTGCAGTTCACTGGTGCCTGCAGGATAGCGCTTGAACAGTACCCCCCTTATGTACTTTGTACATCAGAGCATCTGTAAATGTTTGCTTTTGGGTTGAATACTTGCCGAGGGAGAGCTGTGGAATGTTTCACTTAAATCAAGTTTAAATAGATATGACTATTTTAAAGGAAACGAAAATGGAAGTAGAAAAAATAAAATACAGAAAATCATCCTTTCAGTGTATCGTTAGTAAAAATGTTAGTAAAAATGAACAAAATTCATGGCACGGTAACAGCAAAGAAATCTCACATTGGATTAGATGAATGTGCTTTGTAATCCATCTCTGGACATCATGGGCCAACAAGAGATGCTCCAGAGAAATATAAGAAATCCAAGATGAGTAATTACGTGGTAGATAATATCAGCTACAGTAGCCTGTTTACAATAATTAGGTTTAATGAAAACCTGTATTTATGTAGATATTCCAAAGTGATCAATTTTTTTTTTTTTTTCATGGTAGTTAATTTGGTATATAGGTATTATTATCACAGCATTAGAAACCTGAATACTTTTTCTTGTTATGTAGGACAGTTGTAGCCTTTGACTCAATTCTATGATGTCACTGCAAGGTCCTAACCATGCATTCTGTGAAAGAAGTGTCCAAATAGTAACAGAATTCAGCCATGCAATGACACTTTTGAATGCTGCTTAATTCTTTTCAGAATCAAAAATTAGTTCTTACAATGCCTCCAACAGACGTGGTAAAAACAACTGCATTTAGTATTCACAACATTATTTTATCCATCCATACGATCATAAGTGTGAATGAAGGAAGTGCTCTGGAGCACAAGATGACCAGGAGTGAAACACTGCTATGTTGAAAGAAGAAGAAGGAATTTCATGCTTTGGTAGAAAACAACTATTTGAACTGAACTTGACTTCTAAAGCTTTTAAGGATTGGACCTAAATCAAGCTAAAACTGTTTATAAAGTTCTGCTAAATATTTGGGACTATGGACTTCATCCAATGCCCCATAAAATAACTGGGACCATCCTAAATCCTTTACTTGCCCTATTGCAGCCACATCTATATAAAAAGATGCATCTCTAACTGTTCCAACAGCAAGCATTTGAGAGTGATGAGGTAGATTATTTCTGTCACTTAAATCACTTTGCATAATTTCACAAGAGCACACAATTAAACTAAATTTTTAGAGGAAATGAGGAGACTAAAAATAGAGAACATGATTCCAACAAAGTTTCAAAACCAAATGTATGTTTTGAAAATCCTGACAGGCACTAACTTTTGACACTTTCATATGTGAAACATATCTGCACAGAACTGACTTTACTCCATAGCAAGTTGTCTTTTGCTAATATTATTATTGCTACACTGCTTACTTTTCTGCTAGTGGTCTTTTGTAAATCTAACTCACTTGGAATAACATCATACAGTCAGAAAGAATGCACATACCTCTTTTGAACTTGAAAGTGGGAAAAAGAAGAGGCAGAACCAAAGAAATCTTAAATCAGCAAAATAAAACAGATGCTCCTTGGGCTATACATTGGAAACTTTATAATTTCTATAGATCTTGCATAAAAGTTCAGGAAGCTACATGTGAGAGTTGAGGGTGAAAGGATGCATAGTGCACAAGAAGCATCAAGTGTGACCTGAAGAAATACTAAAGTAAATACAATATTACTAAAACAGTTTCAGACTCAAATCTATGACAGCCATTTCAGTTTTCTAGAACTGAAAGTTGTTAAATGCAGACTACCTTCTTAATGCAAGAGAAAAAAAGTTTAACAATTTAAAAACAAATGGAGCATTTTTAGTGTCCTCTGTAAATCCTAACCTTGTAGGGCAAAGCAGCCTATGAAGCTTAAATAATTCCAAGCAGTTCATTAACATAAAACTAGGTGAAAAACTGTTAATAAATAGTTTTGTATCTATGAGATTATTCCAACTGAATTTTGCTTTCAGAACATCAATATAGGCAGTACTGTGATTCAATAAACCTGTGTCCTGTAGCTTGAACTGTGCAAGAAGTTGATTCAATCTGTTTCATAATTACGCTTCAAATGATAGATTGTTTCTGGGTTTGAGTTTCTTCAGTCAAGAATCTTTCGCAGAAGAGGAGAATGAGTACTTTGAGAGATAAATCCGATAGAGATAATAATTCATATGTATTTAATCTGATCTCCGTGCATTATAAGACTTTACTACTGCATCAAGAACAGCCTTTTGCAAGAAAGCAATTCACTGTACTGAGAAGCATCTCAGCCACCGGTGAATGATTATCAGCTTCCACATACAGAAATGCCAGTTAAGGGTGTGGAAACTGTAGGCACTGAGACTCCAAATATCACTTTGGAGACAGAAGTTCCACACCAACTCTTATCCAAGGACCACGCTGTTCACACTAGAAACTAGAGCAAATTAATCCAGACAGCACGCAGCATCACAGCTCTAGGATGATGTATATCTTCTATACCCACCAGTTCTATCCTGACGAGTTACCCAAGCTAGCTTCAGAGCTTTGAGAGAAGTCTAAGGCCAGCTGAGAAGCTCACTGTACACTCATGTCCAGTGCAGACATGTCTTATTCTCTTCCCCTGGAGTCTGTGTAGGCGCACATAGGAAAAGCAGCTGAAACATACATGATGGGAAGTTTCTTGATAAACCTATGGAAGTTCAAAACAATTTTTCAAAAAATAACACTTTGGCCTGGTAGTAGCTTCAGAATGCTGCCACAAAGTATGCTAAGGTAAGAGCTGCTCACAACCCCTGGGTGAGAGCAATAAGTTTAACTAGATGTTTCCATGAAGCACATTTTCCTTCGAGATTGCTGGTCGCCCCAGCAGACCCCTAGGAAGTATTGTGCCTGAATTAGCATGCATACCTGCTTAAGTGTCTAGGAAACAGATTTTGAAGAGTGCAGGTTCTCTGAACAAAAATGCCTTGCATTTGGGGCAACTTTGGGACTGGTGTGGAAAAACAGAATATCTATTTTGGTATCCTGGATCCTGTCCTTAGGCAACACAAGATGATTCATATATAAAATTTCCAGAGCAGGAAATGGTGAGTAATCCTGCAGACATAACACTCCACATTAGCCTAGATTCTAAGGGTTAGAAATTGTTTTAGGCTTTAAATCACCTACATTAAAATTCTACCCTGCAGTTTTGGAAATAATTAGTGATACTTATGTATTGGTTCCTAGTAATGGGCTTTCAGCATGGGAAACTTTTAATACATTTTGTGGGAGACATGCAAAAAAAATCTGTGGCTGTGTTTCTTAGCACGCTTCTTGAATGTTTGGATTAAACGAAAATCGTACTGAATGTGCTCTTCAATTTTTCCCGTGGAGCAATCATTCAGAGGGCTAAGCACACAGTATGTTTGGAAAAATTATGGGGAAAGCAAAGGCACAATAAGATCCAATGTTCCTCAGCACCCTCTTCTTTTCCTTTACACAAATACAGCTGCCAGCACTTTAAAACTGCTGAAAAAGGAGGCCTCACCATCCTGTCCATACCTGGGCTCTGCTTCTACCTCCTACCTGTGTCAGCAACAGTACGTGCACTGTGAGCCATGTTGGGGAATTAAGGAATTCATTCTTTGAGTTACTTCACTATTATTATTCTTTGAGTTACTCTTCAGCTGGACTGGTTGGCTGGTCTGCTAACAATTCCATCATACACTCACACTGGCACAGCAAAGGAGACAGAAACAGGAACAAAGTGGAGGGAGAGACCACTCACCCACTCTAACTGCAGGTGGAGTCAGTGGGATTTAGGTCTTCAGCTAAGAGATCCAAATGTTACTGTGCCAGGAACTTTCCAGAGATCTCAGAAGTCCTCCCATCAGAAACACGAAAATATTAAATATTCCAGTGTTCTTCAGTGGCAGGCAAAAATTGAGGAGCTTGGAGTGGTTTTTATAATGTTTAGTGCCATATTTTAGAAACATATGAAGAGGTTAATGAATCACATCCAGAAACAATCTCCCTACAAGTTACATGACTTTTACTAGAATTAGATTCCATATTCCTGTTGCTTATACTTTAGAACCAAGTGCCTTGATTTGACATATTTAGATGAGTGAAAGACTTTTCCAGCCTCATCTCTCTCTTCTCTGTTATATCTGGTATCCAGTGGCAGTTATATGGGGAGAGCTATAAAATTCTATCATGATTTCTAAAATACACTGAAGTATTTTCTATCTGTATGATGTCTAGAGGATTCTAATTTATTCTCAGGTGGGGTGGTGGGGGGAGGAGTTATGAGTTTCACTCCATTCCATTGAGGTTTGTGCTCAGAGCGGTCTGTAGGATTCAATCTCTTAGTGTCTATGAAATTGTCCCCTAATTATTTCTTCTCATGCATTTGAAAAACAGGAGTTTGACCAAGCACTAGGATCAGCCTGTGATCCAGACTTAGTATTCTTGTTCAAATGTGCTGATTTTCACATGGAGCTAATTAATGGTACTCAATTCAGTGATAAAACAAAACAACAATGATAAACTATTTGGGCAAAATAATTTGTGTCATTACTGTAAAGGTACCTTAACAGTTCAAACCTCCTTTTGGCTTTGACAAGAAGCAAAATTAATAATCATGATGAAAGATTTGCCTGGGTTCTGTCTCCAATTTTATATAGCAAAGTGGCAGAATTTCCCCATATGGAGTTTAAGAGAAGCCAATACTTAAAACACCATTAGCACTATTTGCTCTTTCTGCACCATCTCTGCTTCTAATCCAAAAGACATCATTTCTCCATTCCTGCATCATGGAAAATGCTAAGTGGGCAGAGAAGAGAAATGCACTAAAAAGTATTGAAAATTATCAATCTACCTAAAGGTTTAATGTGTTTCTCCTAGTCTTTGCCTTCCTGTAACACATCTGCAGATTCTCCCTGTAATCACAGCCCACGATTCTTTGAAGTTGTTCTCAAATGGCATCTCAGTATCTTCAATGTCTCAAACACAAGTCATTTGTATAAAAGAAAGAACTCTCAAAATGCATTTAAAATGTATCCAGGTAATTTGTAGGAAAGTAAAAATGGCAACCACATGATTACTTCAAACATCCGATCAAAGACATAATTTGCAGTGGAGTAATGAGTAATACAAATGGCATGGTCAGCCTGAAAGAACTGGTTTAGTGCAAACCAGATAAAGTCTTGCCTCACAAGACACAAGCTTCAGGCAGAGCCATTGCCTGTCTGTGGATCTCACTGAATCATTCCTTTCACCGCCTTCAGTATCAATTTTCTTAGAGCTGTGGTTCTGTACTGTTATGCATCCAATTCAAATTCATCCTGAAATGGTGATCTATGCCCTACCTAAAACATAGCCTCTGATGTCTCAGTCACATCTCAGAAGGATGGTCCCCTCCCCTCCTTTTTCACACTGCTGGCAGTGTGGGTGCTGCAAGCCCTCGATAGTCAACCAGCTTGGCTGGCCAGCACAGAGTAAGCCAGTTAATCTTTGTACCTCCTGCCCAATTTATGCTTCTGTAAGCAATATCTCTAAACCTTTACTTTAAAAAAAAAAAAATTAATCTTTGAACTACATCTAGCCATGGCAAGGAAAGGAAAGGGTATTTCTTCCTGCTGTCCTGAATATACTAATGCTAGTCACAACCTAGACATGAAAGAACAAATTACAGTAACAGATGTCCATATATCACTAAGGTGACTTCCCTCCCTATTTTTATTTTTTATCAAAAATGGTGAGTCTGAAAAGTCAAAACAAAATTAAAAAAAAAAAAGAAAAAACAAACAAAAACAACCAAAAACCCTACAGCATCTGTCTCAGCAGAGTTCAAGCTGGCTGACAGTTCCTTACACTGAGAAGCTGAGAATGATGCTATAATTAAAATTTCATGAACAAGACAAAAATCTATTTTACTTGGGAGAACTTTTATGAAAGTATATAGGGAAAAACAGAATATGGTAATATTAGTTTATCCCTGGCCCTGAATTTAATGATTAAACTTAAGAATCCTGAACGAAATAATTTTTCAGGAACACCTCATAACTTAATTAATTATGAGTGCCATCTCTGTTAGGCACGGAAGCAGGTATTAACCATTCCAAGTGAATGCAGGGCTACTGGCACAACACCACTCCAGGTTATCATTTGTTTGGTGACTGAGGATTAATTCTTCCTGTCCTTATCACAAAATTTAAACTTAACCCCATTAATTTTCAGTCGAGAAAGAAATTAGCAGGAAGAAATGAGTAATCATTCTCAAGACAAAGAAAAAAACTAATAGCACAGTCAAAGGCATCTTCCCGGCACCTATTTTACTTTTTTTTTCTTTTTTTTTTCTTTTTTTTTTCTTTTTTTTTTTTTGTGTAACATGCATTGCTTTTACTGAATTTCAGTCAGCTCCATGGGAGACAACACCATCCGTCTTATTTCATCTTTTAACAAGGACTTGATGAGGTGACACAGGACTGATTCTTAAAAACACATTACCTGTTATGTGAGGCATTGTGTGACAGGGAGAACTATCTCCGTGACAGGCACCTGACAGCAGATTTGTTGATTTCATGGTCACTTCATTTAAAGTAACAACAGGGTGAAATATGCCATCTGATAATCTGTTTGAATGTTGACTGTGAAAAGCACTTAACATTTCTGCCAGCTACTACTACTACTACAGAATCTGTTCTTCAATATGTGCAGTTTTACCACCCTCTTTAATAATTATAAGTCAGAAACACTTATCCTAGATTAAAGGAGGGGGAAGGGGGAAGGGAAAAAAGAACTTTGAAGAAATCACCTAGGAAGCCTGACATTGCAGTCTGAAAATAAGAAGATTCAAAATTTAGGGCATGTCACACAGTGAGACTATTGTCTGCAAGACAACTGGCTGTTTGCAGACAACTTCTGCACCTGCACTGCATAGGTGATTTTAGAAGAGATATGTAGCCTTTCTCAATCAGTTTTCTTCCATGTGAAAGTTTAATCCAGACACTTAAAACCAAATATCTCCCTGCTTCATTTTCACTAACAGGTAATGATAGCATAATGATAAAAAAGAAATAACTTGTTTCAGAAAGGGATTACACTGAATTTGATACTACTACTCAGGATGAAATTTTGGTTATGAAGATGGTAATACAAACACACATAAACTTATGCATCGGCATGACAAGAATTAAAAAATTAGATTACTAAAGCTTCACCATGTATTTAGATGCTGAGCTTGTAACACAATAAACCAGAATGACACAAAAACTATTATCCACTGTTTACTGACTGAATTTTTGAAACCCTTGTTTGCTTTCAAGCAAGTTTGGGATGGGCACAGATAGCTCTAGATTAATCTGGCAGCCCTGGAAGTTACGTCAAAATCTGTCCTTAAACAGAGACATTGTCATATAAAAATGCATGGCATGCACAAACTACAAACTCTTAATTCAAGTAGGGCTAAATGAGACAAATTCTAACAAATCAGCACTGTACCCCTATCATAATTAACATGTACTCACACATTGAACTATCTTGTTGATTTATGCTAACCTCCATGAAACCTGATGAAGAAATACCTTGAATCGATGTGATTTAAGCATTTAAAACCACATTAAATATGAACCAGAAGCAGGCTGGTTAAAATTTACACTTTCTCTGAAAGATTTTTGACACATTCAGTGCTTGTGAAAGCTGAGGGGATGACGGCCCTAGTCAAATACAGTTGAGTGAGCAGACTGCAAGCATCCCACATTCCACCTCCAGTGCAGTTCAACCGTGACGTGGAGGGACCTGCCTTCTCTTTTACTTTCCTCCTCACACTTTTATTTACTGTCTTGTAAATATTTTATTAACTAATTCCTGTTATTTCTAAGTGGGTTTTTTGTTTTCTTTACTACTTTTAGTATTTTGCTACACAGTTTAACTTAAATTCACCTAGTTTTTCTATTTAAAAATAAAAATTCTGACAAGTTGACAGTCTATAGCAAGTATCTTATTCCTAATATATGAAGATATCAGAACCATTTTATATGAATTTGTTTATCTTAAATCCTCTTTACTCAGGAAATAACCTGAGGGGTTCAGGTTTTCATCTCCTAGGATCACAGCAGTGGCAGTAGAAGCATGTATTTGAAAACTTCAGTGTGGGTTATGAATGTTGTTTTTATAATCAGCACATTCTGCATGTGCTTTTATGGCACTGCCAACTCCAATGTTTCCTGCTAAACTTCATCCACATTAAAAATAACAATCTATAGTTATTTTGTTAAAATAGCTACTGTCAGCTTGAAATCCCGTAAATTAAAAACAAAACAAAAACAAACAATGAAGCACTATCAGGTGCTAAACCAACCCCTGAGAGCCACTTGCCAATTTCTGTGGTTCTAAAACCATATGCTTTTATTTTAAGAGTGGCTTTTCTCCTTCTTGTTTTTGCAAAAGCTTCACAGAAACAAATGAAAAATGAGGCATAGTGAGAGCTATCTGGGCAGAAATAGCTTTCAAAAGTGCCTAGGAGAAGAGCAAAGAAACCAGGGAGAATACATGGAAAGGGGAAACAGGGTTATTTCTTAATCTATTTCACTTTAGAGTGCTCTCTGGAATTACATAAAACTTTGCTGAAAGAAACCCCCAACATTTATGGGAAGAAGTCCTGTGCAGAGGTCTAATGTGCTCTTTTAAGCAGACTTAGAAGCACGGTGTAAGCACCGCTGTGGCCCCGCTCTTGGGGTACTCGGTGGCTGCTCTGAGGCGCATCACGCACCGTTCTGGGCAGGAAGCCAGCACCACGGGCCCAGCCAGGTCACTCACATGCACGGGGCTCTCCTGGTGGCACCCATCCAGCCTCTGCCGTGCCTGCCACGCTCCCCCCTTCCTCAGCTTCCTTGGAGGAAACCCTGACAGATCTATCCCAAGCTGCCCCAAATCCTCATGTGCCACAACGCTGGGTGATTTCAGGAGCCGTGGCAGCACCACCGTGCACGTACATTTCCCACCCCCAGAACTGAACCGGGCTCTTACTCAGCTGCTGAGGAAAGTCTAGACTAAATTAACTTGACTGACCAAATTGGAATTGCGGTCCTTGTCAAACTCAGTGGGAAAATATGCAAACTATGTTTACAGCCTTGTTAAGCATAAAGCCATTAAAAGTCATATACCCAGTAGGTTTCACAACAATGACAAGGAAAACCAGCTGCCTTTATGAAATACTGCTAGCTGTCTGCGTTACCTTCCCCGGTGTTAAACTCTTAGTATAAAGTCTCCTTCTATCAGGAGGAACAACATTTGGCTTTATATTACCAAGTTGTAGAATTCATCACTTCCATCCCTATGCCATCTGCAGGATATTGAAAATGAAATGAAAACAGAACAGGATTTTTAACATGAGGGGAACACCTGATGTATGAAGTTATTCAAGCCCCAGGAATGTGTGGTATTGCACATTCTCACTGTCACAGCCTTTGCTGAAAAGGATTTCCCTGACCTTTCCTCTAACCAGCAAACAAATAAGCCCTATCTCTCAGCAGGAGAGAGCACTGCTCCATTAGATCATTAAGCAGTTCTATTCAGACTATCCCAGTCTCCTGTCCTTGGCCCTGAAGAAAGAGCTGGCACCGGTCCAATCAGTCAGATAGAAGGAAGGCAAATGTGCTTTCGTATGGTACAGCTTGAAATGTCACAGCAGGATGAAAGTCGTGGAACAGACAGCAGTGAGGAAAAGATGTGGTGCTACATGAGGGGTAGTGTTCCAACAAGGAAAGGCTGGTGTTTCAGTCTGCCAAACAACGTAATGACTCATCCAGGCAGAAAAATATTACCACCATGGGAATATTTGGAACATCTCAGTCTGAGAGTAATTAGGGACTAAACTACACCGGCATGCTTCAGTGATGAAATGAGAAAATAAGCAATACCTCTGTCAAGTTCTGATTGGCGAGTATTAAATGAATATGGGTTTCTATCAAATCTGACCACAAACTAGTAACTTGCAGCAGATTGTCAGAACGGAGTAATATTTCCACTTTCTCATAAAATACGATGGCACAAAAAAACCTGGTGAAGTGAAAAATGTTACAGTTGGCAGTAAGAGTTTTAAGGAAAATCATTACTATGATTATATAATTTAATCCTTGTAACAGGCATTTGCACATAGCATTTTCAACCTCTAATTACTCTGTCTGCAATGGAATAAAAAAGGGTAAGAAGAGGATGGGCAGAAGCAGCAAATGCTGACAGTTTCATTTTATTAATAACTACTGTATACAAATCACAAACGGAAAAGCACAAATGTTTAATGAATATAGGTAATGGAATTATTGTACTACTTATCGGTTGTAAAAATGTAAATACTTTGGCAAGAAGGACAAATGTTAATTTTTATTCTTTTGTATTTCCAACTTGTGCACAATTTGTATTCATTAAGCAATGCAAAAGGCATTTTTTTCTTTAAAATTGTAAAGTGACATTATAATTAAATTGTATAACCTCAGCAGCATCTGCAATTTAAAGGATCACTTACAAGCTGGCTGGACAAAGTGCACCACATTAAGCCACAAACTGAGTTACACATCAATAACCCTTCATTCCAGTGGCTGGGTCAGAACCTCAGCAACATGAAGGAAAAAAAAAAAAAAAAAAGATTATTCAGAGTAAAAAGGTTTAGAAGGTCAGAAGCAAAACCGCTTACAAGATCAAAATTCCCAGGATTCTTTGACTGCATACACAGAAACCTCCTGTGACACCTGTTTGACTTCTTTCAGCTGCATGGACACTTGTAGTTCAGCTGAACTAAATGCAGCTCCCAAATTAAAAGGAAGGGCAAACACAAATTACCTCTCTGCACAATATGAACAACCCCCATTAGACTGGCTTAATAAACTCTAATAGATGTATAGCTTAATACAATATTCAGCTATTGACATAAACATAAATATAAATTTCAAAGAAAATAACCTACTTTAGTAAAATTACCTGTGCAATAAAAATTAATGAACTCCAAATGATTCTGCACATCTCCACCAAATTGCATTTTCAGGCTCACATCTTCAGGACATGCTGGGTGGTTTGATGCATTCCCACAATTCATCTTCTTGCTAAGCCAATTTTAATTTAAATGCAATTAAAGGCTCAAAATGAACATTATGTATTAGATAAAGCCTTGAATCTGCAGACTATCATAAATATGATTTTCAGAAAAATTAATTACAAGCCATTAGGGTACAAGTCATCTTATTGCAAATGTTGAGTTAAACTGCAGAATCAGTTTGTTCCTTCCATTAAATGTTAAATACTGATTTTAAGCTTTGCTCCAAGTTAATAGCAGAAGGTCAGCATAAAAGAAAAAAATGTTTCTGAAATAATCCTCAGAGATACTGGAGACTTATCAATCCACATTAATTGAAAAAAATGTATTCTCTCGAAATGCTTAGTGACAATTAGCTTCTGATCTACTTTTGGCCAGCTTAAAGTAACAATAAAACTCTTTGCATTCTCCTTATGCTCTGAATGCAGCACAGATTTCTGCAGAAGTTACAGTGGGTGTACAAGTGCTTCAAATGGAAAATCCTTGTATGGTGTGTGGTTTTGTCTAACCAGTAACCTCACAAACCACACTGGAGATATCTGCACAAGACACACCATAGACCTGGTACACAAAACCAAGAAAGCTAAGAGTGCTATCGTTGGCTCTGAGGGGGAGCCTGAGGATTCACTACAACCCCAGCATTCAAGCAGTAGCTGTGGAAAATGGTATGATTTCAAACTTCGAGATATGTTGATATCACAAAGGCATCTTTTTAGATGCTCCTGAAGAAGATTCACAAATATTTCTGTAACTCCTAGCAATGGTGATGCAGGATTTATGCACTCTAACTTTTTCTATACACTTCCAGAAAAAGTTTTACATAGTGATATACCAAGAGGTATATAGAAGAAATAAGTGTTTCAAAAATAGTGGAAAGGGAAATTGTATGTTGTATATTTCAAAAAGCATTTAGCAATGTAGAAACAAAGATATAAGCACATCTCTCAGAGTTAAGAGTAGTTTTTCCAAATTAATGACTTCTGAATTCCACTGCAAGCTGTGTTTTATAATACCATTCTATAGCTACTAAGTTCTTCTTGCCAATAGCAACCACAATAGATTCAAAGGAAAACTGAGCTTAATTCCCATCTCCCAAACTGACATATTTTATACACAATATGTCAAAACTTTCCATTTTTCATTAACTTCTGTTCTATCATTAAACAGAAAAGCAACGACACGGTTGGAGAAATTCAGCCATTAATCTCATAATAATTGCTTATAACTGTTCATGCTACACTGACAAGCTGAATGCATCTCATGTAGTTGAGGGTGTCAAGGTAACTTTAAAAAATAAATCTTTATTAAATCACAGCTTTCTTTTCTGACATTATTCAATTTAGGCACGAAGACTGAAACTCACACCTTCATCATCTGCACACTTGATTCAACTTAATTTTATCTACTTGCATATCAAATGTTTCAATATTCACCTCTATATCCAGGCCCTCCTCCAGCTGTTAACTACTCCAGGCCTCCAGGGGACTGCATGTGTTTGCTTCAATCCATTTATTGTCTTTTGCTTGTCTACATCTATCCCTAGACACTAATGTACTCACTTCTGGATATTAGTAGATAACCTCTGTGCAGTGGGAGTTTAATGAAATATCTGGCCATCAAGCTGGATGAATGTTATTTTGGCAATTGAACTTCATAATTTAAGGGCATTCGTATGATGTTCTCTAGTTTCAAGGAAAGTGGAAAGCTGTTATATTCTGCAGGTATTATTAAGATGCTTTGTATGCTCATGGAACTTCAAAAAATTATACTTTGGCAGACAGCAAAACTTCTATGAAGTGAAATTTATTATATGCCTTGACAGTTTCAAAAATCAGAGCAATGATTAGGGCTAATGAACACAGAAGACAACTGTTTCCCCAATGAGCTTGTTGCACAGTTCTACCTTTCACTAACAAAGTTCTTCTACAGCTGATGAGGTGTGATACAGTTACAGACACACAACAGGATCCTTTTCATGATGTGGGTGTCTCATAGCAAAATATAAGAACAGAGAGAGGCTTTAAAATGACACTGGAGCATAACAGTTCTTAATCCAAGCCTCTGCACTGTGGCACTGTTCTACAGGGCAAAAAAAAAAGCCACCAACTTTTTTCCTGATGATAAATTTGATTTAAGCCTAGCACCTCAGTCCTTCAAAAAATGGGAATACCCTCAGAATATTATTTCTATTGGAATATCCTGCAATTTTCATATTTTAATGTATGCTATCCTGAATCCCTAACTAGTGTTCAGAGTTTTATTTCTGAATCTTTTATCACATATAACTTTAAAAACAAGAGATTCAGAAGGTTGATCAGGGTTCACTACCATCTTTGGGGATTTTACATTGACTTCAGTGTACTGGCCTTGTAAGTAAAGCCAGCCTGAGTGCAATCAATCTGAACATACCATCTAAAACATGGAACAGATCCACACCATGCATGCCTCTTTACCTTTTCTAGTATATTCCTGCCAGTTAGCAAAAACCAAGTTAAAATGAGTATGTTGAAACCTGAAGTAAAACATTTAGCTTGCTTAGAGTAGGGATACACAAGCTAAAAGGAAGGACAAACACAAATTACCTTTGCACACAACACAAAGAACCCCCATCAGGCTGGGCTAACAAACACTAATGGCACTCTGTTCGGGACAGGACAGTTCTTTTCAACACAAGGTTTGCAACTTAAAGCCTAGAAGCATGGTATCTATCACTGATGATAAAATACCCTGTATGGCAAGTCCAAGGGGAAAAGCAAGAGAAGGATATTACTGTACTCACCAGTGAGATACCCCTAAGTCTGCAAAATGAATGCATAGCAATGCTATGGAGGAAGTAAGAGAACACTCCAGAACTAGTACAGTGAATAAAACAGAGATACAGTGAACTGTTGTCCAGATTTTCAAACAGAACCCCGTTTAACTCTCTTGAGCTTTCTGCTGTTTGCCATTAGATTTTTCATTTCTAAATAACTCTGCAACTAAACAGGTGTAAAAAGTCAAACTCTGCCAAGCTTGGCTGCCCAGGAAGCTGTTGAAACCATGAGGTTCCCATGCAGAACACGGTCTTTGTGACAGCATGAGCTCACTCTGAATAGCTGTTTGTTCAGCGATGTGCATGTTAATGAACACATTGTTCATTGTTATCATAGAATGCTATTCAGGGTTTCACACAAACATTAATAAAGGTATTTTCTACATCTTTTTCACTGCAAATTTAAAAGAATTTTATATTTGCATCATTCTGGTCACTGCTTCTTACCAGCTCTTAGGAAAGTGGTCCTTAGCCAATTCTCTAGCCAATCCTGTCCAATTTTCATTTTCTGTTTTCAGTGTATTAATCAATTCCTACTTCCATTGTACTCTGAATGCAAAACTCAACCCTGTTTATGCCAAGGCTCCTGTCAAATTCCAGCCCCATGCTGCAGTCTCATCTGCCTTCAGATCCATCCTATTTTTCAGCCGTTCTCTTTGAAATAAAAATAATCTTCCTTCCCTCTAAACTTCATCTTCCTTACATTTCTTTGAAAGACTGAGAAACATGATTTTTCTGATGAACTTCAACAGTGTTTTTCCCAAAGAAACTTAAGCTTAAGAGCTTACACACACTCAAAATCAGCACAGCTTCCTAAAAGACCAAGATAGTCTTGAAAAACACCCTGTCTCATGAAATTTTCTAGTCCTGAGATTAGATATGGCACTGTAGTTTCCTAAGTCTGTTACTAAAAGAAAAGGAGCTCCCCTCTAAATAAGCAGAATAATAGTATTTTAACCTTTGCCTAAGATTTGAGCAAAATGTACATACACTGTATACTTCAATACAAGAATTCCTCCCAGAACAGTGACTGGATTTGAAACAGTTGTTGTTTTATGGAATACTGAGGACTAGAGCTAGTTGTAATAGCTTCCTCAAGTTCCTCACAGCACTAGAGTAATAAATTTTGCGGTCACTGAAACACCGCAGTTTTTGAAAACGCTAAAAGATGCACAATATTGTTTTTCATATTTAAGCATAATGATACATATGAGTTTATGTGGGGTTCCATTGGGCTGATTTGTTTAAGTTTTCCACAGAATCATTTCTTTCTTGTATTTTGTGAATATCTATAGCAGACCATTTCAGTAAGCTCATAAAACTAAATTTTAAAAAATAAGTATATGAAAGTGTTTAAAGCAAACATAAAAAGTCTCAAAATATAACCTATATGAGCAAGGAGTAGGTTCTGTTAACTATTCTGTAGGTGTAACTTGGGGTCCACAAAGGCAGCCACTGCTTAGCTCATGCATCTGCCTAAACAAAAACAAAAACTTCAAAACTTTTCTCAGTATCCTCCTGAAACCACTCAGCTGTGTCAGGGCTCTTTTGAGATATTTCATAGGATTATTTTCCTTTCAGCAGGGGACTGTATCATTCCCACACATATACATATGTTGACTTACTCAGAAAAGAGCTTAAAACCAGTATTTCATAATGGGACATATTGAACTAACAAACAGAAAATGATGAAGCAATCATCCGCTGACCTCTGTTTTTGTTGCTAGGATTTCAGATGGCTTCTGCTTCACAAACAAGTTAAATAATAAGACTTTTACTTGATTAAAATCTGTACTATTTCAACACCAGAAGTGACCCCATTTTCTACTTAGAACAAAAGTTTTTTCTGGTTTTAAAATGTACGCATTTTAACTTTCTACTAATCCTACATAGAGCTGGATATTGTGGAGTTAGACTATTTCCTTTCAGGAACAGTGCAACTCAGTAAGTTTTCCATACTGTGAAGAGAAAAAAAAAAAAATTTGGGGAAAATGATACATTAGTAGAGAGCACTACTTCCCTTCCCAAAACTGTAACTATCTCATGGACTGTTCAGAGGACTACCAAGTAAATATATGAGGATTATCACTCAAGAGAGGCAATTCTATATTGGAACAGAAAATACAATGCATTGCTGATGTTGAAAACTTCCAAGGAGAATAGCATTTAAGAAAGAAAATATTGGAAAATAACATTTACAAAATCACATAAATTCTAGTACTACTCACCAAAGATACCCTCACTTAATAGTGGTTATCATGAGCCTGGTGATCTATTTAGCTGTGGTGGTTTAACACCAGCCAGAAATCAAAGTCCAAATAAGTCATTCCCTTCCCCCTGCCCCTTCCAGCAAGAGTGGGACAAAAGCAGGTTGTGATGACAATTTACTGAAAGCAAACAGCAGTGGAATAAGAAATGCACAGTGACAACAGCAGTATTAATAACAAAAGTATACAAAAAGGAGAGGTGCTTTGCACACAAAAGGTGTTCAAAGGCGTCAAAAAGGTGTTAGTGCCACATGGCTGCTGGGACAAAGACAAGATGGTGGATGCTCCCCTGAGGCTGCACCACATGGCCACCGGGAAAAAGGCAAGATGACAGCGCTCCCGTGGCTAGTGTTTCCTGTTTGCAGCCTGAGACAATGGAAAACAATGATGGACAAACTCCTGAAAGCTGTCTGTGTCACGACAACTGCCTTTTTCCAGATGGCTGTGCTTGGCTGTGGCCTGCAGTTTTCGGCTCACCTCATTTCCTCGTGCCTCAGTCTGCTGCTGCTCTGTTCCCCGTGTGGCTGCCTCCTCCCAGCCGGCGCTGCGGGGCCGGCTCCGCTGGGCTTGGGCACACCACTGCCGCTTTTCTCTGAGTGCGGCGTGCTCTCTGATGGGCTCAGGCCCTTCGCCACGTTCATCTTGGGGATATCTTTCTTATCCATGACTAAGCAGTGTTTGCCTCGATCGGAGCTATGTTCTCTGAGGAGCAGGAAAGCACAGACAGTGGAGACACAGAGAAGGCAGGGTACACAGGGGCTAGTCCCAGCAACCTCTCTGAGGAAGAGAGAGGAACAAACTGCTGGAATTCCAGGACTGCACTCACCTTATCTCCCCCCAGAACCTGGCCCCAGTGGTGCCTGAAGATGCAGAACAGCAACCTGGCCACTGGCCTGAGGTGTTCAGCTTTAACTCCTCTCTGCAAGCAGGACATCAGCCTGTATGTCAGAGGCTGCTTTCCTCTTAGGGCACCATCAGCACTAGGAATGGAATACTAGGACTAGGAATGCTGGTAAAATCTAGGGATGAGAATTCATGTGAAATGCAGGGTGTTAAAAGTTACTCGCAAACATTAGAGCAAGTGAGATGTGAATCGGGATGGTTGTACATGACAATTGTTAATTAGAGAATAGACATTCTCCATTCTTTCATGGAATTGCAGCAATCATTCAGGCTGGACAGGACTATGGAGGTCAACTAGTCTAATCTGCTCTAAGCAGGGTCAGTATTAAATTCAGAGCAAGTGAACTAGACATAAAACTGTCATTAAACCCTACGAAACACTCAATAGCAATAGTTTGTCACAATACCTTGAGGTAAGCAAGGAAACAAAGCTTTTAAAGTCATAAAAAAAATTACCTAAATTCTTCTTAAATTATCCTTGATGTGCCCAGATAGTTAAATTATTTATGTATTGCGGACAACTTAAGGGCTGAATAGAAGAGCAAAAAAAGAGTAGTTCTGTTGTTTCAAAACAAAACCTTTTCAGCACTCATACAATAACTTCTCCTATGAGTCTTTTAGCTCTTCCATCCTAGTCTGCAGTTTTAATTTCTCTCCCTGTGATTGGTTAACCTGTCCACATCAGCACTTACATGACCCTGTAGTAAAAGTAGCAAAGTACCTCAACTACAGATGAATGTATTCTCATAATTTCATTGAGGGATACTGAAATATTATTATCCACACTTACCGACAGAGACCAAGACAAGGACAGATTAACAGATTTGTCCAAGGTCATTCAAGAACTAGGAACAAAGTTATATCTCTTCAATTCCAGTCTAATGCTTACACCCTCAAGCTACTACTCTTCTTTCTAAAACATATCTGTTGTCTTTTTTTTCTATATATTTGTCTCAATGACATACTTATCTTTCTTTCAGTCTTAAGAGTACATTACGCCCTTTTCCCAGCTTCATTGCATCTTTCCTTACCCTTTCGAACAAGGTCATCCTTTCTTGTCTTTGTCATTGTTTCAGCTACCAAGAACCCACTCCCCTTTCCCCTAAGGTAATTTTTCTTATATAGGTTACATTTTGCCCACATGTCTCATATACAATACATTGAATCACCTTCTAGTTAAATATGCCTGGGATATGCTCTCAAAGGCTGTATCATATATTATCATGTCATTACATTAGTTTGTAATTCACTAGTACATAATCAGCTTCCAAAGTGGTCCACACTGTGGTCAAGTCTGAAAAGTCACCACTGCTTCAGGCCTGTAAACCTGGACCAAATTGTAAATGGGCTTACACTTGGGGTCTGCCCTTATAAACCCCATGAATACAACAGTCTCAAAGCACTTGGCTGTGTGAACTCAAGCACATCTGTCAAAAGCTGAGCAGGTACAGCCAGGATAGCCCATGCTTTCAGTTCACCAGGTGCCTGGTTTTATACTGGCTCAGGTAGACTTTATTTTCCTTTATCTCCTTTATTTTCAGATTACCATGTCAAAGACTTTTAGGAAATTCCAGCTACGTTAAAAGACTACTCCGACGAGAGTGTCACACACTCTTAGTCCTCTTGGCAACCTCCAGCAACATCAGTCAGAAAGAAACACCATGTCCTAAAGATCTGACAAGACAAAGCCTACTGATGGGCTCCAAACAGTTTTTCTGAGATTTATGCTGGAATAATTTGTGTGGAAAATGACATGTTAACAACAGCTCACTTTCATAGCCCTTGCCCCCCTGAAGATTTACCAACCTAAGCAACAGAAATGCTGTATCAATAAAAGAGAAAAATGTTCCCTGGGAAAACACAAGTATCAGGTAACACTCATTTCGGATTATTTACTGCACTGCACATAGGCACTGTCCTGCTTGTCCATTGTATAACAGTGTTCAGCCTCTGGGTAGAAACACAACACTATTGAGAGAAGAAATGAATCCTGGTAAAAGCAAGCAAGAGAAAACATTGCAAATGTGATGATAGGCAAAACACTTCATGGGAAAAAAAAAAAAAAAAAAATCTCCTTTCCCTGAAGCCTTTGATGTTAGCTAAAATATTTTATAGTCCTCTGGACCCCTGCTGCATCACTGCAAACCTAACCAAAAAACAACTGTTTAAATAACTTATATGCTGTACACTGATTCAATATCTTATGTCTTCCACTTCTAGTACCATGACAAATTATGCTTAAGAAACATATGTCCAGCCATCCCTACTCAACCAGCAGTCTGCAGTATCATCTTATACTTCCCTCAGAAAGCCATGAACCCTGTGTTCCTCCTAGTCAGTGAGTATCCTCAGCCTTACTGAATTCATCTTTTGCTAAAGTCAAAAGACCTGTGAGGTTTTCAGCTCTTGGTCAGTGACAATTTGTCATAAACCAATGTGGCTTTTACAACTGGATCTGCTCAGATTTTCAGGCAAGTGAAGAACATGAAGAGTGTTGATGATTCAGATGAAATTCAGAAGCCTAAGGAAATTGTTTCTGCCCTTGGGCAACTGGAATTATTCCCTCTGCTTTTTACTATACATGTAAAATACATTCTCAAATAGGTTGTCAGTACACACCCAGTGAGCTCAATATTTTCTAATGGGGTTATAGTGTAAATAAGAGCGAGAACATTTGCAGGAAAAGGCCTTCAAATGAAGATTTTCGGGAAAAGACCATTGAAGTTTTTCTTGTGTATTACATGGCTAAACTGCCTCATTTTCATGTTGTTTCACTTGATCACAACTCTTCACCTGAATTTTTTAATAAAAACTTACCATTTTCTGTTGAACTTTTAAAAAATGTTAGGATGCTACTCCTACTCCCCACTCCACTGACCAATCTGAGACAGTACTCTCTGCTACATCCAAGCTGTTAAAATACCAATAAAACTGGACAAGTACTGATTCTGTAGCTGTGCAACTCTTCCTTCAAGTCTCCCTTTAGTTCCTGAAACTCTTACTACACATAATCAAATGAAATCAATGGGATTTGATTTTTAAGTGATAAAAATATTGCTTACTGTGAGGCATTCTACTTAAAGCAGAATTGAGTACAGCTAAAATAGTACAAGTACTCAAATTATTGTTCTTTTATACATAATAAGGGAATCAATCTAGGTTTGTTAAAACAAGGAATTATTTAGACTTTTATAATTAAATTATTTTTATAGTTAGAGTCTAGTGCACATATAAAGATATAAATTTGCAATGGCTGAAAATCAATATAAGACGTCACACTGGGAAAGCTAAAACCAACACACTGGATTACTTGGAGGCTAATAAAATAACAGAGGAAGCAAAAAAAGGCAAGCAGCACTTGTGAAAAGATCAGAACATACAGCCTTTAAAATCTTACAGAGACACCTAGCTTGAATTATGCAAATATCCTGGTGCCTGTAATGAGCTTACATGTTTAAAGTAAATCAGGTGTGTTCATTTTGGAAGACTTGGATCAAAAAATTAAAGGGATGCGTCATAAAGCTTTATTTCTTATTTCGAACTTAATTTGACTAAAAACTTCTTTTTTTGAAGTTTTTAGTCAAATTAAGCCCCATTCAAAGAGCTAAATAGAAGATTCAGCTCTTATTTCAGTACAACTCAGTACCAAGTTCCTTTAGAAGACGCTTTCAATATGCAAGACAAAAATAATAGAAGATTTCTAGTTTAAAAAAAAAATCTACTTATAACAACTTCCTAGGATAAACTGCTTCTTGAAAATCTATCTCAATACTACAAACCTAAAATACAGTACACAGCATGGGCAACAACCAGCAGAGCACCTCCAGGGAGATGCAATAGACTGCCTTGAACCTCTACTATTACCATAAATTTTTGAGGGTTTTGGACAGAAATGCTGTGTGAATTTGAATAAGAATACTATTTTATTGGCTAATTACTCAGAACTGGCAGTTTGTATGCTTCCCTTTAATGTTTAATTTTTATAGAATTCTTAAAACTTCTTTAAAATTTAGGTTAATAATAATAGTAATGAGTGGTAATAGTAATAATAGTAACAATAATAGTGTTTCCTCATGATAACTAGTTCCTTGTGTGCCAATGACTACATTCTTCATAACATTGTTATGAGGTCCATAAAGATGTTTATTATGACCTACCTTAAGATATCCTGACATCCCGAACACTCATGCAGCTGCCACGATAGTTATTGTTGTTACTGAGTATTATGAACACAATTTGGATTTTTATAGTACCAGTTACCTTAAGACAAAAGCTCATGGTTAATAAGTGGTAGAGAAAAGCCAGAAACAGATAAGATATCTATAATACATGGACTTCGACACACATCAGTGACGTCTGCATGACGGCTTTATAAATGTCAGATACACTTTAAGGCTTCAGTCCCAGGTTGGCAAAGAACCAAAACCCAATTAAATAATTGGGTTATTAAAGCTGCATAAACATTTTGCTGTCTCTGCTTCTTAGATTCCATTTCTTAGATGTTGCTTCTTAGATTTCAGAGCACAAATAACATCAGTAGGTAGAGAGTTCAGGAAAGCCCAATGAAATCAAAGGAGCTCTTCTTGCCAGCTACAATGAAAGGTCATAAGACAATTCTAAGCAGGTTATTTTCTCCTTATGCCTGAAGTTCCTATATTTCCTTTGCCATTGTTTGATTGTTTTGGGGTTTTTTTTAGAAAAACCTTGATCATACAGGGTATCCAACAGAGCTTCTTCCACTAAATTTGGTATTACTACTACATTTGATAAAATTCCTCTATATGAAGGACAGACACTGAATTACCAGAATTTTCTGTCTTACATTGCTGTGGCTTCTTTTCAAGGCAACTCATGCATTTACAGACCTTGTCTAACTCCAATTCATAATGTGAGTATGAAAACACATAAGAGCATGTGGCCGTGATCATAAAAACCCCTCAAAGTTTTGACAGAAATCTGAAAATACATTCTTCGGGGTTTTGGGCATTTTTTTAACAGCAGATGCTGAGTATTTTCAGTTGCTAAGATAGATTCTTGATTCTGCAGCTCCACAGATGTGGTTATCACTTTCTCCTGAACTATGGCATTCAGGGGTAGGTCTATAAAGCTGGAGGTTTATCTCTTTACACTGAGTGCAGGATCAGATGGCAAGACATCTCCCCACCTTACAATTTAAAAAAACCTGCCCACGCTTCTGTGACTTTTCACATTCTCTTTCCATACTTTTATTGTAGAACATAAAATTATATTAACAAAATTCTACAGCAAACCAAGGGAGGTTAATTTACCCATTGCCAGGCATGTTAAGAGCAATGGTAATTTAAAACTGTGTAATTATGATGCCTGCTAGACTCTGGAATGAATTCTGTTATATCTATCTCACAGAAGTTCCTTTTGGTTCAGTTATTGTACAAGAAGTACTTAGGGAAAGTCACCTGCAAAGTTCAGAAGGCAGTAAGTAAAAAAAATACACCATAAAATCCTGTTTGGAAGGAAAGACATTTCCTTGTTTTTGCCTATAAAGGATAAATCACTGGCATTCTCACAAAGGAAACCATAGGCACCCTTATGTAACAGTAGTGCTTTCCAGCAGCTCTGCTATTTCTAAGGTTTAGTTTTGGCCAATCTATGTTTTAGTCTGATAACTTGTTTCTCTGGAAGGACAATTTTTTTCCCCCTCCTTATAAAAGGTAGTTTCTGTGGTCATTATTGGACATGGCTATTCTGAAAATAGAGACTCATCATAACGAATGAGGTGATGGTTCCCTTGGTTTGCAAACTGTACATATTCAGTCATTAGCATCTAGCTGCTGAGGTCAAAATATTAGGCTTAAAATACGCTGAAATTTTTTATCCTATGTGTAATTTGCTACTGTATTTCAGAACTTCAAAACTCTTTTAAAGTGTGAAGTATGCTATGAGCTGCTTACATTCAAATGTTAAATTCCTGATATAAGAGGAAAAACCAAAATATTGTAATACTTATAGTATTTCCCCAAAATATTCATATATCCCCCATGGAAATATTTTTATTTCCAAGACTGAGAGGTCTGAACCATTTATAGGTGGAACCTACTGGTTGAGATGGCTTCATGTATCTCAGTGCACATACTTCTGTCCCTGTCAATTCAAGGAAATAAGTTACTATTCATTTCATTTCCTGAGAGAGATATGAGAATAATGGTGAAAGTCTGATCCTGCAGTACATGATGGTGTAAGATTTGGCATAGACATATGCCGGAAGATATTATTGGCAGAAGTTTGGATAGATGTGTTATATATACAAAAATGCAGACCATCACAAGCAAAATCTAAGAAAACTCATTTATCACATCAATTTTTCATGCATTATTTCTGTAATATATTTAACAGGAATACTATTTTGAAAATGTATTCGTTTCTTAGGGTGTTCTAAAACATTTTATAGGAGCTGTATTTTATACTCTTCAATTATAAAATCTCAGCACAAGTTCAACACACAAACCTCTGAGAATGTTAAAAAAAGAGCAGAAAAATACTTAAACTTATCTGAAAGCTACCAGAGTGACTTTTAACTTGTAAAAACGGAATATCTTTCAAGTCCAATGTTTTAGATTTTCAGAGCTGGCCTGCATTCCTATAGAAAGCTGTTTCATTCCCAGTTTTGACATGATTTCTAGCTTTGAAAGACAGTGTTTTTATTCTGCCAAATAGCATGTATTTTTGGCCCTCACCTAAGAAATGTCTGGCCTTCACCTAAGTAGCTGATGGGAACAATGAATTAATATTATGTTAGATAGACCTTAGAATATCTGAAAAATAGAATAAATTCTGGATGTCTGCTAGTGAGCAGTATATAAATGTAAGTCACAGGTTCCTCGTAATGGCAATTAAGAATTTTATCCCCAACACTCAATATACAAACAATACTGAAGTTTGATATATTGCATCATGGTGTGCTGAAGGTAATACCTGAGTGTTCTCAAGAGAAAACTTGATCTGTTAATCTTGAGATCTCTAAAAAATTATTCCAGGTTTTGATGTTATATTTGATGAATAGCCAAAATTTGATGGTTCATCATGACTTAAGGCTGCTAATACTTTAACTGCCTCTTCTTATTTCTGTATCTCTAAGATGTTTATTGGGGGGGGGGGGGGCAGGGCAGGAATTTTACAAAATAGAATCTTCTAATTTAGAAGCATCATCACTTATTGTATATATAATATTATACAAATGTCTATATATGTTCCCATCTGTCAGCCAAGGTCTGATACTGTATTTCACAAAATAACTATATTTTCCCTACACTTAATTTTTCCCCTGAAGAAACAGATAAAATATTTTCACCTATCCTTTAACAACCAATCAGTTTTTCTCCACACCATTCAAGTGTGTCCAGCCAGTCATAAGAGTAAATACAACAAACATTTAAAAACCTCATACAGAAACTACAATCAATATCCAAACATGCTGCTACTCTTGCCTCTGGGCCTAGGAAACATGAATATCTATTTAGGTGTTTGCGAGGAGAAGAGCACAGCCAGAGATCTGTCTGGGAAGGGAAAAGGAAGGAAGGATGTCTTTGTTTTGCTGTATTTTGGAACTTGCTTAAGTAACTTGCCAAGGTGTTATGTGGCTTTTGCAGTGCTGTGTTGCACTGATTCCACTCTCTGTGCTCCTACATGACTGCAGGATGGCTCCTGCACCTACATACAAGACAGCTGTAGCATCGTGGGACCTCTGCAATCACTGAGGATCAGGAGTCTGCAGTAGTTCACAGAATCAGAGTTACAACTATTACAATCAATTACATAACCATAACAACAACTAATTAATTAAAATATCGATTCTCCCTTAATGAGAGAGATAAGACTTGAAATTCATTATGGTCATATCACTTATATTAAACATTTTTAGCACGTAATTTCTTGAAACAGATTTAATTCTGATGAAAAATAGACACCCAATATTTCATGTTGATCTGGTGTCTAAAAACATTCCAATCATGCTTAAGAAATGTGTCATCTTTCTATTCCTTTGTATCTTTTTATTCTACTCAATGACAAAATAATTGAAGTCATTTGTGATTGATGCTCCATTCTTATTACAGTTATTTCTTGGCTGTGAAATTCTTCCTGATCTGCCTTCTCGATCTTCCCTAGAGGTGTGCATGACTTCTCTCTTTCTTTAATTCAAAAACTCCTAACATATGGTTCCCACCAAAGCTTAAGAACTGTCTCCTTTTGTAACTGTACTGATCGTGACAAAGAGGGAACAGAATGCCAGATTACTTGCCAGACTACACGTCATTTTATTCAAACATTCGCAAGCAACTCTTCAAGAGTTAAAATATATTTGTCATTGTAATTTTTAAAAGTATAATTTATCTCTCTTCTCTCTCTTTCTTTTTGTTTCCCTGTTAAAAGCTGCTGAACCAAAGCTTGAAGGCTTCCAGTCTCCTGAGACCTAGTAGGCAGTGACTGGTGAGCAGGACATGTATGATAGAAACAGCAAAGGGCTTTGCCTTCCTCTCTGAAGGGTATCACTTCCTGTTTTTAATAAGAGGAAATAATAATAATAAAAAAAAAGTTGGCCTCCCAGTAGTGGGGATCAGAGTGGGAAGAGAGAGCTCATTTGATACTAATGTTTAGTGTATTTTCCAGTAGTGTTGAGAGGATAGATAACCTATTTGCTTCTTAATAAACTTACCTCTTCCATTTCATCTTTTTCCTTGGCTTAGTCAAATAACTGATAAATCTATTATGAAGAGTCTGGAAAGGTTTTATACCCATATCCAAGGGTTGGAGGAGATATAAGCAAGTTTTTGGAAAAAAAAAAAAATTAAAAAATTGTAACCTTAGATGACAGAAAATGTGGTTAAATAATTATATTTTGAGGATTGGTTAGGTATAAGCCTGTTACACATGGGAAGAATCACGTAAGCTTTTTCACAGTATGTTATCTTTACATGACTTTATCAAACAACTTTCCTGAAGAGTACAATTAGCTTTTTTACAGAATTTACTAAGTTTAGTTTTTACATTCTTCCTCACTCCTTGTATAATATAAGTTATCAACTCACTTTCCCTTGTAAAATTTTTCAGGTGTCTCCAAAATCAAAACATGAATTCATAAAACCAAAAACGGCACAGTCATGACTGCCTGTTTGGCTCATTGTTTTGCTGGCTCTGTTTGCCAGGAAGAATTGTCAATACTGCTTTTAGCAAGAAGAACACTTTAGTGCTAGTAGCTGCCATGTAGACAATCTCTTCTGCACAAGGGAAACTTACATTCCTTCTTTAGTAATTTGTTAAAGCTCATTACCAGCATATTATTCAAATGAACCGGCAGCATGCCTTGATGTGCTGCTCATCTAAATTGTCTCCTTTTTGAAGCTGGGCATAGGAGAACCTTCTCAATGATACTTTCAGTGGAATCCTATACTATAATTACATCTTCTCAGGGTGTCATTTGAAGAGATGTGACTCAGCTGCAGGAGTTACATGTGGTGACAAAGGCTTGAAATGTGTCTCCAGTATGTATAACTAACATTGGTACCAATTGAAAGTGATTTCTACTAGGAGCTTTAGTTCACAAAATCCAGCTCATTCAAAATTTCTTTATAAATTATAACCCTGAGAATCGACAACTCCATCGAGTAACAACACTGCAGAATTCTAGCTTAACAGTCTGAGCCTTTTCTGGAATATTGTAATGGGATAGATATCCCAAGGAAATATACATTCCCCATGCATATGCAGGCTACCTCCTCCACCTCCCAGCTTCAACTAACTTACTTCATAGCGCTATTTTTGCCTTCATGTTTGAAAACCCAATGCAGTTAGACAAATTCCAGTTGCTCTGTGTTCTTGTCTACACTCCCGACACATTTCTGCCTCAGAAAGTTTGAGGCTTGGTGATTGTCATTTCTCATGCAGGAACAGATTGGAAGCTGGGGGAGGGATTCCTGCTTGTGCTCATCTTTTCCCATTTTGAATGAATTACACACAACTCTATATCAGCATTACCACACCCACAGTAACTTAGAATATATACTTCAAACCATTTTATTTCAGTTGCAAAAACTTGCACTTTTCTTGTTTAATAATATAGAGTGTTTCAGTTCACTACTTTATAGAAAGCTTCTTTAAATAACAACTCCATGTTTTTTCTGTTTCTGAATGCTTTGATTTAAAACCAGGCCTCTCTGCAAAATGCTCATGTTTGCACTGAAATGCCCCTCCCACATTTTAAGAGTGATATAACTGGTTTTCCTCTATGCTTTCTGAGAGAAGGCAAGTGATTTATAAATATTTTCCACTTCACT
Organism: Cyanistes caeruleus; assembly: GCF_971803275.1. NCBI lineage: Eukaryota > Metazoa > Chordata > Aves > Passeriformes > Paridae > Cyanistes > Cyanistes caeruleus. The sequence continues at coordinate 42,913,462 of NC_141706.1, read as the reverse complement.
ACACATTGTATAAATCACTGGACTGACCTGTACTTCAGAGCTTTGTCTGCTCAGCCTTGCTGTGGTTTGGGATCTGGCAAAGGGCTTCTTTCCCTCAGGTCATTTTTTGGGTTTATCAATAGGGAAAGTCTTGAGCTGGGTTAACTCTGACATTTCTTTCCAACTTTCTTTTGCTGTTTTAAAAGAAATCAAGTCCCAGTGCTGTTTTGTGATAGTAGCAAAGACTAACCAAAAAGAGTTTCCTTATAACTTTGAGGCAGGCATTTCATGGCAAGAAGCAAACCAGCATTATCCTTTAAGGGATTTCCTCTTCTTTGCACTAACACACAACCCTTCTTGTGCACCTCATTCTGCACATTTAAAGGAGTGCTTACTTCTCTTGGTTGAAGGTGAAGGCAATGAGTCTAGAGAAATCACACACTCTTTTTTCTGTAGGAGAAATTAAGCAGGCAGGCCAAAATTTGGGAACAGCTTGGGCATTTTTGCAACAACAATTCTCTTATTGATTCATTTCACGTACATAAATTGGGAAGACAAAATGGTTATTTCTCCTTTTGGGCTGATCAGTTTATGAGGCATGGGCAAGACTACTGTATACAGCTGCCAAACTGTTAGGTCTAAAAAATCATTTTCTACTGCCACTAGGTATGACAGCAAGGCAAGTCCAGGAGGCTGCACACGGCTCTCACTGTTTTCATGTCTACATCAACTGCACATCCACTTCCAAGCTCTTATTCTGTATTCAGAAACAGCCCCTTGTTGAAAGACCACTCTGTTAAATTTCTGGGTTAAGAGCTCCTGAATTTAGCTATCACTTTTCAAAGCATTATGTTCCCTGCCTAATGATATCTAAGGATCTGTTTGTGCCTGCAACTTAAGTAAGCTTGAAATGCTTTTGCCTTTTCCCTCCAGATATAATTTGTAAACTTCTCCTTCAAAGTATTGCATTGCTTTAAGTCCTTTGTCTGATATTTTTTTTTAATTAGTCCTGTCCATCTACCATGAGAAATCATTGTCTCAGATTCTCTGTTCTATTTTGCTAAAGAATGATTGATTTTTGCATATGAAACTGAAGTTAATTTAGTTTCCATTCTGCTGCTTTTCTCTTACTGCAATGACTGTTTAGCCTCATGCATTCTCGTGGATGCTGTACTCAGGCATGACAACTGCTTGTGTCTGCTTTTACCTTTTTTTTTTCTTTTTTAACAATCTAATTGTTAATACTACCTTTCCCAAAGATCATATTCTCATCTTATTTTCCCAGCCTTTCTACATCAAGACCTATGTTTCATTTATAGATCTCAGATAATTTATCATCCTTTCCCCATTAGTTTCTGCACCTAAAACCTATGATTCCCGATAATTAAACATCCTTCTCACATAGCCTTCCCTTCAAGCTTTGCCTGGTTTACAAACATAGATGTCATCACCTGACAAAGACCACCTAGCCTAGGTAATTCATTATACAGTGTTCTGTATTTTGAAAAAAAACAAAACACTTCTAGGAGGAGAGATAAATTTGCCCAGTGCTTTCAAAGTATGTTCCTTCCCCAGCACATTACACATCTTATGAGAAATTGCTTCAGGCAAGTAGAGATCAACACAGAAGAATAAGCTACAAACATTCTTGAACAAGCTGAGTCCATACAGGCTTCTGTAATGCCTGTTTGGCCCAATTAATATTTTAGCTCATGAGAGGCCTCATTAATTTAAAGCAGGTTACTTGTGCATTTGAATACACTGTAATAGCAGTAAATGGATATATCTTGCTGGGAATTTGGTAGCATTCAATTTCTGTAGAAAACTTCCAAAGGCAAAGTTGAAAAGCAAGTTCTTTTCAGCACACTTAACCTTGTCTGATAAGAGCTTGAATGGATACCAAAAAAGGTATTGTAAAGGACTGCAAATCATAATCTCTGAAGGAGAAAGACATTGGGTTTTGAAGCCTTCCATTTTCTGCCTGCATTTCTGTGATGTGTCATGCAAATAGCCAGACTACACTTTTCTGTTCCCATGTGTATAAACTGGAGTCAAACTACATCTCTCCTGGTTTGAAATTTGGCTTCCTCTACTGCTAGCATGCAAGGGACATAAACATAGCTGATGGCAGAGCTGGGAACCACCTTTGCTAGATGTTACCATCCAGCCAACCCTGGCCAGTTCCATCATATAACATTTCCTTGCAGTGACACAAGGAGAGAAGAAACTCATGACCCTTATTTTCTCTTTTTCCTGGATATCTCCAGTGTCACAACACAGGGAGAATTACAATACCCAATTTCCTTTTCAGGATACATTGAAAATATGAAAGTGAGAGAAGTGAAAAATAAGGATTCAAAACTCTGGGTATTTGACCAATTCAGTCCTAATGGAAACCACATCTGCTCTTCAAAACTGTATACAATATATTTATAGTAGACAGTAAAAATATTATTCCAAAATTCTGTTTCCCTGTGTTATTACAAAATGACAATATTGTTTTTAGTCTATTTCCTTTAACCAGATTGACAGAATTACAGGTTGACATTACTGTGAAATTTTATGATGTATTATGTTAACTGTGCCAGTTTGATTAGCCTTGATTGACAGCTAGTACCTGCACAGAAAGTTAAATATCTCAGGAAGGAAAGAGTGGTGAAAAGTATGTTGTCTCCTTCACTGGTAATAAGTAATATACAGCAACAGCAGCAGTAGTAATATTACATACAGTATTACAATATTAATGATAAATAAACTTATTCATTAAAATTTAAAAAAATTAAAATTTAAAACACTGATATCAGTAATATAATAATACTCATTATTATTAATTATAATACTAATTTATATTTCCTCTCACCTAAACCACTCTGTGTTTGGGAAACTTTTTACATGCACACTGAATGAACATAACAAGTCTGAAAAAAATAAGAGGTCTGAGACCTTTCATTCCATATACATTTTGCTCCTGGAAATGTACTTCTATGTCTGAGGGACTAAATTTAAAAATCTCAGCACATGCAGTGGCTGCATCTGAGCTATCATATCATAATAATGCTTCTCTCCTGCAGCATCCTCATCTGTTATCTAAACAGAAGTTGAGATTCTTTTAGACTATAAAATTGGTTGCTCAGATGTCTGGTGAATTCAGCAAAGAAGCTGTGCATTACCCCTCTGGCTTTAGGGTTTGAAAACCCTAAACACTTGAAAATGGAGCAATTGTGCAATTGGAGGTTCTCCACTCGCCCTGTAGACGACATTAATTCATATCAAAAGGTCACTGGATGTTATGAGACACAAAAAATCATTTCTAGAAACTGCTCTGCATTTTATTTGTACAGAAATTGGGGAATTTAGGTAGGAGTGCAGAGGGAACCTGGATTTTTTTCATGTGCAAAAAAAATCTTTGAAATAACCTCATAGGTGGTGAATGTGTTTGACGTTTTTCACTTTAATAGTTCAGCATCTTTGAAATCAAGGGATGAAGAGTGGGAAGGACCTCCTTTTTCACTGAGTTTGGCACTCTATTTGCACAAATCATCATCTATCTTTTGAAAAGCATATGGATTGCCTTCTGAAAAGGACATAAGGTTTTACATCTTTTGCTGTAGGTCTTTTAGGTTCTGTTTCCTTTAGTAGCTGGATGTTTTCAATGAAATTTCCACCTTAAATTTACTTTTGGCCAGTTTATACCAAACTGTTCCTCAAAATACATGATCCTCCAACTTAAAGTGTTTTCCAGGGTCCCTGGCATTTAAATACCCCAGAGAGAGCAATCATATAATCTCCTAGACTTCTTTTTCTAGTTACATCTAAATTACATCCAAGTTTATCAGAATTTCTGGACTTTTCATTCTCTCCACCCCCAGATAAACAAGCCATTCTCCTGACAATCCTCAAAGTCTTTCACTTTGAATTCCCCTTTCCTTAGCACAGGAGACTCCATGCCCAGCCCAACAGTTGAGAGCTCTCCTTGGGAACAGTTGGATACCTCCATATAAGAATGCCATAACCCTAAATAAAACCTTTCCATGTCTCATTTTCCTCCTGTGCTGAGCACAGACCCATACTCTTGAGGCAGAGGGAAACCTGGAGCAACATGCACAACAGTCCTTGCCTGGGGGCACTGGTACTGGCCACTGGTACCCAGTATTTCACATAACTTGTATAAATCATTCCCTTCTACAGCTCCACCACTACCAGTACCATCCTGTCTTCCCTGGAAACATCGCTCCAGTCTTGGGATTATATTTGACTGCATCACAGTGGTGCTTCTTAGGCTCTTTAAGATCAATTTCTCTATTTCAGTCATTCTTATCTGGCAGAATTCCTAACTCTAAGAGAATTTAGTACTATTAGTCCCCAGATGCAGCATTTTGTACTTTCTGCTATGCAATTTCATTCCATTTCTGCTTCTCTAGTTCTCAAAATCATTCAGCCCTGACTGCTTCTTTTTCTTACTGTTGTCTCACTGGTCAACTTCTTTCAGAACTTGAGAAGTTCCTTAAAATCTTCTCTCCTGTTAGGAAGCTCCCTTTCAGTACCATCACATTGAGATTAGTTTCTTACCCATTTCACAATCCAGCAATTCTTATGCTAACATCTAAACTTTTTAGTTGAATAAATAATTTTTGAAACAGCAATGCAGCAAATTAAGCTCCAGAAAGACTATTAGTAGTTAGCATTTCTTTCCCCAAAATAGTTATCTATTTGGTTAGAAAGAAATCAGGTTATTCTTGAGTGATCTGCCTTTTCTGTTTTGTTTTTTTATGCAAGTTTAATTTCATATTTCTTCATCCAAGAGAACAAAGTAAAATGTCAAGTAATAGACTCTGGTTTTATATTTCTATATCTTCTCAAAAACCTTTCTAACTTCCATTTTTAATTAATTAGGTCCATGTAGACAAACCCTTTTGGCCTTTGTAATAATATCTTGAGTTCAGGCACGTTGGAAGGGAAAATAATTTCATGTAATGTTTCAAAATAAATGCCTCTCTACCCACAGGCCTATAGGAGTTGTTTCAAGGGGAAAAAATGATGATAAAATAAAGCAGCTTACTGTCCCACAGAAATGTTTGGCAATGATTTTAAACCAAGTAAAAGTAATGCTGGGATTTGGAGCAGGAAATTTTATTTGACTAAAGATGTTTCTTCAAAATATATAATGCTACAAAAATTATTAATTAATTCACTTATTAAAATTTTAAAAAAACAACAACTATCATGTTTTCATTAGGAAAATTGGAAATGGGATGTTTTTCAAGAACAGAGTTTGTGTTGTAACATTCTTGTCTTTTAACCTGCATTACTTATGTCATTAGCACAAGAATTCAATGTATTTGTATAGCTATCCTTGAAATAAAAACGTGCACATTTGCTTGGAGTTTCTTAAAGAAACGTTCTAGCGTTAAATTGTTATTTTTGCACAATTAGCCAACAAAATTCAGATTTACCTCCATTCATTAGTTCAGAATGCAATTCATACATTTCCATCAAAGGAAACATTACTGATGTACTGGCAGAAATAGAAAGGGTTTTCACTGCAAACTTCCTTTTGCATTTACTTCTTTGCTCAATGGATGTTCAAACATTCCAAGGTGACAATAGCTGATATTTCAGTTGATAGTCTCTTTAATTTTCTCTTAGTCCGACAACGACAGTCAGAAGGTTGTAAAAAGCTGATCTTAAAAGTCACTGAACAGAAAATTAAGATGGAAGAAAATTATGATTCTAAGGCACATCTAAGTATCCTAATTAGCTTCTGCTGGAGTACCTCACATTCATGCAATAATGCTACATAGGAACATGAATAGATTCCAGAGGGAAGTCTGGTACAGTCAATCAGTCTCTCCACTCATGAGGAGACAACTGCCCTGGTTGAATAAGCCTGTAGACCACTGGGAGCTCATATTCCTTCAGCTATAAAGCCCTTTTGGATGCATGTCCTTATCTCACAATGAAATCTTTAAAAGCTTTCTTCCCTGGCGAGACATACATAGAATATGGATTTCCTTTTGCACTGCAAACTCTGCCTAGAAAAACAGTACAGACAGCTCTAACTTTGGCACTATTGGGAAGGAAGATAACAGAGAAAAAGGACAGCAGTGATGAGAAAACACAACCAGAGATGCATCCTGCCTCAAAAAACCTCACCAACCTCTATGTGTTTGGAAACGTAGTGTCTATCAGCTGTCACTTCCAGGGAGAAGGTAACTAAAAATAACAACAACTGAACACGTCTGGAATTAAATTCATAAAATAGCCAATAAAAATAAAGTTGGCCTATTTTGAAAAAAATAAACATGTTAAAAAACTGTGATAGTTTCTGCTCCGTTATGTGGAGAAAAAAGTGAACATTTCTCTTATTTTCAAAGCATGCACTGCAGCTTATTTATACTAAATCAGCCTGCCTTGCATCACAGAACCAAACCAAAGTATGCTAGTGGAAAGGCAGAAGAAAATGAAATAAAGGCAAAAGCAAAGCATCCCATCCTGGCACATCCTCCAGGTATTGTGTTTGGCAGATGTGAGATGCAACTTGGCACAAAGCTCACAAGCCTCTAAGTGCTCTGCCATTCAACCCCAACTATCTGGGACCACATGTTTAAGTTCATGACCTAAAAGCAGCTCAGAATGTTCAACAGATAACAGGATCCAACCCCAGAAGAACTGGACTGCCTGTGGGGAGGAGAACCACTTCTAGACTTGCTTCAGAGAAGGCTACACAACATGATTTTGCACAGAAACCGATTAATTCAAATATCAACAAACGCTTGCTTGGCGCTGGCTGTAGAGGCCCTGATCATTTGCTGATAGTGTTGGGAAGGATATGGAAATGGAGATCTGAAGGGACGTGTGCCACATGCTAGAGGTTTAGTATCATAAAAATCATTTTAGTATCATAAAAAATATGAATGGAAACCTACATGACAGAATGTAGTGGCATAACCAAAACAGACACCACATTAAAAGGTAGATAACAAAGGGAAATAAAGCAAGGACATTGCTCAGTGAAAGACCAATAATATTTCCCAACCTTATTTTAAAAAAGCATTCTAGCTATTTCAATTATATCAAAGTATTTGCAACAGACATTACATGCATGGAACAGCTGTTTAAGAGAAAGTGCATGACATTCTCCCTTTGAATGTAGGCTTAGATATATTAACATGTATTCATCATGGCTTCCATACAATATTTCAGTGATTTTATGTAGTATCCATTAAAAGGTTCTAAAAAAGTTTTATCATTACTGGTTTTAATGGGGGCAGGAGGTTGCTTTTGTTATTTTCATAGATGCTTGATCTGTGCACGATCAAAGGCATAGGAAGAAAAGATGTATCCCCATTTTAGCATTTCATTAAGTATCACATGTATTTGGGTTCATTCACCATTAAGTCTTTCATGAAATTTTTGAGTACAGCTCACACTATACTAGTTCAAGAACTACTGTTCATGTTTCCTTGTTTAAAACTTACAATTTTATTTTGATTAGGTCTCTACTGGCTTCTGTTGAACTGTCATGTTTCAATACATTCAAAAATTTTTGCATTCAAAACCTGTTATTCAAGAGTAAACAATTAAAAATGCAGGATGTACTCTTTGATAATACTGAATTCCATTCCCTTCCCTTCCAGTGCCAAATTACTATTCCAGTTACTCATGCTTCTCATCACACAAGACAATGATAAACTCAGGCTGAATGAAATTGTCATTTCATTGTGACAGGAGAGTGGAGAGGTGTGCTATATACATATACAGCAGACTGTAGAGATCTAACAGAAGAACATTTGAGACATGCAGTCTGTATGTCCCCTTTGCAGACATAAATATTCTCCTAAATATGTTGTAGATTCTTCTTTTAAAATAGATTTGGTCAGTATAGCTGTAAAAATAAATGTATGCTTTTACCAGAAGCAATGTAAGACATATTATCTTCATAATGTTCTTTTTTCCTCAAGGTAGGAACTACAGAAATACACACAGACACTCCCCCCACACATACACACCAGATCAAAATAGCTACAAAATAAACATTCGATGCAGTAGGACTGAGAGGACATATTGGACGTACTGGCTGTAAAGGAGTCCACTTTCTACTGTGATTCTACATCTCTTCATTCAAGTCTGGCAATACAGCTTGACTAAATTGTCCAGGAGTGTGGGTAGATGTGGAATGCCTGTTTTCAGTACCAAAACCAACCAATGCTGTGCATTTCACTTTAAAGCCAGAGGACAAGCTCCAGTGTAATCAGCTCCCCTTGCATTAACCCTCATGAAATGAAGCATCTGGAATCCACCAGACCTGGCTCCCAACTTCCTAGGAGGGCATCACCGTCTGCTGCTCCCTGGCTCTGGGGAAGGGAGGCTGTGGGATAGTAGGGGGAAGAGAGAAGTTGGTATTGCTCCCAGATAAGCCTTTGAAGGACCCTTGAGCTACAGCTGGCAGTGCAGTCTGGTCTCCACGAGGCCTAGAGGAGAGTCCTCATTGTCCTGTGCACCTCCAGAAGATGGGAGAAGGCCTCTTTTGTAGTATCTAACAGGTCTTTTGTCCTCTTGCTTTAAAGTGAAATGCACAGCATTGGTTGGTTTTGGTACTGAAAACAGGCATTCCACATCTACCCACTCTGCTGGACAATTTAGTCAAGACTCGAATGAAGAGATGTAGAATCACAGTAGAAAGTGGACTCCTTTACAGCCAGTACTGCTTAGAATGATTATAATAGTAATATGAGGCAGAGTGGAATTTTGATTCATTGAGCTAGAAAAGCTAACTATGATTTTTCTGGAAAATACTTTAATAAATTCCTTAGCCTCTTGCTCCAAACAAGTTCCAATTGAAAAGAAATGTCTCTACTCAGACAGTCTAGGGTTAGGACTGCCTCTTTGAGTATCATTTGGAATATTTCAAAGTAGACCCTTAGGCAGTTTTACAAACTAGTATATTCAAGCTGCTCTTATGGACTGTGATTCAGCTCGTGTTCATACTTGCATTGTCTTTATTCCAAAAAATATTATACCACAAACTCTGTATAGCAGCATGTCCTAAACTCCAGAGATAGACCTGAAAGCATACAGTATTCATATCCCTGACCTGCAACAGACTGACACACTACCAGACTAGTTAGAAGACAATTAGTCCAATTTCACATTTCCTAGCAGCCGAAAAATTTCATGTTATTTTAGTCACAGTGGATGGATGCCAAGTTCACTGGAAACAACCCTGTTGATTTACCCAGTCCATTTTAATACTTTAGAAATACTGTTGAAACATGGCTGTCCTAATTACACAGGGATCAGTGCACAGTGTCCCTCTCACCCAGGACTCTCCCAGAAGGGCTGCAATCACCTGCATTCCCCTTAATTTCACCATGCAATTCCAACTAATTTCATCCTAGTACAGTGCTGTCAGACAACTCCCATGTCTCTGCGGTTTTAATCGATTAGCTCAATGTCTCTATAATGCATCACCAGCTGCCAGGCACAGAACTGGACGCTTTGCAAGCATTTCAACTAAAAGACAGTTTAATTACTATAGCAGCATCTCAAAGGCATAGGCTTAAGGACTTGCAAAGGAATTATTAAAATATTTGGTGTCAACAAAACACTTTATAACTGAGTGAACAATGACAATCAAAAGGTAGAAAATAAGGATAAAGTCACATTTTAAACAGTCCATTTTAATGGACTCTAATGTATTCAGGCAAATGGACTGCCTTAAGTATTACTGTTTACACAATGCAATTGTGCTTTACGATAATTATTTTTCTGCAGTTCAGACATGTAAAAATTGACACTGCTGTCACTAAATTACAATACAAGAAAGATACCTTCAATTAGAAAATAGTTGAAGTAAGCAAATTAGACAATAAATAGACTGCCTTAAATTAATGAATTACTGAACCAGACTATAAACTTTGGTTCATTCCTTGAACCACTTCTGTGCATTGCTGATCACATGAGTGCAATGAAAGGGTCTCGTGGCTCTCTGTCTGAAGTGAACACATGCATAGGGAAAACCAGGCATTTAAATAGCAGCACTTCTAACAGAATCAAAAGTGACGTTGCAGATCAGTCAATGAGACAGATGAACACAGGAATTTAGGCCTAATCCTTTCCTCCCCCTCTGTGCAAGGCTAAAGGATGCTCAAAGAGGACCTTGTAGGAAAACCCTGTATCTGCTGCATAGGCAGAGACAAGGAAGCTAAACTATACAACAGTCCCCAAACTCTACAACCGTCCCCAACAGTCAAATCCAGCACTCTCACAAAACACAGAGACTCAAAGTCTGATTGCAAACCATAGCAGTATAATTGTATTTAAAGCCTTTTCCAGCTGACATAAATGGTCACTTGTTTGCTCAAAGCTCTGCTTCAACATAAGGCTTACAGTAACCTCAGCCTGGCTGTATCCTAAAACTGGCTATTGATGGGTTGGCAGGTGCTGGGAAAAAGTTCAAGGTCACATGCTCCACTCTAGTGGGAGATGTCTATATTTGATCTTGGTGACCTCTTCCAGCAGTCTGAAAGGATGGCATTGACAGAAGCTGCATAAAGACTTGCCCGTTCTTCTTTACTACAAGGAAGGTCACTATGATTTATCACCTTTGTGATGGGAAGAAAAGAAAGGGATGGAGAAAAGAAAACTTACTGTGCTTAAAGTTCTCAGAACCTCAGGGCAGCACTGCAGGTAAATGGGAAATAACATTAGAAAGCATTTGGGCCTTGCACAGTGTCAATGCAGTACATGGAAGCACGTGAGACTAGATGTGATTACATTTCTTAGCTGGCTCAGTTGCATAATTTCAAACATTTTTAACATTTTTCATAGAACCTCTGATTTTTCTTGGTGATCTAAAACAAATCTGAGTCATGGGAACATATAAAACCTGGGATCCTCCATTTTAAAACCAGGAAAATCAATTAAACACTTCCACTGTCTAACTTCCATACTCACTTTTAAACCTACTGTCTCACATCAAGCTCCTGCAGAACGGCAGAAATCCCTTTTCTATCACTTAGTTTTCTGCATCCTATAGCATTCTGCGCTGAAGTGAAACACACAGACACCTCAGTTTTCACATCTCTTCTGCAAATACAAGTATGCAAGCCTGTTCAGTAACTAAAGCATTCATTCAGTAATCAGCACAGCACAAAGCACAGTTATAAAGTAAACTGTAAGTTAAAAGATAGCTTTCGGATTCATATGAGTATAATCAGTTTAGTGATGAGTATAATCAGTTTAGATTTAACATATTAACCATCTTTAGGATTTTTTTCTAATCTAGACAAGAAATAAGCCTTCCCTCGCATTTAGAATAAGTACGTTTTATAAGATTTTTTTTTACACTGAAAAAGTTAGCCAGCAGTACTCAGAGTGTAATACTATCTCCCATCTTTAAGGCATTTAAAGTAATGTACATTGTCATGTCTGCAATCCATTTACAATACATATTTTGAAAGTAAAGCCAAATAAATTATTTCTCCTATGAAGTGTTGCTTTCTTCATATAGCAGGCAATAAATCTAGAGTGCACAGAAGATATTTCAGTTCAGTCAGAAAGGGATGAGCAACATGCAGGAACTAGTATAAAATACTTCAAAAGACACCCATAATATATTGGGCTTGTGTGGCCAGGTTTTTGCAGCAGGGGAGACCGCAGGAGTGACTTCTTTGAGAAGCCCTTAGAAACTTTCCCCGTGTCTGATGAAGCCACTGCTAAGCAGCTCCAAAGCAGACCTGCCGCCCACCAAGGCCAAGTCCATCAGCCACAGCCTTAGCACCTCTGGGATTAGAGTTAACGAGGGGAAAGCAAATTGCAGCCAGAGAAGAGGAGTGAGAGTACATGAGAGAAACAACTCTGCAGACACCAAGGCCAGTGAAGAAGGAGGGACAGGCCCCAGAGCTGAGATTCCCTGCAGACCCGGGTGCAAACCATGGTGAGGCATCTGTGACCCTGCAGCCCGTGGGGGTTCATGATGGAACATCCACCTGCAGCCCCTGGGAACACTCCTCAGAGCAGGGGATGTATCCAGAGGAGGCTGTGACCCCAAGGAAAGCCCATGCTGGAGCAGGCTCTGGGTAGGACCAGCAGCCCCACAGAGAGAGAAGCCAATGCTGAGGCAGGTTTCCTGGGGGCCCATGCTCTAGCAGCCCGTTCCTGCAGGGCTGACCCATGTGGAAAAAACCCACACCGAGGCATTTTGTGAAGAACTGCAGCAGATAGGAGGGACCTGCCATAGGAGAAGCTCATGGAAGACTGTCTCCCATGGAAGGGACCCAGCAATGGAGCAAGGAAAGAATGTGAGGAGTCCTCCCCTTAAGGAGGGAGTGGTAGAGAGAACATGTGATAAACTGAGTGAAGCTCTCCAATCCCCATCCCCCTGCATCACTGCGGGTGAGAATGTAAAGAACTGGGAAGTAAAGTCCTGCAAGAAGGAAGTGGATTGGAAGATGTTTTTAAAATTGGGTTTTATCTCTCATTTTCCCAATCTGATTTAATAGATAATTAATTAATTATTTCCCCAAGCTGAGCATGTTTTGCCTGTGACAGTAATTGGTGAGTGATCTCTCCCTGTCCTTATCTTGATCCATGACCCTTTCCTTATGTTTTCTCTCCCCCTGTCCAGCTGAGGAGTGGAGTTGGCAGAGTGACTTTGGTGGGCACCTGGCATCCAGCCAAGATCAAACCATCACACATTGTAACACTGCACAAAAAAAAAAAAAAAGAAAATTGTCTTAAACTCACAGTTGCTTTGATTCCTATTCTTCATCAGCAAATTACTGGTCAGGTCTCTAACAAATGGATAATTTACATTTTTTGGTATTTACATACCATCTGCAAGGGCAAGTTCATCAGCACTGGGGCATGGGTTGGCTTGTTCATTCACTTGTTTAAAAGCTTTTATTGAGAAACAAAAGTGATCACATTTATTTCAAACTCAGTGATGCAGTAGGATTTATCAAAGATATTATCTTACCAATAAACCCCTACTAATATGCAACTATTATTTAATCTGTGGTTAGGTGAAGGGTTAATGTGACTCTTGCTACACTGACTTATCTGCTTAAAAAGTGGTATCTAATTTCCTTGTCTATTATGGGAAGCACCAGAGGAGGCTTGGGGTTTGGTGTTTCAGAGAGTTTTTTTCAGAGTAATGTGATACATAGAAAACAGCATATCCTTGTTATTTTTTTATGTTGCTTTGTAATGAGTTGAGAACTGCTTCTTATTCATAATGTCTACAAACAAATTTAGCCACTTCACCCTGGAGAATTATCCATTGGATTTTCCAGTGTCTGATTAACAAGTGTCTAGAGACCATTTTTCCCAGAGCTATCAATCTTTTGCTCTACCTTCCTTAATTTTTGACCAAGGCAAATTAAATGACAGCAGTTCTCTTTCCAGGAAGTTCTTATTTTTTGGGAGAACAGCATACTGCAAAATGATTTAACTTTTTAGCAATTGAGTTTATACATTCACGTGATTTTCAAAAATCTAATGGAAGAAAATGCAACCAAACAGAAGAGATATCTAACATGTAAACCTGAGCTGGAACACCTATTTCTCATGTGAAAATCTGTCCCCAGATGCTGTGCCTGCACACATGGACACTCTTTAAATATGAATTCTAGCTCAGATTCATTTAATACTGATTTGACTTCAGAAGAAGGAAAAAGTATTTAATTCATTATCACCCATCCCTGAATTAGATATATGAATGTGAAAATCTCTGTTACTAATTTTAATTGCACTATTCCCTCTCCACAGGAGACTGTTAAATTGGTTTGGTGAAATATTAGTGAATCACATCAAAGTAGTGGGGTACATTTTATAATATATCTAAATAACTATCCCATTTTCCCAGCATGTTGCTGTGTATTTTAAGTATTAATATTATGACTCCAGTTTAGAAGAATGTAGCTTTATTTTATTCAAATAAATTTTCCTAGTACTGTATGTTAGCACTGTTAAAAATCAGGCTAAATTCTAAGTGCCTATCAAGTAATAAAGGAGAAACATTTACTGCAGAAGCCAACATGAAAATGTGTTTGCCTAGTCATAAAACACTCATGAAAGGAGCTCGCAGATGCATCATTTTGATACAATAATGGTCTTTCCCATCTAATCCCACTTTTTTCTTCCTCCTTCAGCTGCAATGTTTATTACCTGAACCTAGAATGGGTTTGTTTGTTTGCTTGTTATGGTTTGTTGCAATTCTATCAGGTTAGACACTAACATTTCTCCATAGATTTGCAGCATTATTATTTCCACATATCACCAATTCCCACCCAAGAGTGCAACACTTCAGTGTCAGACATCAACACTACCTTTGGCATTGACTTCATAAGAATGCAAAAGTCTAGATAACCAAAGAGCTTGATAAATATTCAAAGAGCAAACTTTGAAGAAACAGCCATCATACTGCAAGAGGTGGTTAGAAACAAGATTTTCAAAACACACCAATATAAGGCATACAGCCAAGTATTTCTATGCTTAAAGACACTGAGTGCCTGAATAAAGAGAATTTCTCACTACAAATAATCTCAATACTAACTCACTAGGGTGAAGGAGAACACAAGTCAATGATCGAATACCTTGAGTGGGAAGGGACCCTGAAGATAATCTAGTTCCAAATTCTCCCCCCATGGGCATGGATGCCACCCACTACACCAGATTGCACTGGACCTCATCCAACCTGACCTTGAACATTTTCAGCACTGGAGCATCCACATCTTCTCTGGACAACCTGTTCCAGTGCCTCACCACCCTCACAGTAAAGGATTTCTTCCTTACACTTGATCTAAATCTCTCCTCATTAAGTTTAAAACTTTCCCACTTCTCCTATCACTATCTACCCATACAAAAAGTCCCTCACTCTCTTTTTTTATATTCCCTCTAAGTTCTGAAAGGCTGCAATGGGATTCCCCCAGAGCCTTCTCTTCTGCCGGCTGAACAAGCCCAGTTCTCTCATCCTCTCTTTGTAGGAAAGGTGCTCCAGTCCTCTGATCATCTGTGTCCCTCCTCTGGACCCACTCTTACAGGTCCACATCTTTCTTGTGCTGGGGGCCCCAGACCTAGCTGCAGTATTTGAGCTATGATCTCATAGGGAGGAGAATCACCTCCCTTGATATGCTCATCAGAACAGAGATTACAATACTGAAAAAAGTACTATTTTTGGTCTAATAACAAGAAATTTTAGATTGTGTTTGGCATCAAGATTCATTATCTTGGTCTCAATTTTCAATCTTAATGCAAAATCAAATATAATAAATAATATAACTTAATAATAATTAAATAAACCCTTTTGTGTGAAATACTGACATATTTGGTGTTTAAGGTGAACAGCTATAGTATACCTTGATGACTACACAAATGGAAAAACATGTTTCTCCTAAGAAACTTTTAGGCAGAGGAATAAGGTAAAGCAAAATTGCGTGCTGGAGAAGAAAGAAGATATTGCCACACAGAGCTAGAATTCCACTCTTTAACAGGTATACTGATGTTACTCCTCCACCACCACTTGCTCACTGCCGATGTTACTATCCGTGTTCTGGCCATCAAAGCTGACAGATATTGTTTGATGTGTTGTCAATGTCTTTGACACTAAACACTAGGTAACATGCTACTGTGAAAAATATAACTTTACATAAACAATACCACAGATATATTATGGTAAATCTGAAGGGACACAATTATGACAAAATTCTTAATTAACAGGAACTTTCTGGAACAGTCCATCAGAATATTTCTTTCAATTTCATTCACTGTCATACATGGCTATGTATATGTACTCCAGCAGCTGCTAAGAGTTAAGTAATGTAGGGTCTAGAGAAACTCCAACTCTATTAAAACCCCATAGCCACTAGACAGAATCTTCTTCCAGAAAATCTGTTCCTCATTTAAGCAAAAATAAATGGAACAAAAACTGCAGAAAGAACAGCAAGCTATGTAAGAGAGCATGCAGTAAGACGATCCCAGTAAAGGAAAAAACTATGAATACATCAAGTGTTTGGCAAGCTGCTATGCAGATCTGATTTTCTGCCAGCTTTCATAAACCCCAGATAATCACTGGTAGCACCTGGGTTTCCTCTTCTGGCTTCCATCCTCCATGCTGTAAGAAATAGTCTCTCTCTGGCATTATGGTGAACAGGCTCCTTTACCCAAGTGCTCAGGCAGCTGAGGGCAGGAGGTGCAGATAAACGGAGCAAGAGACTGAAGAAGGGGGATTAAGGATGGAGCCACACTGCATGGTATAGCAAAGAATGCACATGGTCTCAGATTTCATGCTGCCCTGGAAAATCAGCACTCATGCTAACTCAGCTTTGTCCAGCACAGACATCTTCCCAGGTGAAGGGGTTGAACAGGAAGCAGAGGAGAATGAAAAGATACCAGAGCAGAATGCAACCAGAAGCAGCAGCAAAGGCAGAAAGAAATTATTTTAATTATTTGAATGGATGTATTGCCTCACTTTTTTAAAACACTGCATGGACTTATGTGAAACTTGACAGCTTGGCTTCAAATTAAATACAGTGGTACAAAAATAAAATACCTGATTGTAAATGGGGTAGCCTGTGCCAAGTAACATTCATACATGGTATGCATACAGGTGCATACATGTATGCACTGACCACACAAATAAAACTCTTTATACTGAAATAGCCTTAATGAGCTTTGAAACAGGAAAACTGCTCCTTTGCAATTTGAGTTAAAGTCATTGAAAATACAGACATTGGATATCCAAGGATTTCTAAAAATGTAGGATTTGATTAATTAAATGCATAATTTTCTTCAATTCTTTCTAAAAATGACATGTATGTGGGGTAAGAATTATTGTTTCCTTTGTGAAGCATTCTGTAGGAGAAGAGGCGATTGTTGCAAATTCTGTGTGAAAATGTGTGAAAAAGCAAATCAGAGTCATATTGTGTCAAAGTAATGTTGGAAATGTCCATTCTATTACCCCTCATGCCCCTCATTAGCCATCCTTGCTGCAGTTTCAGATTTTGTTTTTTAATTATTTAAACTATATAGGGACAAGACCTACAGGACTGAGTGCTGCCACTGCATAAACATATCAGGCAAAATTAAAGAAATGACAGGTACCAGAAGTGAATACATAGTTCTTTAAAATTATTTGCATTCTGCTCCAGTTACCTGCCTTCTCAATATCATCAATATTTTAAAGCTTGCAAAAGAATAGGTCTGTATAATTTTAAGTTAAACACTACCATATTCCCAATTTAGAATTGAAGACAATACTTTAAGATAGAATTTGAACAAGAGACATAAGCTCAATTCCATGATTTAACAATAAAATATTTTCTCAGTTAGAATTGTATAAATAAGCTGGAGTACATGGAAATGTAAGAGAGACTGGGAGAAAAAGAGTGTTAATTATGCTAATGGTACTCTTGTAAATGCAAAAACAGATGGCAGAATGAACAACAATGGATTATTTTTTTTAATCAAGCAATTTCAAATAAATATCTTTGTTCGAAAGCAGTAAGCAACTATAGCACTGCAAGGAAGTGGTAAAAAACCAATACCTATGGTCTTATCAGTAACCTCACTTCTGATCTTCCCAGTGGATATTCCCAAATCAGAAACTAATTTCCTGGTTACTGAAAAGTAGTCTGATCCCAATGCTGCTCTTAAGCAAAAAATGTGTGATGGTTGGCATGCACGACAGACTACACATGTTACTTTTAGAATATATATAATGGGTGTAAGCAACTGAGAATGTACAAAACCCAAAAGTTTATGCAGGAGGCAAAATGTTATTAAATTGCACAGGGCTAACATTTAAGCCAGCATTCCACACAATTAATTAAATGACCAAATTGAACTTTAGAATCATGGTAGATAATCTGTTTTGACCTGCTGCCACATTATAAAAAGCAAATAGAACTTTCATCCTCTCACATACTTTTCTGCAATGATTAGTCTTAATTAACAACGTTAAACTGCTGGATATTACAGGCCATAAACTAAGGACATTTAAATAAGTTAAAGTGCACAACTTGTTTTTCAGAAACATTTGAGGTCAAAAAATAAAATCTTTATGTTGTAGCTTTTATCTTTTTATTTTGACAGAAATATAAAGAGAAACAATTGTCTTTCATTAGCATCCCTCCAGGTACTACTTTTCAAACATTGTGTTTAAGCAAATTTTGGCATTTTATATGCACACAAAATTATGAATATCACCTGCATAAGTAAACTATATGTATGTAGTAGTGTTTCACATTCATATGCACGCAACAAATGCACATTAAGATACAGTTTTCTTTTTTAAAAAGTCCCCCAAAATGCATACATTCACAGATTCAAAAAAGGGCTTTATGCCTATCTAATTTTCCCACCATATAAGCTATGTCTAATACAGGATATTAATTGCAAATCTTGCCTTGTTTACATTTATGCAGATATTGCTCTAGAAGAAGGAAAACAAAGCATCCAGATGGCACCCACACCCCTGTATTACTGGGCAGTGTTGTTTTATTTAGATTTTATTTAGATGTGCACTGTCCAAGCTGCCAACTGCTCTTCTATAAGCAATCATTTTACGAGTGCAGTTCATTTTATAAGTGTGTGTTCAAACCACAGTGAAGGCCAAGGGGACACCACCTAGAATATTTACCTTCTTACAGATGAAATTAGAAAGGGTATCAAACATGATGTTGGTGAAGAAAACTAATATGAATTTCAGCAAAATGCTCTTTTTGAATGCTGCAATATTTGTAGATAATTACTGGAAGATTGACTGATACAAATCTTGAAAGAAATAATTGCAATGAAATACAGCTATCATTTTTGTCTTTAAATTAATCTTCAAAGTATTTAATCTTTAATACTTACAAAATAAATGGATGATATACCCTAGCAATTTGGGAAGAGCTTATGGCAATTCTGGATTATGAGCTCTTTACTCTGTTTATGTGGCAGAAAATGAATTGACAGAAAATGCACCATTTGTAAGGTGAAAAATTACTTAAATTTTTTGAAATTAATACTTAGTGTATATTCTGTAATATAAAAATAAAGTAATATACATTAACGATGGAAAGTCTATGAGAATATTTCATTAACAACTAAAGTGGCACAGTTCTCCAAAGTTTTTAGCTTTGCTTCTTAACCTTTATATGTCTAAAAGCCATCTCAGTATGATGATGGAAGAAGAACAGGACAGTGTAGTAACACCTAACAGTCAGCAACATCTTCACATCACTGCAAGGCTGGAAGGTACCCAACTGGCCCAACACACACCATCTCTGATCACTTGGAATCTAGAGTTTCAGGTAGTTTCAGAAAAGTCAAACTGCGTGACAGCTGCAAGCATACTAGGACTAACTAGAATTTACTTTTGAAATCTTGTCTTCCTATCAAAGTTTAAAGCAATGTGATAAAGAAGCTTTTATTTCTATTACTTGTATCACATGCATGTATATTTAATAATTTGAATTATTAAATAACATGTTAATAATATTCATTAAACATATAACCATGGGTTTTGACTGAAATCACTTAAGTTGTGTATCCAGAAAATTCCAAGGGAATCAGGTGAAAATGTGACCTTTCAGATAATAGCATGCAACTCTATCAATCAGCTTTATCATTCACTGCACTTCAACCCATCTGCATGTGTAATGAATCAGAAGAAAATAAGAAAATGAGTGCAACTAATTGATCTCTTAGTTATATCTTTTACTTCTATTGAACTCAAGTTCAGACCTGTACAGGATCCAGAAGTGAAGCTGAGAAATTTCATCTGTGTAAAAGGTTTGGTTTTTTTTAAATGAAAGCCATGGAACTACTTGACAAGTAAAATATATCTAGCTCTTATCTTTGAGTTGTCTCAACATAAAAGAAAGTTTGAAGCAAGTAAGGAGGGTATATCAACAGAATCTTCTCTAGCAACACATAGCTATTAATTTGAACCCTACAGGAAACTTAGCAATTGTGATTCATAGCGTCAGACGTTCTGAAGTGGAGCTATGAATCACTAGCAAATTTAAGTATTAAAACTTATTCTTACAGTCAGGCACCTCTCTACCAAAGAATCAATGCATTAAGAAAATTGGAAATTTAAACACTAAGCCATTGTGGTTTTGTGTAGCACATACATAACAACTACCTGTCTGGTGAGAAAACTGGAGTAGTGAAATACTAAATATTCCTCACTGTAAGTTTGTTATCAGGTGATTATCTATTCTGTCATTCTTTAAATACTTCTGAAATGGAACTATTTCTTTTATGTACATTACTCAGCAGCTGTGCAATAATTTACATAGGTGTCAAGAAAAAGAAACAAGAAACTTTCAAAGTAGCATACACCTCCTTAGTAAGATTTTCCATTAAGTTCATGAATTTCTCTAGCCCATGAGTCTTACTGGATAAAAACACCTGCTTTCACCTTCCGAGCCACACACCACAGGTTTGTCCTCAGGTTTAAAGCAAAACACATTTCACTGTCTCATTTCTGTCCTCTGGGAATTATTAAACAACCTTACAAACCCACTGCAAATAACATTGCAGTTTAGCATGATTGGTAGGTCACTAAGGAGAGGCTCTGTACTGCTTTTTAAAACTATATTACTTTTGACACCAAGAAAGGACAGTTTTCACAGGTCAAGCTTCAGATCACCGGTAGCAAGCCTAAAAGCCTACATCAAAGTTATGTGCACTATACCTATCTGTAAGTAAATAAAGAAGAGTTCAGCTTCTAGTGCCAGAGTGATAAAGGGAACAACAATATTGGTTTAAATCAATATTTGCTTGGTCTGTTTTCACAACCAACTTTTATACTTTACAAGTAAATATCGACTTACATCAGAAGATTGACCGAAACCAATGTGACCTCCCTCCCTCCTCATACTCTTTTGCAACTCTCCATCAGTCTCTCCTTATTGCTAACACTTCTTTGTCATATTTTTCTACTTTCCTCTACCAAACCCTCTGCTTGCCACACTGACCCTATCTCTTCCTGTGTACTTATGTATCACTTTCCTTACCCAGTTCTTGCTCTGCATGCTTCCCACAGTCAATCCTGTGTTTTCCTACTATTTTACGGTTTATGATCTTCCCATTCTAGATCCAGAGTAGCATACTTCAATCACACTCACTCTCACCATCTCACAAGGCACTACAATATTATACTGAAGTTTCTTCTCTTTGGGTCTTTAATCCAAATTTCTCCAAACACCTCTGTCCATGCTCACCAATGACCTCCTCACAATATCAGAGCGCATCTCTGATGTGTGTTATGGGCCTCCACACCCATGGAGATCATAAAATGTCATGTGACAATGCTTTCTTACACTGATATTTAGCTGCTTTAGCGAGGGTTTACAGTCAAGAGCATGTTGTCAGTGGCTAATGGATATCATTATACGCAGCAGCTGAGCAATGCTTGCTGTCTTTGGAAATATTAGCCATCAAGAAAATGGCCACTGAACCAGTGTCCTTAGAAATTAGCAGCACAAGCTCTAACAAAATTTGATTTAAAGAAAGATAAAGCAAAAAGGATCAGATTAATGAAGACAGAACACGCACAAGACAGAAGGGATGATTCAGAGGCTGTTATTCGTCTTTAGATATATTTTTCTTTTAATTGTGACCAAGGGGCAAGATTAATCAGTTTCCTAGCCAATCAAGGGTTACAGGCAGCAATTAGGACTCTGAGAATAATCTTCAAATATGCAAATGCTAGAAGTGTGCAGTACAGATACTTGTAGAAGAACAGCTCCATAGCTCTGAAATGTTGAAGAATGGGCTGGAAATAATTTTAAAAAACGTTTATATGTAAGGATTCAGGTATGACTGTAGTAAGGTAGCGAACTCATTCCTGATATAAATCAAGAATTGCTAGTATTTATGATCTTTTAGCAGTAAATAAACTAAGTACCTCATAACTATATCAAACCTAAGAATCTTTGTCATTCACCTTCTGTCTCTTAAACAAAATATAAACCTGAGAAGAGCAAATGCATTATTTTAATTAACTGCTGCTCTCACCAAACATTATACTTTATTTTCACACTATATCTTAAATACAAACCAATAAAATGATTATATATACTAGGTAAATAATGTTTTCTAAAAAAGAACTTTTTTCCATTCAAAATAAAATTAAGTAATACCCAAAAGAAAAAAACAGGTATTCTTATGAGCAGATCGCTGCTAAATCAGACAGATGTAGGGGAGATATTAACTGTAGAATCAATAACTATGTAAATCTTTACTTATATTACTTAAAGTTTGATAAATCCCATCAAAACATTTCTTCTTTTGATAAACTTTTTTAAAAGCAAATGGGATTTTATTTTTTTTTTTTGCAGTGTTATCAGAAATTAGTGGGAAGCAATTATTCCCATGGTCTGCTTTTATTAGGAAATCAAAGGGTCTTTTTCTTTAAAATAACGATTTTTCCATCTTGAATCATCTTGTGCAAGGAATACTTCTACTTTTCCACTTGTCAATTAGGTAGATGCATTTAATCAGCTGGAAAAATATTTGATTAAGCCTATCTTCTTCCCCATCCTTACAGAAGAGCTGAACAAAATCAGAAATTAGGAAAAACTACGAATAAACAGAAATTCTGTATTCTTACCAGAAGATGAGAGTTATCAGAAATGTTGGAGAAGCCTTTTAAGTTTCTTAATCCTTGCTGAACAGAGTGGAAAAGGTGATAGCACAATCAAGGCATCTCACAAAAGACTCAGATATGTCAGTTTGAACCATGTTCCAAATTCACACAAGTTGTTTCCACTCAATCTGAGTCTACCAATAATAGTCAAAGATTATTGGCTTTCACAATCACTACATCATTCCCTCATATGTTATGACAAATGAAATTGGTGTGTTTTGATTGGTGTGTCAGTTTGTTGACCACTTTTGCTTAGCAAGAAACTTTAACTTGTACAGAGATTTTTACTGAAAGATAAAACAAAAAATTATCTGCTGGCAACAGAACACATAACTTACCCATGATTTCTGATCTAATACTACCAAATAAAACTCCTCTTTCTTAACAGGCACATAGAAAATAATTATTATTTAGAGTACAAAATAAAAAAAAAAATATAGGATAATGTGAAGCCATTACTAAATGGAGGGGGACCCTGGTAACAGAGGGTACAGAGAATGCAGAGTTACTGAACACTTTCTTTACATTCAATCACTGGCAAGACCAGCCCTCGGGAACATCTGACCCAGGAGACCAGGGTAAAGGACAGTTGGAAGATGACTTCCAACTTGGTTTCCCTTTGTCAGAGAACACCTAGGAAAACTCGACATCCACAAGAAGTCCATGGGCTCTGACAGGAAGCATCCTCTACTGTTGAAAGAGCTGGTGGACACCATAGCAGGGCTGCTCACAATCAGTTTTGAAAGGTTGTGGTGATCAGGACAGGCACCTGAGGACTGGAATAAAGCAAGTATCATTCCAGTCTTCTAAAAGGGCAAGAAGGAGGACCCAGGGAACTATCAGCCAGTCAGGCTCACCTCAGTCCCTGGAAAGTTTATGAAATGCCTCATTCTGGAAACATCCACCTGGATGCCAAGGTAATCAGGAATAGTCAGATGGATTCACTAAAGGTAAATCATGTTTGACCAACCTGATTGACTTCTGTGATGAACCAGTTACCCGGATGGATGAGGGGAGATCAGTGGATTTTGTCTATTTTGACTTCAGCAGGGCTTCTGACATATTTCTCACATCCTCACAGGCAAACTCAGGGTGTGAGTGGGCAGTGAGGACTGAGAATTGACTGAATGGCAGATCCCAAAGGGCCATAAACAGTGGCACAGGGTCTAGCTGGAGGCCTGTCAATTCTGGTGTCTCCCAAATCTCAGTACTGGGTCCAGTATCATTTAATTTATCCGTGAATGGATAAATTATCCATTTATCTATTATCCATAAAAATATCTGCTTGGATGAAGAGCAGATCACTGATGACAGGAAGCTGGGAGGTGTGGCTGACACCATGGAGGGATGGGCAGAGAGGAACCTTCTGAAGTTCAGCAAAGGCAAATACAGGGTCCTGCACCTGGGCAGGAATAACCCCAAGCACCAGCACAGGCTGGGGGCTGAGCTGCTGCAAAGCAGCTCTGAGGAGAAGGGGCTGGGGCTCCTGGTGGACAAGCTGTCCATGAGCCAGCAGTGCCCTCAGGGTCCAGTGGCATCCTGGGGTACATCAGAAAGGGCACTGCCATCAGATCAAGGAATGTGATCCTGCTCTTCGATTCAGCCCTCGTGAGGCCACATCTGGAGTGCTGTGTCCACTTCTGGGCTCCTCAGGACAAGAGACATGGAGCTCCTGGAACAGGTCCAGTTGAGGGTACAAAGGTAATAATGACAGTAGAGCGTTTCTCTTACAAAGAAAGACAGGCAGAGTTGAGCCTGTTCAGTCTCAACAAGAGATAACAGAGAGGGGACCTCATCAATGTCTGTTTGAAGGGAGGGTGTCGAGAAGATGGATCTGGGCTCTTCTTGACAGTGCCAGGCAATAGGATGAGGCAACAAACTAGGTGGAACAGGAAGTTCCACCAGAGCATGAGGAAGAAATTTACTGTGATCATGCAAGTGATCATGCAGTGAGTGAGACAGATTGACCAGAGAGGTTGTGAAATATTCTCACGGGAGATATACAAAACCCACTTGAAAGTTTTGTTTGATAGCATGTGAGTACTGTACATATATCAAGATATATGTAAGAATCAAATGGATTTCAAATTTGAAAGAGAACTGCCACAAATAATTACAGAATATGTAACTAAAAACAGAGTAATCAAAAGAGTCAGTAAACATCTCTCCATATGAGAAGCATTTTCCAGACAAAGGGCAATGTTCTTTGCCTAAGTACCTACAATTTTAATATTCCTCATTTCACTCATGTAATAAAAGTTGCTTATCAGTAAATATTCTTTATGATTGTCTTCCCTTTAACCATTCTACTACCAACCTATTCAAAATATAATTATATCAAATACCCAGGAAGTATTAGAATGAAGAACCATAAACTAGGAAGGCAGAAGCTACAGTAGCACAAATATTAGGAAGATTATTAGTTGCAAAAAATATTATCAGCTATGTCATTTCTATAAATAATATAAATTATATAAAACTCATGAAGTTTTGTATGTCATGTACCAGCAGTGTTGTGGTAGGCTACTTTGTACCACAATCCTGGAGATTTCCAGGCACAGTATGAGAAAGGACAGAACCTGCTGCTTGCCATCTAGTGCCATGGATTTGACTACAATTCCCTCTGAGAGACGTAGTTATCCGTGTTTCCATTTCTGATCAGTATAGATGCCCATGTCCAAGACTGGGTGCAGGTACTGGCTAAAGCAAAGATACAGCACAGATACTACGTATCCCCATTCTTCTAGAGCTCATTTCTCAAACTGATGATGCTACCATGACATCAAATGAGCCCCAAAAAAGGAAAGAGACAGCTAAGTATGTCAAAATGTTTGAACATTTAACTGGCTGTAAGATGCGTAAACATACTGCAAATGTCAATCAGTTGTAGCCTAAGAGGACAGAATCCATGTAAATGATGTTATTTTTCTACCCCAATTAAACTGTGAGTCAGATATAAATCTTTTACTACTAAGCTTCTTACATTTTCAACATCTCTAATCACCTGCAATTTACTTCAGTTGAAGCTGTGCAGTAGAAAGGGTCAGAGGAAACAATGACAAGATATCACCTTATTTTTCCCCATCTTCCATATTTAAAACCTGCAAATCTACACTTGAAACAACAACATTCATTAAGTCTTAAGAGGCAAAGACTATGCAACTCTCAATTTCTACTGAATATATCGAAGTGAGTGGTAGGAAGCTTTTGTATTTGCTGGGTTTGCCTGGGAGAGTTCACTTTTTCACAGTAGCTGGTGTGGGGCTGTGCGTTGCATTTGTGCTGCAAACTGTGGAAAATTCAGGGGCATTTTCATAATTGCTTAGCAGTGCCCACACACAGTCAAGGCCTTTTCTGATTTTCACACTGCCCCAACAGAATGAGGTTGTCAAGAAGTTGGGAGGGAACATAGGACAGCTGACTGTGACTGACCAAAGGGATATTCCAGAGCATATGGAATCATGCTCAGCATATAAAGAAGCAGAAAGGTAGGAACATTTGGAGTGATGGTGTTTGTCTTCCCAAGTCACTGTTACGTCTGATGGGGCCCTGCTGTCCTGGAGATGGCTCAACACCTGCCTGCCCATGGGAAGTGGCGAATGAATTCCTTGTTTGGCTTTGCTTGCATGTGTGAATTTTGCTTTCCCCATTAAACTGTCTTTACCTCAAGCCATGAGTTTTCTCACTTTTAATCTTTGGATTCTCTCCCCATCCCACTGGGAAGTAGTGAGCAAGCGGCTGTGCAGTGTTCAGTTGCACTCTGGAGTTAAACTGTGACACAAGGTTTGCACTGATTTTCTGAAGAGTATCTTTCTGGAGTTTCTGTTCTGCAGAAAATGGGAATATCAGATTATTTCTAGGCTGAGGAGGGAACACAGGCTGGAACAGGCAAGAAGTGTCTGGGTTTTTTCCCATATAGAAGAAAAAAGGGGAAAAAAAAGAGAAGTTGATTAAGGGAAGAGTTCATTCTTCTAATGTGGAATGATAACAAATGAAACAGAAGAAAATGGTCAGGTTAGATGAAATATTTATATGTACAGCAAATGATAATTTTAATTTTTTCCTGTTTCTTCTGTTCCTGCAGTACTCTTTATTTATAGAGTGTTGGTATATTCTGGAGAAGAGCAGACACTTCCCTCCACATCACTACTCCAGTTATGCCTAATTACTTCCTTGAAAATACATAAAAATAGATAGAGTTAGATTAAACAGACTGCTAAAATAAGGACACGTGTGAAGTAAAGTTTTGAAAAAATTGGCGTGAGGTTGGGAGGGGATATGATGACACATACTCTGCCAGGCATCTTGTCTGAATATTTTGAAAATCAATCTGGCTACCATTTCAAACAGAAAATCCTATATCACATGCACCTTATAAAAACCTAAGAGGAAAGTAGAGAATAACTTTCACCAGGAAAGGAAGCAATACATGTAAGGAAGAACAGCTGTAACATTTCATAGACAGCAAGTTTTTCTTCAGTGTCCTACGTACATGGATTGAGCCTTGAGAGTGTGACAAAATTGGTAGACAGTAAGAACAATCCACACAGATTCTAGCTACAAACATGTGATTGAGCTTCCTTATCCTGGAACTTCCCATTATCCACAACACATTATTTTCCCAGGGCCTCAGCTCTTTCTAAAACATTTTCAGTTTCCTCAATGCATGTAGTAATGCCATTATTTTGTTTTCATGCTATCTTTTAAAATGTGTACTTAGCTAGCAGATAAACAACTCCAAACTTTTAAACACTTCCATTTTGTTTTATATTAGTCTAGTTTTTTTGAGCCAAAGAATAAAATAAAGGTAAACATACTGAATGCTACTGATAAGAAAGATTGATTACTTCAGATTTCTCTTTGTGTTTACTGACAAAAGGCAGTGTGCAGTAGCATACCAGGTTTGTTCTGGGAGAAAAATGAAGCCTCGTTGGTAGATTAACCATCTACAAAATGATTCCTTGCAGAGTACAGTATGGCTCCTTGCACTCTAATATCTTATGCAGCAAATCTGACTAAATTACATCTTTAATAAATCATTTAGTACTTAGCACGTTTTGCTAATTATTTCAAAATACTGTAATCCTACATTATTTATATGTTAATTTTTTTATCCTAGAAGAACAATGCTGCACATAGTGGATTGGTACCTTCAGTAAACAAAACAGCAATATGAAATATATATCTACCGAGAAAAGCCACCATAATTATGCAGTAAAGTGACCATTTAGGATTTGGAAAAGGCTAAAAATACAACACATTCTACTGTGTGCCACTAGATATCCATATACTTCATACAACTGTGGGGAAATAATAAGTCACAAAAATAAAGCTGCAAAATACAAGAAGACAGATTTGTAATCACAATCATGCATGAACAATTACATATTTCAAATGTAAAGATCATTCAAATAAATGTAACTGATGGATAATCCTCACAGGGTGCAAGTCAAAGTAAACAGACAGTCCACTTTAGAAAGTGTCTAGTGAATTGATTTAACAAGTTTAATGTGAGCATCAGTGTGGGGCTATTACTGATCGTAAGCTTTACTGATGTTATTTGCTCGCTTGGAAAAATACTGCTCTTTGGAATGAGCACATTAAGGCTAAAATTGCAGAGAAAACCCTATTACAACTTTATTGCTGGCAAATTGGAACCAAACCTTGTCTGTATATCAATTACTTAGAGTTACCACAGAGATAAATCCTTTTTTTTTGTATAGGCTCAATCTTGAAGACAGTGATGAGAAAACTCCTTATTATACCCTACCAACATCACTAGGTTTTCTTAGCAATTTCAAGAAATTGTCAATTAAGTTCTTTTTATTAGGTTCCAAAAGCTGTTAAGTCAAACACAAATCTATCATAAGGCTTGTAACAGCATGTTATTTAGGCACATTTCAATGTTACACTCTTTCATTATCCACCTACCCAAACCCTAATCAAAAGTTCCCATAAAGTGAAGGAGTTTTCAGTTCTCCCATCTCAAGGTTCAGATAAATTTAGAACTCTCATTTCTTGCAGCTGGTCATATGAATAATACCCATTTAAGTGAGAAGAAATATTATTCAGATGGTTTTAGACACCAATGCATTTGCTTACAAGATCATTAAAGCGGAAGGACACACTACTGTGTCATTGCACAAAATAGTTAAAGCAATAATATTTACGAATTCTACCAAATATTAGTACAAATGTATTGCATTTTTATGGCCCTTGCTGCCAGGTAGGGTTTCTTTTAGACAAACAGCTACCTCTAAAAATTATAGTTGATAAGGAAAGTTCCTGTTCAGATCCCAGAGCTGCAGTACTGAAATAGGCTGTACTCCTTGCTCCCTGATTTAAGAGAAATTAAACTCTTTGTAGGAATGATGCTTTCAAGTCTCCAGAAAGAGTAAAGGGACAGTTATTTCATATAGAAACAGCACAATGAAGACATAAACAGGTCTGCTATCAAGACAGCTACTTGTCAGATGTCCCAGCCAGAGACAGAGTACCTGAGAAAAAGGAAGGGGGAAGGAAAAGAAAAGAGACATAATTTTGATGAAAATCTATGTCCAGTCACTTTACTTCAATATTTGTACAGTGTTCACATTTCAGACTACATGTTAAATGAGACTTACATTCTGTACCCAGTGTTGCATGATCCAGATTTATTAATAAAGGAACTGTATGGTACTCCATCTCAGCATCCCACCTCTCAAAAGAAACTGGAAATTATTTTGCAGTCATCTAGTTGGTCCTCACAAACTTTTGTTTGAATACAAAGAACAGCATACTATGAGTAGGAATATCTTAATATTAAAAATGCTGCCTAGATGTGTTATAGCTAAAGGCATAGCTAGAGCAACTAAAGACACCCTAAGATAAATTAACATGTTGCAAGAGAGGAAATGTAGGTACTTGTGCATGGGAAACAAAGCAGCAGAAAGATTCAAAAGTTACAGCACAGTCTTTTGTGCTCAAATATTTATTTTTTTCTTTGCTTCAAGAGCTGGCTTCACATACAGCCATCCCAATTCATTCTATAGCATCCTGACTAGCTGGTCACAGGCTAACGACATTTGAAGAGGAAGAAGGTCAAAGCTATCATTACAGTGGTGACAACCAATCACAGTGAAAAAAAGTTTTATTTATTACACTTAATATAAGAAACCTTTACTGTGGAATATAATTGCACTGTCACTACACACCAGAGATTTTTAATCCCCAATCATTTCAACATATTTTACACTTCATTACCTTTTCAGTTAGATATTGCAAGAAAGACTCTCTTGAGTCTACACAAAAGCCTTAAAAATTCTACTATTTTTTACTCTCATATTTCACCTATAAGAAACAGTGGATGATGAATTTCAGTGAAGGAAAATACACAAATTCTGCAAGGTAGGTTAAGAATATAGAGGGAAAAAAATTAGCCATAATATTTTGTTATAGTTTTAAATAGATCTAACATTTTGTTTCTGAAGCCACAAAATCAGAAAATATCTGTAAGATGTTTATAAGAGCTTGGGTATGATACTGTGGCATACAGCACAGCATTATCTTAGCTAAACAAAATGAACTACATGTCTCCCCAATAATGCACAGGGCTCTAACAAACAAATGCAAAGTTATATTGCCTGTAGGACAAGATTACCTCCTGTGATTCTCATCAATTCTAATAAGTGTCACTGTGAAAAGGTAAATTATTGTATCACTGTGGATTTTATTCCATAAAAATCTATCACATATGGTCATTTTTTCCCATAATATAGCTCCCATGCCTTACGCTGTACTGACTGAGTATAAGCTAGACATCATAACAAAAAAAAATATGCTCTTGACATAATGGGTGTGGTCTAGTTAATTATATCATGCCACAAAAATACATTTTTGTATTCTTTCAGTTTTTTGTTGCTAAATTGGTAAAGTAGGCCCTGAAATACTAATTATGGAAAATACTATACACGTGGAAAGAGATCTATTTTGCTCCAAGTTTATCTTATTTGGGTATTCATTACAATCTACACTTCAACACAAATGGACCATGCAATAAATAATTTTTTTAAAAAAAATTAACACACCACAGCACTCTTACAACAAGGAAACCTCTGACCTCCCTACACTAGATTTTACCAACATGTCCACAAATCTAAAAACATCACTTTTTTCACAAGATTTTTTCAAGTACACTTTTTTTTTAGAAACAGCCTGTTTGCATTCTCATAAAATAAAATTACACTTCTTCAGTGTCAAAGAAGTAGAAACACAGTTTGTGACATATCAAAATAGTACACTTGAAGAAAGGCAGTAAATAACCAAAATAGAATTTGCCTTTTTTCTTTTTTCTTCTGAGTTGCAAAATTTGTAAGCATTGTAAAATAAAGTAATATGGTCTAAATCATGAATCTGTCTGAACTGATCTTTATTCCACCAAATTATTTCCTTGACAAAAAGATACATGGAAAGAACCCTTTAAATTCTAGTAGAAGCAAGAAGATAGTGCCCAAGAAACAAGGGGCAGTAAAGAAAAAATGAGCAAATTTGGATCTGAAATAATTTAGAAAAACTATAAAATAGAATCATAAAAATAGAAAAAAAAAAGTAATAAAAAAATCTCAAAAATTACTTCTGGTCTACTTTCCACCATCTTAAGACTGGTTAAAGCAACATGCTGACATCAAGTAGATGTAAAACACAATACAAAAATATGTCCTTCACTTTGAAGACTCATTCAGAAGCTTTATTCTTGTAATAACCTGCCACAACACTAAAAAGTACTCTGGAAAAATGCATCAGAGTTTGTCTTTCCAGACAACCTTGGGGTATCAGCATCAAAACAAATTAATTCTGCAGTGGAATCCTGATCTGTTGAAAATAACTTGCTATTTTCTTTGGCAATGGAAGGGCTGGCACTATTTTGACAGTGAGTTTTGCCACTAGTTTGCTGCACCTGGATTTTACTTGCTGACTGATCATTTACCATGGGAATTTATTTTTGAGAGGCCATTCTTTAGGTTGTTTTGAGCTAAACTGATAAAAAATTTGGCTATCAGAACACTCCGCATAGATATGAGACCCAGAATAACAATACAAGCTGATGTCTACCAGCAGTTCAATTGAATAATACTCTTCAGCGAAGGTATTTCATATTTATACTGATGTAAATATGACATAGCTAGAGGAATGTGAGCTCCCCAGCTGGAGTTTTACTAGGATTCATCAACTACAATGGAGGGCTTATCCACTGGAATCTGGTTGGCGTGATATAAAACATCAATGACTAAACCGTCACTGCTGGTAAATTCCGTTCAATCAGCAGACTGGTGAGTCAGAAAGGAGCTTAAGGTGAGGAAACTAAAAGGTATTTAGTATTTTGCACTTAACTCTCTAAGTCTTTCCACAAGGCCCTTTCTAACGTGAGAGAAGTGTGAAGGAACAATATGCTAAGATGATAAGTGATTTGTCATGAGTAGGAATTTAAGGCGATTTCCCCCCACATTCAATTCTCAGTTCTCCTTTCAGGGGCAATGAAGCTTTTGGCAGTAGAAAGAGACCAGATGGAACCTTTGTTTACCTCTGGTTCACCTGGAGTTTGTTCATCTGAAAGCTGGAAATTTTCACCCGCTTATCTATGAACAAAATGGGATCTAGACAAGCAATTGGACATCCAGTGACTACACCTATCAAAGATACAGAAATCCTTTTTCCTGCAAAAGGCAAGACTAGCTGAGGCTGACAAGAGATAGTCACCTTTTTTCCCATAGTATATCTAACATCATTTTTACAAGCTTGAGGAGCTATGTTGAAGAGATATGTTGGATACAAGAGCATCTGGTGCTGAAGATGTCACACAGAGAGTACAGTGTTCTCACCTGACCAAGGATATAACAAACGTTGAATCCTACCATTCATTTCCACTTCTGTATATATGTATTTTCCTCTTGTGCTTCAGAGTTTAATCAGTTTTAGAATCCTAGAACTGACATAGGAAATACACCAGTAGACCAAAGTAACTTGAATAACACTCTTAACATAAAAATCACCTGTCTAAAATTTCCAAAAAGATGAGGTTAATTTAGAAAACTTTCTCATTGATAAACTTTCTTACTGAAATTTTCTTTTCTTTTTATTTTTTAAATGGCCAGAGTACCTAGATGTCCTCTTCATAGAAAAAGTAGTGTCATGGGGATTTGCATATAACAGACTATTGTATACTAGAGGGATTTGTACCTAAAAATTAAAGAATGTTTAGAAATGTGAGAATTTCTAGAGGTACTGATATTTTTAGAGCCATGGAGATGACTTCTCTTTATGCAGGTAAGGAATATACACATTTTCTGAAACAACTTTGACAAAAAAAAAAGTTTATAAGAATTTAACAAAAAATATTTGGTAGGATTTCATAAATATACATGGACACTAAAATCGCTAGATTAAATTAAGTAACATTAAAATAATCAGTTTAGTAAAACTATTTATTAGTTTGTCACATGTTTTATTTTTCCTTTTTTGCATCTTCCTGTTGGTTCCATTCTTTTCTGCTTGCACCTATTAGCACTGATTTCAGGCATCCAGTGTTATAACAACAGGTGAAAAATGGCAGCATTTATATGCTGGCAAAAGGCTGGATCATGCTGAACTGGTACAAAAGACAGATTTTTAAATATGAGAGGACTGCAAAATTGTTTTAGTCTTTAACAGAAAATTGTCAGAACAGCAGACAAATGCTAAGAACTGACTTATTTAAAGCTTTAACACTATTTTCATGTTGAATCAATATGCGTGTCTAGAACCTTGTTTAAGAAAACTATTCACCATGCAAAGTTTTAAATGCACAATATCAAAGAATAATTTTTGACATTTTGATTCATACATGCTTATAAAGCTCCAAGACAACATGGTTTAATTATAAAACATATTTCTACTGCCTTAGTCATGCCAATTAAATTTGATTGGATACTTTCTTTATTCAACAAGCCCCTTTCATGTCATTTTAATTTACTGTCAAAGCAGCCTGAATATTGGAAACTAAATTATTTACTACAGCCCATAAGCCAATAATGTTCCATTTGTCTCTTACAGAGGGAGACTAGACTAACAAGATTATTAAGGACATTACTTGTAATAGCGAATGTCCTTCACTTTATTTGAGCTTCATGCTGTGCTTTCAGAGATCATACTTCAAAAGAGCTCCATTTCATTCCATCACAGAACTTCTGATATAAATTATTCTTTACTAGCTTTGTAATACTGTGATCATAGAGAAAGTGGACCTGATCTTGTTGGGTAAAAACAGAAGCTTCTTTTCTGAAATAACTACAGAGTTTATTTGTGTTAAACACCTTTGATGCGCTCCCTTGTGCCAATAACACAGACCAGGCAGAAATCAGCTGAATTTATCATACAATGATGACATCTCAGAGATTTAACTCACAAGGGCTTTAATTGTCTATGCACTGATTTCAGTTCTGCAATCTAATGCATGTGGCTAAAATCAGTCTTGTATATTCTTTGAAACACTGTGTAGAGAATGCAATAGCAGCAGAACAGACTTCAGCAAACCAAAATATCTAGGATTTCACAAAAGGAGACTTGAAAAATAGATTACAAATTGTCTAAGTTATAAGCCTGTCATACAGACTGAAAAATTGATAGAGGATTACAAACACAAAGACAGACAGAAAAGATACTAAGCTGGGGATGGTAATTCTTGTACTAATATTACATCCACTCTGCCTTTTTGTTATGATTCAAGTTCAGCAAGACTCCAAAATAGATTATTAACTCAAAGCAAACGAATTATGTAGTTTAAATCCATGGACCTGCTTACATGACTAAACACATTTAAATCTTTTTCTTAACTCAGATTTGAGCTTTCTTACTTGTGATACTGAAAAGTCTTTCAAAAATCAAAAAAGGAGTCATGAAAAGCAGAAAGGTTTTAAAAACTACCTAGAAAAAGTCTTCAACTTTAGAAAAAGCAGTTGTGATATGGGGGGAAAAAAACCTCCTTCAAGAACAAAGAAAGAAAGGTAGAAGATAAGGTAATTCCTCTATCCTCACAGATATACACTAGAAAAACACCCCAACTTGTGCAATGCACTGCATGCTGAATTTCAGATACCAGCATTAATGAAGAAGAAGCATTACTAGCCCCATTTCTTCTGCATAAAAGACTGACTATCCTGAGCTAAGAAGATAAATTTGAAATACTTGTGAAGAAAGAAACAGGAAAATAGCTTAGGATCAGTACTGTAAGTATTGCCTACTTACTAGCGCTGTGAAAACTAGGATTATGTTGGGTTTGCCATTTTGGCCCGTTTCAACTGCCTTCTGCTTTGATGAAAAGCTCATATGATACAATGTGAAATCTGTGAAAGAGGAAGATGATGACAACCTCTCTTCATATTGTCAAAAAAATGATGGAATAGCCAGATAAATCAAATTCTTAAAAATCTGAAAGATCTTGGAAACATTCACAAAAATTAGGAACAAGTATAATTTTTTAAATTTAATCTACTAAGAATGTACTTTCCTCGTTATTTCCACATGCTTGCTAGGTTACCCACTCAGAAAATTCATTAGTTAGAAGCTTTTACATAATGTCTGCTTTTTGCAAAACAAAACAAAACCAAGTTCCTGAATATGCAGAAATAGAAAGTAGGAAAAGACAACAATAATGCTTTATTGACGAAAGCACTTTCTTATGATTGAGGAGGGCGTAAGGTGATAATTTAGTGTTCCAGCACAGATTTACTGGATAATGGCCAAATATTTCAAAGCAAACACAGCTGTAATATTTATGTTAAAAACAACAGGCTAGGGTGGCAGTCAATCAGATATTCTGTATCCTTCAAGTACTGACAATAAATTGGTTTTTTCCATACAACAGAAAGATTGCTAAAGTGTAACATGACAGAGACCTTTGAGAAAATGGTGTTGTCCTTATAGGAAGGATTTTTCACTTGCTTTTTCAAGTACCTCTTAAAGGCAATTCACCAGCATCACTTAATGATTTTAACAGAATGGGAAATGAAACTGAGAAATATTACTGCAAATAATGCTGCTGCTGTTAATGCCCAAATCCATAAGAGCAGAGAGAAAGTTTAATTATTTAGATCTTCAAGACCATCTTGATTCTTTTTACAAACTTGTACTGGAACTGTGTATGGTATACATATGAAACTGGGTATGGTATGCATATAAAGAGTGTGTGAGAATAGTTAATATCTGCTCTAAACAACTGAGCAGAAACTTGCCTTTAAATGGGGGACTTTATCAAAGAGAGAATTGTGGAGTTTGATTTCACAAAACTGGATACAACAAACACTCTTTATTCTCTATGGTAACGCATCATCTATGCAACACATCTACATCATCTGCTGTAGTAAAAAATGTACTGAGACATACAAAGTCAAAAATTACTCAGTGGTGCACTTAAAAAAACCAAAAAACTCTTGTTGTAAGGTTTATACATTTAAATGCATTTTACAACTCTACTACACTTAAGATATGCTTTCCTACTAATGTTTAAATAAGAGCCCTAAAGGCTTCCAATTTATTTATCAAACCCCAGAAAATTTAATAGGATATACAATCTTGAAAATTATACAGATTACAGAAAATTATACAGAATTTATGTTTTTCATGTTTAGACTCATTATCAATAGTGTTAAATCTATATGTATTTCAACATTTTAAAAGTTAAAAACACAGACTTGGTGATTTTTATTCGACATCTACTGATGCAAGAGAATCCAAGCAGAGAATGAGCATTTCTTTCAAGCCTTGGAGAAGTTGTTATCTATTAGCTGCTCACACAGGACAAGTATAAATATTTCCCAGATAATATAAAAAAGAGCAAAAGAAAAATCAAGAATTTTTAAAAAAGAAAACAAGTCCCAACCCTAAATTCAAAGGATAAATCCCACAATGTCTATGTAATTTTCTATGAAACAAGAGCATAAGTTCTAATTGTTAAACTGAGTCTTACAAGCTGCGTGCCTGATCAACGTTTTAATCCATTTTTATAAAAATATTTTTTAAAAGAAATATGCTTAGACTGCATGATATTCTCATATTCTGCAGGACTAAGCACAAATACAGCATTAAAAAAAAAAAAAACAAACAAAAAAACCAAACCAACCATACTGAAATATATTTTGCATTACTATACAAGGAAAATTAAATTTGTCTATAATATACATATGTGTTTCATTTAGGTACTTTATGCCTGTGTGCATGCATTAATCTACATGTAATATAGGCATGAACAAAAGTATAAAAATATACTATAATCAAATGAGTCATTCTAGCAATTCTATCCCTGGGAAAACACATAAGTGTAAGAAATTAATATGGTCGCCATACATGCATATATATTTATATGTACCCCCAGGATACACATAATAGGAGCTGGAATTCATCTCGAGGAATTTTGAAATCCAGTCTCCTGGTTTTTATCCCAAACATTTATTTCATTTGGGCCTACGTGATAGGAAACCCTTCTTTTTTTATATTCGTGTATGTTTTTGATAAACATAAAGCTAAAATAATTCAATGGTAAATCAGGCCTTGTAAAACTATATAGAAAGATGTCCAACAAGTAGTTTCATGTCACTTTTCTCGATTTATGTTACAGATGTGTTTGCATTAAAAGACAAAAAGGCTGAATTCTTTAACATTTTAGTATGAAAAAATATGTGCATAAACTAATGTGGGGTTTTTTTGTGATTGAACTTTATACACCATGTTCCATTTTGACTGAAACAGTGAAATAACTAGCATGTTGCCTCTCTGAAGCCGAAAGCAATTTCCTTTTCTAATTTTAGTTATGCAAAGCCTATGGGCATCATCAGCATTTAGTAATTAGTTTTATAATTACTGCTGTTTTGCTCACTGTCATTCAATTTTTCTTACAACATGGTCTGGGATTGAAACATCCCACATCCACAGCTGTGTAAATTGCCATCCATTTATAAGACAAAAAAAGTAACATTCAACATACATCATTATTCAGTCAAGAATGTGTTATTGGTACTTAGGTGATGCTTTGAGTACATAAACTGCACAGTGAAATACAAAGAAAAATATATTTAAAACACTTAATAAATGCTATATAAAACAGGAAATCTGGAAAATCTAAATGGGAAACAAAAGAATTTCCATTAAATGATATTTCAGATTGCTATCAATACCAATATCTGTTCCAAATGAGGGAAAACAAATCTATTTTAGTTAAAAGACATATACTGAGCTGAAAAACAGAATTCAGACTTCCTAATACTGTAGTTTGATCCTTACTGATAGAAGAATTTGTAGGCTGGTAACTAACTGCAAAGTCACCTAACCAAGAATTGCCTATCAATACAGTGTCCATAAATTTAGATATGATACTCCAAAGTATTTGATGTCATTGACCAGTTAATTTTATGAATCCTAAAAGTACAAATGGGTTTCAGTATGACATATCTGCTTAAACCCAGCAATTTCTCTTAAAGAGGTTATATCACAGCAAAATTAGAGATTGACTAGAATTCTTATGTTGCTACCTTAAAAATAATATATTCCAAATTTTATACTTTCTTAAATTTCTAATTTGAAATATTGTATCAATTATGTTTTTTAAAGACAAGAAATGTAATAGTCAATTAAGAATGAAAAATCTATCTTTTCTCCTTTAAAAATACCCCAGAATTTCCTCAGTGAGCAAGAAGTACTATATTCTCTAGAACACCTACGGTTTACAAAAAAATGATCACGGAGAGAAGAAAGACCCACAGAAGGTTCTGCCAGTGTCAGTCAGCTACCAGGGATGCCAACCTACTGGAGCAGAGCTGTGCTGTGCTGGGAACCTCCTTCCCTCAGCAGGGTGACACCAGGGAGCTCCAGCACGAGTGGGACATCCGCAATGGGACCACTCGTACTTCATTCCTTCCTACCAGAGAGCAGAGTAATGAAGTCTTTTTCATCTTATCCCCTACCCTTTGTCAAGCTTAGCTAGGAGAAAACAGCTGCTAATAAACATAAAGCTGTTCCACACAAAGGGCTAGACTGTGCTCAGCCCAGTGAAGGGATAGAGTAGATATGCTGCTGCAGAGGAAAAATTTAAGAAGATTGCTTTCAAGGATTTTTGTGGGAGTGCCTGCTATTTTATGTTTTGTGACACAGCTAAAGTCTTACATTTTTTTCAAGTGAGAAAATAATTCTAAACATTTTTTTGCTACAAAAAAAAGATGTTGATTTAGAATAATTCTCGGTGAATATATGGCGTTCAGTATGACCCGAGTCAGAAAAATTCATTGTTTTCCCAAAGAGCAAAATTTTTAGACCCGGAAAAACACCAACCAAACACTTTGGCTCCTACAAAGTTACCTACAAAGTATGAGATCCTCGGAGTGGAGACTCAGGCAAGCACCACAGTGGATATTTAATGCTCCTGCAGAAGGTACCAACTGCTCTTACCCTACAGATTAACAGTCACAGCCCACTTCACACCGATCCCACAGATCATTCGGAGCCCACAAATTGCCATCAGAAGCCTCTCAACCTTACTGGTGCCGCAGGCAGGGGCTGGGATGGATGACAGGGTTCCCAGCTCAGCTGTTCCACCAGCACAGCCCAAAGCTCTCAGGGGGCTGCAGAGCCCAGCCCAGCCCAGCCCAGCCCAGCCTGGCCAGCTGCAGCCCAGCAGAACCACAGCTCCCTGGAGGCTGTGCCTTGGCAAGGGTGTTTGTCCCCAAGGATGCAGGTCAGCCAGGAGATCTCTGACACAAGCATGAACCGTGCCTTTGAAAGACTGATGCCTGCACACCATATCAATAACTGGCTTTCATCTTTTCTGAATTCTTTCTGTTCGTTTTGGAGTCTTTGGGATTCTTTTTTCTTTTTTTCTTTTTTTTTTCCTTCGTGTATGGGCAAATATCATTACCACCTCTGTTTCCCTTTGTTCCTTGAAAAAACCCAGAATGCACATTATTATTGAGCAGAAGAAATAATTTCTGCTTTTGAACCGCTGAAAAAAGCCAGGTGAGGGATTATCTGGCTATATGTAACTAGATCGTTCTTTCAGGGAAAAACAAAAGAAAAAAAACCCCAACCCAGGAATCCAAACACAAAATCTGTGAAATGAAAATTCATGTACTTGTGCCTCGGAGGTTTTGGCCTTCATTACCAAAACACATAGATCCACATACAAAGCTTTTTCATCTCTCAAATATGCAACAACACTTTTATCGAAACTGCAGGAAACACACCTGAATAAAACCCAGTTATTTCTAACAGAACTGAAGTATTGTGTGCATTGATACACCATTCAAGTTGGATGAAAAGCATGTCCTAGACCATGTCTCCCACTTATTTGAATGACATGCTACGCAGTATTTTAAAAAAAAAAAGATGCAAAATAGTCTCTTGATGTGTTGTTCAGGACAACTATTACTAATGTATGGGAATATCATTACAGTAAAATATTTTAGAATATGTTATTGGTTGACTACAGACTATTTAGATGCCTGTTTACACGTGGGGAGACAATTTTGTGGCAAAAAGCTGAGAGAGGAAGTTGAGCTAACCCTCCTGCACTACAGACACGGAGAGCTGCTTAGGGAATTCTGCCTGAAAACACCCTCTTCTCTTCAGATGGATCCAGTGAAACAGTGCAAAGGGGGAACAGACCATGCAACAGTAAAGAAATACTGTCTGAAGGATGGAGCAGATAACGTAAGTTATTAGCTGTAGCACTCTTTTTTGCTAGCTTTTGAATACACTCTGCAGTAACATGTGCAAAGTATTTTGAGAGCTTCAAATTACAATTCTCGTACAAATGTGAAGAAGTAATATTGTACATTCCAGAAACCTCTTCATTCATAAAATATTCCTGACCATATGTCTGTAAGCTAATAGCAATCACCAAAATGGCATGAAACATGGCACAAAAAAGTGTGAAAAATAACACATGACAGAGATCTGATACATCTTCAGGGAGAAGTTTCAGGGGAAAATACTCCAATGTCAGCAACATTCAGTGGCTATCAGAAATTTATTTCTTCTCATTTTGTCATTACCAATTAATCCTAACTATACTGACAGTAAAAGGTTAAAAAGGAAATAAATTAAGATTATTGTCAATCATTACATACAGAAAAATAATTAACTCAGTATGTTTATTTATCTATTTTTTGCTAGTTGATTAAATGAATGATTGATGACAGGTTCCTTGTTTTCTTTTCCTTCATTTTGTCAGTATAAATGATCAGTATGAAACTAAACGAAGACATTAAATTGAAATTGTTAGAAGCACAAAATATAAAGCAGATGGATCCAGATTATTTCACCTCACTTGTTACTTTAGTGTAACTTAGGAAAATGCATTTATATGTACAAAAAGAATTCCATTAATAGCAGAAATAAACAATAACCTGACTTACTTTCCTCTCAGATATTGCATATTAATATTCAGGCTTCCCTTTTAAAGAAGAGCCTTTTAATAATTTTGTAGAGAAATTGTGCAAATGAATTCACTTATCCTATTTTTCCTCAGATAAATAGGAAATGTATCACTGGATAACCCATGGCTAACAGTTTGTGCAAGGATGCCAAAGCATTCTTAAATGCTGACTAGAGTTCTGGAAAACACAACCCTAGTATAAAGCTTTGGGGAAGATATAAGGGAAAATATGGGCACAGTCAATTGAAAAATTGTCCTTTGGGTAATGTGAGAGGAGGGAAGAAAGTGAGCTAGAGAGTCGGCAGTCTCTTGTCTGCCCATAAGTGTGCACTCAGCATCCTCCCAGCAGAGAAATGATGAGTTAGTCCATTACATATGCAAGGATTTTCTTTTCTTACTCACTTCACAAGCAAGAGAAGCAAGACCTGAGTTCTAAAATCACTCCAAATTTTTAAGGACAGATGAAATCCCAGGACTCTGAAGTGAGGACTGAAGCACATTTTCCCTTGAGCTGACCAAGAAATTGCTGGCTGGGCTAGGAAAGTTAACTGAGTGCTACTGCATTTTTGAAAGTTAAAGGAATTGACCCAGAAGTCTGAGGAGACTGCTTTTATAAGGGATTAAAAAGAAAGTAAAGTATCTTTCTCCCAGAGCCATTCACAGTGGTAAATGGTTGAAAGCCTGAAACATTTGTTACTTACAGAATTTACTGTTGAGAACACAACTGAAGGAAGTCACTGGCAAAATCTCTGGCTTTCTTTCCACTTCTGAAGAAGCTACCAGACTCTGAAGTAGCCATTTATTTTTGCTGAAGACCTGTCGCATCTCTTTTCACTGCTTGGAAATGCTAGAGGCAGCTGAGCTCAAAGCATGTGGACAGTCTGAGTTCACTCAACTCTAATTTTGAACCAGAAGGAAGGGTGAGTTCAGGAGGAACTATTTTCTTCCCATCCCCATACAAATTCTGGCTTCAGTTAATATGGTCTCTTAGAAAGTCAGTTACTTTTCCTCATAGATCCCTAATTTCTGTGCACCACAGTATTAGGATTGTAGAGGTGACTGTGAGGCAGGTTTGGGTTGAAGGGAACCATTTGTGTGTGCTTAGGAAGGATCCTCTAAGCTCGCTCAGTTTGGCTGTGCTGTGGTTTCCCTTGTCCAGACATGAACTTGATACCAAACATGACAGTGCAAGTTTTCTGGATAAGACTGGAAAGTAACATAAGGAACTTTTCTGAAAGTTCTGAAAAAAAAAACTGAACAGTTTTTTTTCCCAGAAATCTTCTGAAGTCTGTGGGTAAGTCTGTGCACTTGTACTTTCCTGGCCCATTCAAT
Source organism: Cyanistes caeruleus (assembly GCF_971803275.1). Taxonomy (NCBI): domain Eukaryota; kingdom Metazoa; phylum Chordata; class Aves; order Passeriformes; family Paridae; genus Cyanistes; species Cyanistes caeruleus. The sequence continues at coordinate 42,871,073 of NC_141706.1, read as the reverse complement.
ATCCTAACTGTCAAATCCACTTTCCCCAGAAGAGTACTTCCCCAGTCTCACCTTGTGGTACCAGTTCTCTATGCTCAGGTCTTACAACCTATTCCTACTGAAAGAATTATGCCACTGAAACAAAATAAAAAATAAAGGGTAACTTTCAGTATTCACAATTATTCATGAGAATTCACCTCTTGACATCGTTCAATCCTTACCAGCAGAAGGAATCCAGAGCCACATCTCAATGAGACAAACATTCAGGTTAATTCCCAAAGTAAAAAACAGAAACAAAACCAAAAAACAACATCAAAATGGCATGTCCATGTTAAATGAAAATATATATCAAACACATGTTTCTGGGTTAAACCAAAGATTATCACACTGGAATACCTACGGCAATTTTTACTTTAGGTGTTTATGACACTGTTACTGAAGTAGTCTTTTCAGCTGTGGTTTTCTTCATTCTCAAAATATGTTAGAAAATTGGATACAACTCAAGTAAGAGCTACAAGAGTGATTAGACTTCTAAAAGTCATTCCCTATAGTGAAAGACTAAGAAAGCTCAATTTATTTAGTTACTGAAAAGAAGGTTAAGAGGATCACAATACCTACATGTGGAAGAGATTTCTGACAGTAGGCAGCTCATTAATCTAGTGAAAAAGGCATAACAAGATCCAGTGTTTGGATGCTGAAGCTGAAATAAGACTACAAATGAGGCACACTTTTTTCACAGTGACAGTAATTAACCGTTGGAACAATCTGCCCAGGGATGTGGTTGATTCTTTATCATTTAAATGCTTTACACCAACATTAGATACTTTCCGAAGAGATAAGCCTATGCGTCAAACAGATGCAGAAAATACTGGATGAGGTTCTGTCTCGGGTCTGCAAGAAGTCAGCCTGGATTCTTATCAGAGCTGCTCAACACTGTAGCTCAACACAACAGTGCTACAGGTGATCTGCACTCCCAGGAGCAGTCCTCTCACACCATCACACCTGCCCTTGGCATGCAGTTCAGCTCACACGGAACAAACACTGTCTCCAAAATTCACCTTCCTGTTTCACAGGTAAAATGAGAGCCCTCTACAGGCAGATATGGACACCTTCACAGATCATCCCATGCCACATTCACTGTCTGGCACAATTACTGCTGGAAACCAAAACACACCAAAACCACCAATAAGTGCATAGTGTACTTATCTTACTTCGTGTACAAAGCTGTTTGAGCACTGACTTTCCCAGATGCTTCCACCCAAGGAACACCACTTGGGCAGACTCCAAGCTAATGACGAGTGAGTAGAGCACAGCAAATCACCTCTCAACATAGCTGCCTCTATGTAAAACACGGCTCCTTTATGTCTTATGAGTTTGTTGGAGAATCAAGAAGCTCCGTGAGGATGTTGAAGAAACCAACTAAAGTCAAATTTATGATGAGGTTAGGTGAGCTGCTAATTTTCCTCTCAGCTCCTTAGCAGCATTCGTAAAAGAAAACTTGCCCTTTAAATCTTCAGGATAGGATGTTGAAGTAAAAGAATAGCAGAGAAAAAAAAAAGGTCAGAGAGACAAGCTACAAAAAGCAGGACAAGAATAATAAATAACAGCACTGATACACAAAATAAGCAGAAACAGCTGGTATATAGAGGTAAAGAGAAAATGCTGTTTGAAAGTATTTATTAGATGAAAAGAATTATTTTCAGAAGAACAAAGCTAAACACCCCATTTATTCACCTCTAGGAAGGGATAGAAAGAACCATTTAAAATGTAAATAAAAATGATGTACTCGGAATGTTGTAGGAAGGTGGAAGTGCACAGAAATTAATCACACCTGGACGTGCCGTACAATATACGTGCTACAGACTTCTGTAGATTTTTTTAGAATACCTAGTTATTATATTTTTTTTTTTGACACTTAAAAGATTCTCAATGGACTACAAAACCTTTATAAATTACTAAAGGTAGGGTTTCTTTATTATGAGATACACCTAATTAAGACAATATAACACCGAGATTCAATATAAAATGGATTAGCAATATTCCTCCTATTTGATTTCTTCATTACCTACCCTGACTGCAAATCGTCACGTTATTCTGAAAAATATCTCTTCATAGACATTGGTTAAATTTCTAAATGTGTTAAACTTCCTTTCATTAAACGCAGCATTCTTGCAAAGGATGTGAAGACATTGTTATTGGTTAAGAACTGCACTCTTGGTCTTGGGACATGGGAAGAGGGCTCTGTTCCCTGCTCTAACACACACTTCTCTTGGGATATTGAAAAGTCACTCTTGGCTTTGCAAATGTGCTCAGCAGCTGCTTCTTATGATCAGATTACCAAAGTGCTGAAATCTTTTGAAAATCCGGCTATTTATTTTGTTGCTGAATAGGATCAGAGATCTTTTGAAATTTGCCTCCAGTTGGAGTGCTGTGCTCTTTTGAAAAGCTAGCCCTAAATCTGTATATGCCTCAATTTCTCTATTAGCATTATCAGCACTGTTCTGCATCAAGAGGATGAGAAACAGCTCACATACACAGTAATTCAAATTTGAAAGGGGATATATAGATGTACAATTGCTCTTGTAATTGTAAAAATACAACATATACTTATAAAAGAAAATAAAAAAGCTGTTCCTGATTTTTCCTAATTTCTGCACAAATGGTTTTCTTTAAGATCTACAGTGATGTAGTGTTGACAGTATTATTCCACTTGCTATAGGCAAAGTTTGGGAATTGTCTGTATGTACTGAAATGTGAGCAAAGATATTTCTCTGCCTTCCTTTTATGGTTATAAATATGTGCTTAACTACTTTACAGATGATGAAATAAGACACAGAATTTTGTACTTGCATGTGGTACCATCCCATGCAAAGCAAAGCAAAAATAATTTTTATAGGATTCAAGAAGAATGCAAAGTGACAACACACGCATGCTTGTGCAGGTGTAAGAATTATAGGGAATGATAAGCTTAAGTACTGAAATTAAGGTAAGGATTTTCTAACAGCTCCATTCAAGACAACTCTGGCACAACTGGTGTTTAAGTATTTGGTGAGGAACTTGCCTTTCTTTCCTTCCATAGGAACAAAAAGTGCAGTGACTGAAACCTTTGAAATTTAAAATAAAAATATTCACTTTGGCTCAAAAGCTAGCAAATAAACATAAAATTATGTTTCTTAAGGGAGCTTGATATTTTAAAACAACACAAGTTCCCCAGCTGTGTAGTAATTCTTATTTCGCTTGTGATCTCGGGCAGATAGAGAGGCTTACATGTTCTCTAAATTGTAAGCTCTATATGAAGGGTGTTCTTTAATTACTGACAGCTAATGAAAACAGTTTTTACTGATCTCTCTAATGTCCTGGGAAAGTCTTTACTATGGATTCATTGTATTCTACTTTATATCCCTGATTGAAATGGGAGACCACAAGAGCATAGGGATTTGGTGGAAACTCGATTTCCTTCCTCTGGCTTCAAAGAGAACAGTTGCAGAAATTAAGCTGCGTTGATATTGTGGTCAAACTTTGGTCAGACTGTGGTTATGCTCACATACTATATAGCTATAAAATCACTGCACTTTGGTTTTTAAAACCGCTGGATCTACCGTCAGTATCTAAATCTTGCTCTGTTGATCAGAGGGTTCTAATATAACTATTACATGAAAATGAGTATTAATATTAAACATATACACTTCACTTCCAGGGCTCTATTATTTACTCCAAATACTGAGACAATCACTTTGGAAAATGCTAGTAAATGCACAACTGCAATCATATGAGATGGGAAACACAGATTTTCTATTTAAAAAAAAATTATATTTTGTGTTTTCTTTCATTTCAGACAAAATATTTTCTTAGAGTCATAATTTTTTACTTGTAATATAGAGCGATGTAACTCTTGGTAAAACAAATATTGTAAAAGCCCATTCAGTTACAGCACTTTATTCACTCTAAGCATCCCCATCTGGTTTGTTTTCGTTTTTTTTAATCTGTTTGTTTGTGGGTTTTTCTAGGTTTCTGCTGCATTTATTATCAGTTGGTTAATGTATTTCTTCATACAGATGTATTCACTAGCCCTGCAATAGATATCCCTCAACAAGATGTAAAAGCAGGATTCATTCATTGGGAGATATATGGTAGAGGTTCAGATGACCCAGAAAACCAATAAGCTACAATAATAGAAGGCTAAGCTCTATGGAATGTAGCAGGGCTTTATGAATGTCCTTGTATTCTCTGCCCAGCTGAGGAGACTAAGGTAGGAACGCTATACTGAAACTGTTAAATACAACCACAAGAACCAATTCCTCAACAACTTTCATTTGCAAAATGGTGCATCACGATATTAAGCTTGACTGAGACTTTGTCCAAAGCACTCTTCATAGCAAAGACACTTTCCCTCTGTTCAGAGAAGGGTGAATGAAAAGACAAATAGAAGTCCCATCAGATGTTGCAATCTGCAGATAGCAACAGCCTTTTTTCATTTTACATATCAAAAACTACAGCAGTGATTACTGTTCCTGATTACTACAAGCAAAAAGCAGAACAAGCGCTTTTGGCACACCGGATTCATTGCACATCTGTAATTGGCTAACCCCATCATGTGAGTTATTTCAAAAAGTTATGTACACTGCACATACAATTTATGATAGTCATGCTTCTTAAAAAGACCACCTGGAGCTAACCCATGCAATATAAAACATGAATGTAAAAATCATATGGAAGCATTTTATTAAGAGCTTTGGAAAAGAGGACTTTTGTGACACTGACTTTAAACACAAAAATTTCAACTGGATGAAAATCCATATCATTACAGTGAAAATAAATTAATTTGACTTGAATTTAAATGTTTTCCCTGGTTTATTTTATTACCACTACTAAGGTTGGAGCCAAAGCAACCATCAATACTCTACTCCTACTGATAAATTTACCTCTGCAAGTGTGAAGCCCATGCTTTTGCCAAAACCCACTCAGCCAACACCATCAATGTTCTCAACCATGTATTGTAATGCAAACACCCACCACCTTTTAGCAGGAATGAGGAAAGTATGTTCTCAACTTAGGAGTGAATTTTTGCTGACATGACTACTGTACACAGAAAGACAGGCACATCGAAGGAAGAACAAATAAAAGGAAAAGTTACAAACTTTGGATTTTCTTTTAAATATTAATATTATTCACCAGATTGTTTTCATAAAAAAGGCTGCATTAAGGATAAGGATACATGTGGTTACATGTAAAGAAAAATGCAGGACTACAAAAAGGAGAGCCTGGACACTGAATACAAGAGGAAGACGTTTTGCATATTTGGGGCTTCAGCTCTGGACTCAAAAAAACCGCCTCAAATGGCTAAGAATAGTAAGCTATATTAAAAGAACATAATAAATATGCAATATTGATCAAATCATTGTAACTACTCCAGAAGAGAAAAGAATATTAATAGCAGTGTAATAGAATGGGAATACAGTAGTTGCTGTGAGAGAAAAAAACACTAAAGTCCCCTTTTCTATTTCCTTGCTCTTAAAACACTTACTGTTTGGTTGGTTTCCTATTTAATTGTTAAATTTCAAGGTGGAGTTCTAGCAATAAACAACACTTCTAGAGACTGACATCTGACTGACAACATTTTAGAAAAAGTATTAATTTGTTATCAGCAGTAAATGTTTTGTGTCTCCACAGAAGTGATGGATAGAACTTTTTATGATACAAATAAAGCACCATGAGAAAATAAATCATTCACTCATTTCTGCTAGCAGAAGTGGAAGGATCAGGTAGGTTCTTTTTATGCCTTTCTTCATGAAAAAAAAAAAAAAAAGAAAAAAAAAGAGCTGAACTTGAAATGCTTTTCCCATTTTTTTCTGTTCAGCTTCACAAAAACCCAGAACTCTTCAAAGTCTTTTAACTCCAGTAGCCTAGCATTTAGGACAGTAATGACAACATTAAAATAATACTAATTGTAATAACAGTAGTCATAGTAGGAATAATAATAATAACTACAACACCATCAACAAAAAACATTCTTATTCTGAAAAAAATAATTTTTAGTTTTGATTTCCTAAGCTGCATAGATTGTTGTCCATAATCCAAACATCATTTTAATTTGAAAATTTTAAATCAGCATTCAAGCCCTGTTTATTCCCTGTTTCTTGATGATCATACCCAGAGCAGATTCTGCAGAAAAACAGAAACACCTTTCTTAATAGTAACTTTTACTTCAATCTGCTTTCCAAGATCAATTAATTTTACCATTGATGTGTTTAACTTGGTTCTGCCAATATAATATGCTTACAGTATTTTAAAACCATAATTGTTACAACCTAGGACACCAAATGCCTTACAAATACTTTAGTATACAATGTTAACTAGATTAAAATTATTTAATTATTAACATTAATCAGTATCCTAGTTAACTGGACTTGTAATTTCAGACATTTAAACTAGGTTTGTTTGATAAGAATTACTTTCCATTTATCCATGTTTGTTGAAAAAAATATAACAGTCTTATCCCTTTAGTGCAGGAAATTTCCCAATAATCTGCCTATAATGCTTTGAGGCTAAAACAGCTCACTACTCTGAACTTCACATCACCAGCACTTGCAAAGTATGGATTATCCTGAAAATTGTATCAGCAACCTGAGCTAGAAAGACTTGTAGAACTGATTCTGTACAAGCAAGCACTTAAATAAACCTTATGAAGCTCTTCTTCCTTTTCTGCATCATTAGATGTTTTATTCTATCTCACTGCTAAAGAGCCTATACTGTTGCCAGAATTATTTAACATTTCTAATACACATAAACCCATTTTTTCTTGATTTTTTTTAATCCCATTAGATTTTTTCTTAATGTCTCTACTTGTCCTTGCCAACATTTTGCAGCTTACACATTCCAGTTTATCTTACTATATATTTTGCTTTAATTCCCTAAGTTTTCTGTAAATACGTATACTTATTTTTTCACGTGAATTATTTTCTGTCATTCCAGAAAAGGTTGCAGTTTTAGTGTTTTCAGGTGCACAGAAAATTATAATTTCATATTTTTCTCTTTAGGAGTTCTAGTCTTAGGGGTTCCAGGTCTAGCTTTCACTCTAATTTTTTCCATCAAAATTTTTCCTCACAGTCAGTTTCACCCATAAGTTCCCCCACTAGTCCCCCAAATGCACTGAGTATATATACCCTCCTCTGTTTGCCAGATTTGAAATCAATTAGGTCATGTCACTGGGCAACCACCAACTCTTAGTCCCATATTCAATTCACCTTTCCTATGGCAATGAGATTCAAACAGAACTACCTCATTTTGGATCCCATATCCTTCATACCAGAAAACCATCAACAATTCTCACAAATAACATTCATGTTTTACCATATTTTACCTCCTGAAATTTCCAGCACTTGGTTTCTGTTACATTCAAAATAAAACTAACCATCTTTAACTCATGTAATAGGTCAAAGGATAAGGTACTTCTCCCACTGGCTGCACTGCCACATAAACAGGTTTACAATGGATAAACATTATGTTTACAATCAGTGGTTGATGCTGATACATAGTCAGAGCACGATACCAGCCTATATATAAACAAGGATCAGATTCTCATAAGAGCAATGCCTGCAAGGCAGGGAGAAATAAATTACAAGGGCTATCTGAATTCTCCAGCCAATTCTTGTCCACAAGAACAGAAATTCTGCACAACAGATCTGGATTTGGAGACTCTTTTCACATCAAGGAATACCACCAATTCACCTGAGTTATCCTGTTTTCATCTGATTGGTTTTTTTCACATAAAACTTTGAAAAACAATGTCTTAGGCCAAAAACAGTAAAGAAGAAAGTAATTCTTACTTTGCTGTCACAGATGGTTTCCCTGAGAGAACAGTGATGGGGTTCAGAATGGAAGGTGGTCTTACTGGAAGGCTTGTGGGTTTTAGCAGGGAAAGGCTTGCACTATCTTGCCCTTCCTAGCTCAGAAGACAACACTCAATTAAAAATATAAAAGGCTAACAACAGGTAATGTTATTTAAAGTGTTTCCACAATAAGGTCATGCAGAAGAGAACTTATTCATCTCTTCTAAATGCATACATATCTAGCACAAAATTTATTAGAAAAAGATATTTAAATTAATGAAAGTAATTCCACTTGACATTTGGGATAACAATTACCGTACTTTCTAATTATCATTATTGCTTGTTTTTTTTCCCAGAGAATTCAAAGTGCTGGACTTATTTCCTCAACTCCAAGCCCCACAGTATGATATGACATCAAGTTCATTTTCAGCCTAGACTTACGTACTTTGTTTATTTTGAGAATGGAACCTCTGAAAAACATGCTACTTTGAAGGAAAAATGTGCGATTTTGTTTTAAAGTGTAATTTTTCTTCTTGTGTTTATCAATTTATTTATTTTTTTAATCTCTGTACCGATGCAGACTTGCAGTAATGTTGAGTGATTTGTGGTAAGGAACTTTTCAGGGTTGTATTTACTTATATTGAACAGGAACAATTTGGGCAAGAAGTATTTCAATACACCACAAATACCTCTGAGAGCATCTGATTTCTCCTCCTAGTAATATATATCAATTCCAGAATAAAAATGCATAAAACTACCTATTTGCAGAACACAGAACACTGAAAGTAGAGATGGCTAAACTAAAAGTGAGATTCTTTACACAATCTACCAGTCAGTCAGTATTACTTGCTGAAGTCCTTTCTCGCTCCTCAGACATAATCTCTCACTCATCTCTTCTCTTACAGCAGAAGTAAGAGGGTTTTTTCTTATGTAGCATAAAATGTGAAGTTTTGGCTTGGAAAAATAAAAATTATAAACCCACTTTTAATTTAACATACCCAAAGTTGTCTTACGTATTCTAGTTTCCACATGTCACATCATTCAACAGCAAATAATATTTGTGGCCTTACAAAAACAATTGTGTCTCCAAAGACAGAAATTAAGACCTCACTTGAATAAAAAAAAAAAATTAAAATATTGTAATTGTTTCAATGTCCTCGTGGCAAATTACCAGGTCAAGGATTCACAAAATTAGGCACAGAGTACTGGATTTAATTTCTGTTTCAAAAGAAACAGAAATTGTTCAAGGCAAAGGGTCATGAGCCTTCTTTTCATAGTGGCAGTGGTCCTGAGTCAGAACCAATGTCCCAAAGATTGCCCAAAACCAAAACACACAGCATGATTTTATATCAGCCAAACACATTCAACACACTGTGGAAGATCACTGTGCCTCCCACTCCTCTGCTCCTTTTTCTTTTCACTACTAAAAAAACAACCAAAAAATTAAAAAAAAACAAACATGTGGCTTGGCAAAAAGACCCACAGCAAAAAGAACATGAAAACTTGCATGATTTTGAATGCTTTGAGAAATAGTTTTTGCTAAAAGTACCATGAAATTTCAAGTCAATAATTTGAAGACAATATTCCAGAATACAAAGTTCCTCACAAGAGTTTGATGTTGCAACAGGACTACAAGGCCTAGTATCAGAATGCACATGAGAATTTCAAGTTCCATGCCCCATAAAATACCACTTCCTGGCTGAAAACACAGCATCTGCTATGAAAATACTTATATTTCCAGACAATTTCCAGAAAGCATGGAAACAGAGGAGAATAGTACTGCTATTCATAACACATTTTATGTACTATCAAAGACTGAAAATTTTATTCCTACTGACAATAAGTACATCTTTATTATTTTCTTCCATACAGAATCATACTTAAAGACAGTCTTTAAGTACTGTCTTTAAACACATCTGCTGTAAGTTGCGTATTTGTTTGTAAGGATTGAGTCTTCCTACACATAGAAAGCCTTAGACAAAAAAAAAAAAAAAAATAGAAAAAGAAGAATGACTGAAGTCTGCTGTATTAGAGGATGGAAATTTTTTCCATTTTTAGCAAATGTCAAATCATTGGCTATTGCTTTTAAGATTAATAAAAGATATAATGGTTTTTAGATCGCCTCTAAATAAAGATTACTATGAATGGAGAAATGATTTACCAATAGTCACCACAATGAGATTTCTTTAAAGGTTACAATCATCAGTTATTTAGCTGAAACACTGCTGAGAATGCCTGGTCATTTCTTGAATAATGCATAATGTTCATTGCAGATTTGATCTGTATTATAACAACACAGATATTTCTAAAATAATGGAGAAAACTATCTGTTACTTTCCAATTGCTCAAGATATTTCCATGAAGTAATTGACTCTGAAAATATTATATGGAGTTATCTGAGTGCTCATTTGCAAGCACAACTTGTAGTAATCACTACACAATAGGCATAAGAAAACAAACTCATCAGCCTTTACAGACTTCTAAGAAAAGCTGTGATAAATACAGGGCAGAGTAAAGGACCTACCTGAAATACTAAATTAAAATTATTAAATTGCTGTGCAGTACTGGGGGACAAATTTAAAACTAAGCTTTTAAAATGAATGATTAATACAAGCAGACCAACGCATTTGGGGGAAGGAGAAAAATAGCAGTTGCCTACACAATGTAAGTACCTCTCAAATAATTTCACAAATACCTTTAAGTCTATTCAGAAGATTACTTGTGCACATACAAAGTATAATGTCTAGTGTTTTATTGTAGGTTTATCATCCATACTTCACACGAACCTGCAAGCTATTTATGTGAGCTTGTTTATACATATGAACCTCTTCAAGGGCAGCAGAATAATGCTTAATTAATGAAACTGATTTTCTTTTGATGTAATTTCCTGAATGTTTGATCAGAATGTGTTAACAGGTTTCTATGTAAGGAGAAGCGGTGAAGTCATAAAATATACCTGTGCTATACAGTTAAGCCTGTTTATGTGGAAATCTTATACAATGACACACTCTTTCATCAAGCATTGTTACAACATACTGACACTTAAATAATACAATCCTACTTAGTATTAAGCACCAAAACAGGAGAGAAAAAAAGTCAAAACCCCTTCCTGAGCCCCCAAACCCCTTGCACCTAAAGGAATGAAAACCATAGCACTATGGTTGGAGGGGCAGGGTTATTATACCAGATAGGGTGAACAGACATTAAATGTTTACCCAGCTCTTTTTTAAGGAGAAACATTAATCTATGGATGTTGTTGTCTAAGAGTAAGATTTCTTTTTTCTTCCTTAAAATTATTTTCTTCATTAGAATCTTTGCACAGAGAGGAAGATTAAGTATTCAGGTATGTATTGCAAAAGAATATAATGAAAAATAGATCTCAGATACTCTGAAAATACACAGAGAGACTGGCAGACCTCAGACTGTCAGGAACACAGGACAGCCTGTAGACAGATCATAGATTGTACAGCAGAGTTCACTTTACATCTACCTTGAAATACCATTTAATTGCCTGAGAATAAACTCTCATCCTGTAAAAATGGGGAACATTTGCATATTATATCAGAAGCCTAATGAACCATGTTACACTCATGTCCTGGATGATGTAATTATTACCTTTTATTTTTTCTCTGTGTGATGATGTGGCAGGTAATATAAATTAAATATATGAAATGATGGCACTATGTCCAGCTACTAAATCCCCCATCTGAAACTGCATTAGTTTTTGCCCTCCATGCCTCTCTCCATCCATTGAAAATTTTAACTTTCCTTAAATAATATCACTCCCTTTAAACAGAAGGGTAAAAGCCCTTTGCAGCATCAATACAAGTAACCCTTCATGGACAGTTGTGAGCTAATAAATAAGATTCTATTTCTACCTCCTCCACTTACTCTTAAAGGTGGCTTCTTTATTTGCCTCATTCAATATACAGTCTATCTAGCTTGGTGTAGATTAAGTGTTTATAGTTCATAACTTGTGGAAAAAACTAAAGTGCTCAAATCTCATTTGCCTCTTCCAAAAATATTGTTTCCTTCAAAATGTGAGAACAGTAATAAAGGAGTATTCTGTGCTGTGAAAGCCAGGACACACAGAAACTCCAGGTTTGGTAACCCTGATTTCTGTTACTGCAACTTGCTCCCTAATTTAATGTACTTATCAGACAGAGATCACACTGATCCAGATGGGTGGCATTAGTTGAAAATGTATAATTTACAAAAAAAAGTCCACTTAACGCAGGTCATTGGAAAGACTATTTAGGAACAACATGCACACCATCTCTAGTTTGTGGCAATTCACACATAAAATAATGCTTTTGCTCACCAAATGCTTGTGAGTGCTTTAAAAGAGAGCCTTTAATACCGAAGAAAGTCTGTTTTGCTGATAAATGTCTACTGGCTCAGAAGTCAAAATAATTTCTGTAGACTTTACAAGAGGATAAATACTGTCCTAGTCTCTCGCTTGAAGATTTAAATATTTGGATGTGATGCTTTCTAACTTCAGAAATATCTGATTCTACCTTTAAGGTATAGCCAGAAAATTAAGAGATTGATTTCTCAAGTCAAGGAATAATGCCATTTTCCTCTCAAATATACACTTGCATAAAACAAAAACAAAAAATAGATAATATATAAAACTAAAACAAAGCAACACAATAACAGGTAAATAACTTGAAGCAATTTAGCCTACATCACCCAGAAGACTTACAGCTGTAATAGTTATATCATAGGTTTGTTGTTCAATAAAAAATAATTAAAATAAGAGGTTTATATGTCACCTTCACATGGTGTCTTTCTCATGCAGACCTCAGATTTCCACATTTGAATCCCTTTAAAGGATTTGATATGCAGGGAAAGAAGAAAGGATGAAGGTAAAAATTTCAATTTAGAGGTTACTAAAGGCTGCTGCATTCTATAGTACACAATATTTACTCCGTACCTTTTACTGATGTGTTAGGTGGAGGTCCTTCCATCCTCAAGTTCCATGGAGGATCACCTTGATTAGCAAAGTCCCTCATTTTCAGATAGCTAATTGTAAGTCGGATGATGGATGCCTTGTCAAGCTGGCTGGTAATGGCTGCAGGCAGTGGCAACAACTTTGCCAACTCATAGAATTCAAAATTCTCCTTTCCGCGGCGAGAGCGAGCAGCATCTCGGGACTTTTCCTTCCTCAAAGCTTGTAAACTGAAAGAAAATAAAGAAAGTAGGACATTCATCAATATTAGTGTTCTGTCACATTTAACCAATTTGCTTTTTCACTGCTGGTCTTCTCGTCAAATTAGCACATTTTCAAAATGCTGTTACCTATGGATCTACAGACTTCAGGATATATAATATGGTACTCCACGCTTGAATGATTAAAACTAACAATAATATTTGAGTTTCAGTGGTAGCCAAGGTATTATGTAACTACTCTTAACTCACTTTAGCCACTTCCTTTTTAGCCTGCCTTTCCTCTGTCTGCTGTCAGTCTCAAGAAAAAAAAAACGAATACTGTGTACATGTGGGGTTTATCTGTCTAGGTACCATTGCTTCTCCTGACTTATTGCAAGCCAATTTTGCCTTAATTTTTGTTAAATTCTGATTCTTGGGGGAAAGTTAAAAGCAGATGATTCAAGTGTTTGCCCCCTCTGACAGGGGCTGCAGTGCAGCCAAGATGACCATACAGGTTGTACACGAACTGCTGAGACACACAAGTTTAAGTCTGCTGTAATAATGTAAAACTTCCTGTGTTTCACAAAGCTGCTCTTTAGGAGTTGTTAACAACTGTCCTTGTAGTGGAAGCAGTACCCTTCATCAGTGGGGTGAGAAAGCTGTTAATACAGTTATGTGATTCACATTTCTGATTGCAATTCACTACCACACACACGGCAGACTGACAAATTTTTGATCGGAAAGGACCTGCTTTATATTGAGCTGTTGGAAATACAAAGACATTTTTAGTCCTGTTGCATCAATATATCATTTGCTACTACCAATACAGAACATAGAAAGATAACTCAGATTGTACTCCTGTGCTATTTGTTTAATTGGTGTAAAACTCCTGAGTGCAGTGGGAGGACAGAGTGGGAGGACAAAAGTTAACACCTGGGGACTTTTTTTATTTTTTTTACACAGAGCAAAGTGTTCAACTCAGGATATTATAAGCATCACCATACATCTGCCTTGATGGATACAGGTTGGTGCTGATGCTGGTGTCTGTCCATCACTCTGCAAGCTGATTAGAAACTGTTCTCATACTTCAGTAAGGGTCTGTATTTCCCTTTGCTTCATTTGTTTACCTACTAATTTGATGAAGTTAAAGCCACAATTCCATTAGCTAGCCGTTGGTTTACCACGGCGCTAGAATACAACCAGTGCACAATGGAACAAAAAATGCTTTTCTCCAGCTTCCACAACCCTTCCTGAAACCTCAGATTTAGCAACAAAAAAACTCATAATGATGAGATCTACAAAAGCACTTTGACATATGAAGTAAATCAGTAGAATTGAGGTATTCAGATAAAACACCATAAAGCTAAGTCTCTTTACCTGGTTTTCTAATTCGGGATCTACAGAGTTTCTCTTGTTTTAATATTCATAGCCACCTGCATTTTTGTAGCCATCCCTGCCACTTCAGACTTGGAAGGGTGTATCAGCTGAACCCTTAACACACAAATTAAATCCCTCCATGACCATTCCCTTAGTACAGTTTACAGCAATTATATTTAAAAAGACAGTCTCATTAAGAAATAGGAATGGTGAGATAAAGATATGGGAGGAAACAGCACATTCTTACCCACAGGTAAGAATACAGAATCCTACTGAATGATAGAGTAAAGTACATACTTGGTTTTATAAACTCTATATAGAATGCTAGCACTTTGATTTGTAAATTGTATTCTAGGAAAAAAGTACCTGAAAAATAAGATTTCACAATGCTCATTGTAGATGCATCTCTCTGTTTTCAAACTTTAGATATCTACCATCATGGTTGTGGAAAATCCCTCAAAAGGTGCATTAAATTTAACAGATGAAAGTATTTGATGTATACACAGACAAATGGGAGCTACAATTCTGTGAAGTATGAACTGCCCAATTAATTCCAAGGAAGTAGTATGCCCTCTACAAATTAAATATATTAAAAAGCAACATAAGGAAAAGGCAGACAAAAGTCTCCACACAATTGCTTCCAAGTGAAATCTCAATTTCATGGCACAAGACATGGCCTTTTCTGCCTGTCACCACCTCTTTTTTCCCAGAAGCCAAGCCTGAGAATTCAAGTTAGCAGAAGAATCGAGATTCTGCACCAAGAGTTTCACACCTTCTTTCCATAGCATTTAATTGTACCCCTAGGTAAGATGGGAGATTTTTAAAGATCCCTAGCAAAACAAATCAGAAAAAAATAGAGATCTCGGCAACTTCTGAAACATGTTAGAAATTAAACAGGAATAGAATATTTCTTAGAAGCACTGAAGTCTAAATCCACAATTTACAAGTCCTTTAGAGGCTTCAGGAGATTACTGAAACTGAATAATATACTGGAATGTAAACTTACGTAAAGCATTACTGGATCAGTAACAGTTTCCAATGGAAGTCAGTTAAGCTAAAAAGTGAGGCTACCTGTGTCAGCAAACAGAATTATTTAAAAGCTGCCTATGGGTATTCAAACTTATACAACCAAAAAAAAAAAGTAGAAGGGATGGGGAGCTGACATGATAAACAAAAGAAACCCCTGAGAAACAGTAGTGAGAATAACTCAGTTTTTCTCCCAATCATTTGTTCTATTGTCATTTGTGGAAGTTTCATCGGGTGAATCAAGGCAAGAAATTTGTAACTTGGAGCACTCTTCTCTTGGCATCAGTGCCATTAAGCTAAATTAAGAAAGAGTGTCTGCTCATATGAGCACACAAGTCCTAATTTCTAGTCTATGTAATTCCACTAGGGAAATACACTGTACTGTTGGACACTGCAGTTATGCTGATAAAATGGGTCCTTAATTTGGGAGCAGTGATTTCCTCAGCAGGATGCAGGAATTCATTAGATACGACCTAAACATGGCTGTTAATCCTCTCTGGCACCTGTGATTCTGATAGGCAACATCAGCTTCATTGTCAGATTCTCTTAATAAAGCAAAGTACTGGCACTAATAGACCCTAGAGGATGCTAGAGAAGAGGAGTGTGAGGTTCCCAACAGAAAGCAGTGATGCTGACACAGGACCAAAATTCATCTTGGTTCCTGTCACATGACACCTGGGACTAGAGGTGGTTCTTGGAACATAAAGAAATTTGTTAAGTATCAGCCTGAAAAAACTTAGAAATAACACAGGCTTTTCTGCTAATAAGAAAAATTAAAGTGGGGGAAACTATGCACATGTTTAGTAAGTGGCTTTCAAAAAGCACCAAGAAAGCAAGCATCACACATTTAAGAGTTCTCAAATGACAGAGAGAAGATCCCCCAACAGTCAAGCAATCAAGCAAATCTACATATAATATCCACAGTAACAAGAGAGTAACAGTAGGAAACATACCCAGGGGATATAAATATTGTTCCCTCTTAGCCTCCTGTGGAGAGGGGTAGAAGCTAAGACAATTGGATCAGGGTGCATCACTGTAAAATGTCAAAGGGTGATGTTGTCATACAATGGTGAAACTTTGTGCATTCCCTTAAGAAGACATTTCTCATAGAATTTCCATATACAGAGTCCACTAAAGAAGACTAAGAGGTTTCCAGCTGCTAGCCCCTGATAATTCTGAGAAGCAGTACCATATAAATGGGATATTTAATGGCTGGAAGACTAATGCTATTTTAGATATGGTTTCTAAAATATATTTTATTTTTCCTTTTAGGGCCTTTCCAGATGGACTGATATAAAAGGGGTCTGGCTTTTACAGATGAAAAGGTACAAGAAATACTGCCATATAATTCTAAAATGGTATACATGACATTTCTTAAGTAGATTTTCTATTGAAGACACAGCAGATGCAGAAGACATGATAATATGGTGCTGCATAAAAGTTTTATTGGTACTCATAACTCACTTGTGATTTCATTGTGCTTGTGGTCATTCCAAGCTTAACTTGCTCCATATTTTATTTCACATAATTTTATATACTGCATGTTCATAAGCATATACATGCATCCATATCTGTGTGCACACCCAGAACTTCACATGTCTGTCCAATTGACATCTGTCACTTCAAAGTTGGGGCAATCGCAGATCCTAATTTTTGCAGCATTTCATGGCAATCAAACATGTTGCAGCCTATCAACAGATACACTGACCTAGGCAAGAGTTTTTTAGAATGTGTTCACAGCACCACAGAATACTCTGAGCTGGAAGTGATCCACAAGGATCACCAAGTCCAACACTGGAATGAATGGCCTAGCTGGGGATCAAGTCCATGATGCTGGTGTTATTAGCACCATGCTCTAACCAACTGAGCTAATATCAGGGTCATAACAATACCTTGCTTCTGTACCTCAGTTTGGGCAGGAAAAATCAGTGAAATAATTTAATTATGTGAATTTGCATTTTGAGTTAAAAGAGGGGAATGGTTGCAGTTACAAATAATTTTTGCTTGCAACTTCAAAATATAGTTTGGAAAGAGGTGCTTGGCAGACTTGCCCAGTTTTAGAAAGGCAGCTCACATTTACATTTCACCTACACTGTTCCCTTAAACTTGATGCAGGCGAGACCCCCCATGCAGAGCTTCTCAGAATATCGGTCTCCCTCTGCTCAGCCCCACATAACACTGCTGGGATTTATGGTACCTTCACTGGACTTGTCACAAATAGAGATTGGATTGGAAGCAACAGCCATAAAACAAGGTTTTAGGGACAGATGGACTGCTGAACTCAAGATATAGTGGCTTGAGCCACTGGACACCTTATCTGTGTTGTGCTATCATAGTTACTGCTCATTTCCATTCAAAAGCACATTTCCATTCGCTTTTCTACTTCACAAGCAGAGAAATACGGCAAACTCTCGCAAAGGATGCACAGTATTTTTGAGAATGGCATTGAAATTCTCCCTGATTTCAGCAGAAATTTTAGAAATGCAAAAGTATATCATAACGGAGCACTTTTTCTTATATTACTAATCCTTTTTATACTTGTTACCCTGGCTGTTACTGAGCACTAGTGAATTTCTTAAGCCCCTAAAAACAATATGGATCAGTAGCAGCAACTCCAGATTTAGTATAAAAATAGCACTTAATATCTAATAATGTTTATAGCAGGCTTTATAGAGAATGAAGCAATATGTCTCTGTGTGTATTTTTCTATTAGTCTAGTCTTTTAAAGTCAAGGATCGAAAGGTCCACTATAAACAGTATCCAACTCTCTAAAGGACAAAGTCAGATGAATGTTATAACCATTTCACAGAAAAGAAATCAGTTACAAGGAAAGGCTATGCAACATTGGAGTGCACAATGAATCTGCTACCAAAAAATCTGGAGATAAGTGTTCCAGCCCCTTCAGACCTCTGAAAGAGACTTTAAATTATGCTCCTTTGGGTACAGTGTTTCCCAATATAAAGAACACAAACAGGCTTACTTTCCAGTGAGCGTATAGTATTACATAAAGAAATACATTTATGCTGCTCCTGAGTCCATAGATGTGAATTTGTGCAATTCTATATGAGTAAAACTAGAAAGATCCTCTTTTTTTTTTCCTTACTTCGTTCTACACTAATGTAATGTGACATAATACTACCATACTTTGGACATTTTTGTATTTAAATTAACTTTAGGTCCCTTCCTATGTTATTAATAGCTTATTTACATAATTTATGTATTTATAGCATACAACATAGTGGACAATTATGAAAAATTGACTAATACACATGTTTATTCATTCTGATCTATTACAGGAATAATCAATTACCTGTTTCCTCAAAGCCACATCCTTCAGAATCTTTTCTGAAAGATTCAAGGGGCTTCAAGCTGACCAGTGAAAACAATGAGGGCAGTTAAGCCCATTTAAAACAAGTACATTTAAAATCTGACTCTTAATGCCTGGGCAATTCATTAAGATAATGTCCTGCTCTACCTATAGGTGACAACCCATAAGCCATGTTCTGTCATATAAAAATCTTTTTTCATTTCACTGATGTTGTGGAACAATTAAACTTCATTAGAAGTTCAAAGAATGGAAGAGCATCAATGTTTAAGTGACCCAATTATTTTGAATATTTATTGATTTTACTTCCATATGACTTCTTATTCCTGATGTTTTTTCGAAAGTTAATAGCAGCATCTCAGAAACACTGTTCAATACAAGTGGATCTTAATCTGAACAGCAGTGCACATCTTCAGACGCAAAAAAAAAAATCAAATTAGACTGTAGGAAAGATGAAAGAAATAAAGAAGACTGACCTGCACTGAATAGTTACACATATTACAGTCAGAAAGACAAGTTTTGGAACTCAAACATCACCACTGGTGGTAACATAAGGCTAAGGCTTGCTATTATCAATTTTTTTTTTGTTTCTGTTTTTCTAAGGATTATGCTCTAGAGAGTTCACAAATATGCATGAAACTTGGTATTTTTTCAGTATAGTAGACCCAAAATATAAAAGAATGAAGAGAGCTAATGTTCCTGTAGATATAGATGTAAATTAAAAGAAGAAAAAATCCTCACTCAACCTTCTAAGACTAATTCAATTAGTTCTGAAAAATTGATAATGAAAGTATGTTAATATGTTTACCTCTAATTTCTACACTATTTTGCTATCTTTGGGGATTTCTTTTCTTTTGAGACAACTTTTTGACTTGATATTTTCGCCCTTTCTTTGCTTTCCCTTTTTCTTTCTTCTGTCCCATTCATAGATTTTCTTTTCACAGAGATTATTTCTGAACTAAGAGTACGACAACTTCAATAACAACAGTTACTATGTCTAAAAAAAGGACACTACTTTTATGAGGGGAAAATCTCCAAAATCAAAAGCCACATTAAATTTTACCTTCTTTCTTTTTAAGTAGATCTGAGAAGCCAGACGGCAGATTTTTATGGATTTTTCTACTTGCTTGCTTAGGAGATCCGAACATTGCTCAGTCTCACTATTTATCAATTAATCTAGCATGCAGCCTCAAAGGAGAAAGGTCGACTTGTATTAAAAATTCATCCATCAAAAATTCATCAAAGACTTCATCATTTTAACTTGCAAACCTTTGAACACCTACATACTTGTCAGATCTGTGGTCATAGTTAACTGGAATCTATAGTTACCACAGTGCCTACACTTGCTCTGACACGAGCTGCATGAAGAGACTTTCAGGTGAAAGTGCAGTACATAACCTAGTGAGGCCTCCTCAAACTGCTCTTTTCATCAGACAAAAGATACCTAACATCTGACTAAGTTTCAAATCAGTAAAATCAGACCCTTTCAATGACCAAACACTTTTCAGGGGAGCTTATTCCCCACACCCCCAACCCCCCCACAAAAAATCGCCATTCTTATGGGCAAGAAGTTACAAAAAGTAAAAAAATCATCAAGGGACTAGTCCACAAATTAAAGCTATTTAATGCTAAGAAAAAATAATATTTTGAGACTTTAATGTGTGAAGAAAGCTATACAGTATATGCTGGAAGTTAAAGCTGGAACCTTCAAGTTCAAGGTAAAAGCTCTGCTGCTTAACTAATGCACTGCTCATAGCTGTCATCATTAATTTATGTTAGCCTCTGTAAACATCAAGAGTATAATAGGCCAATTTCACAACTAAATATAGATGCACATTTTGCCCTTATATAAATGGCAGATTGCTGCTGTAGATCATCACTGCAGCAACACGTCAGTAAAGATGCACTGTTTGATGGTCTGATGCTCACACAATATATAAAACCAGTTGTAATGGTTGTTTGGAAGCAAAGTGTAACATAGCAGCAAAATTTCATTTGTTCCACAAACTCAGGATATATTAAGCTTGGCTGACAAAGACTGTTTGATGTGCTAAATCAGTTTGACCTTCATTTTTGCTTTATATTTCTCATTTAACACATGAAATGACCATTATTTTTTTTACTGTATAGGGAAATATCACAGAACTGATTTCTATTAAAACCTTTCTTTTCCTTGTAGATAAAAAAACTACATTTTTTTCAGCAAAAGTGCTTTAGCAATTATTGCAAAACTTATAAAAAAATAATACCTATATTAAGCCAGGCTTTTTATTACAGCAGTAAGACTCAAGGTTGGTTTTAGGGGTTGTGGTTTCACAGAAGAGGAACCTTTTATTTTAAATATGTAAACATGGTTCAAGGGAATGGTTTGTGTATGCTTGAACTAATCATTAAACTGAATGTTTTATCACCAATAAGTACCTTTGTTGAACTGTTTAAATAACAGGATTTACTTCCAAAGTGAGTAATTAAAACCTAGTAATAGGAACATGGTAGGGTTTTTAAGGATTAAAAACTTGCCACCCAGCGCAATCTTTTAAAACTAATGTACACCTTGATACAGAAACCATTGAGCTGTGATACACTAGTTCAAATCCAAATTCTACAACTAGAACACTAGTGTTTTGATCTTTTTTTCTTCCTATGTTGAACTAAGCAATTGCCAGCCTCCTGATAATAGAGAAACCTCAGTTTTATCAAGCAATTTTGCAGCACCCAATAAACAGCACTTTACCTTGGAGCAACTTGTACATTTCACACCTTAAATTTCTATTTACCAAATCAGCTAATCACTTCACAATTGAACTTCTCAGAACAAAAAATTATCAATTAAAGTGGTTGAAACTCCTGCAAATTATCATTTAGGAATGAAGTAATTGCTTTCATCAGGGCAGAAAAGCCCGCCAGAACAGAAATGTCACTTCAGATTAGTGTTCTCACTCCTGAAGCTATGGATGACACAGCTGATATAAGACTAAATGCCAAGACCAATCAATTGCTTTTGTGGCTCTGTTCTGAGCTGCTGTAAAAGGGGCCATTTTCTAGGATCTACTCTTCATTATAGTAAATGCTATCTCCTTGGTAACATAATTCCATTTCTCATAAATTCTGTCTGAGAGCATTGTCCTAACAATGGATGTTTGTGGAAAAGAATGCTGTTGGTTTAATGCAAAGAAATTAAGTGTGAACGGCTGTCAAAGTACTATAGTTTGCTTGTTCTTAAACATAAATTGAAGTCTTTACATTAAAAACAGAATACTGTGGCGGAAATGAATGTTCTGAACCAGTGCGATATATTGCATTTGGAAGTGATGTATTTCTGATTGAGAGTTTAGACTTTTTTTCTGAATACCTGTGTTCTGTCTATAGTGGGCACACTCATCCCTAGCAGAGATTTGTCAGTTTAAGAGAGAGTAGATAAACACAGCACTTATTTCACAGCAGCACAGTTAGGAAATGTGAAACTGCGTAAGATAACATGGTCTCATTATCATATGACATGCTATTTGTTAGCAGACTCATCTGTGTATAAAAGCTTTCTTTGAACTGAGCCCTTACTGGAAATATCTGTATTTCAATTTGTACTGTTCAGCTTCCTAAAATACTTAGAATCTGAGTTATGGTCTCCAATTAAAAGGATATGTGAGAAGCTAATTTGGTGGAACAGCAGCAATTTCCTGCACTGCTCTCCTCATGACTGAAGTTTGGAAACAAATTCAAGATTACAGATTTTCGCTCAAAACAGGATGAAAAGTATTCCTCCCTCAATGAGCATAAGCATTTCCAATTAACAACAGCAAGACTTATGTGACAGGAGAATATATTACCACATATGTAAAGAAGCAATTTATCCTGCATTAAGAAGAAAAGTACAAATTTATTGAAGCATTTCTATGGGTAACCAAAGAGCGAGCACAGGTAACACTGCTCCCAGATTGTGACTGTAGCCCTGAATGATGGCAACCACGTTAAGCTATGAAAAACTGCACCCATTAGGAGATGTGGGGAAAACAAGAGGACAAGAGAGACACAATGTCACTGGGTGCCACATCTGCCTGCTCAAAATAAACATAGTAATTCCAGCTGCAGAGCCAGGTAGCTTCACTCCAGGTTGTCCACAGATGCCGTCTCATATGCCACACTGGAAATGCTATATAGCATCCTGCACTTCAAATATGAGCTTTACATTTTGGCCTAACTATAAGCTACTACATAAATAAGTGTCTCTGAACTGAACAAAAACTATCCAAATTCTGATTATATTCCTTTAGTGAATACTGTGTTTAAGAAGGAACACTGTGGCTTAAGAGTTTTTTATCTGGTTCTGAATGAATAGCTGTTATTTTCCACACCTATGTTAGAGCTATTGCAGAAATTTTTGCTGGAACATCTATATCAGCTATAGCCATTATTTTCCATAGCATTATTTTACCAGTGGTAGCTCTGAACTAAACAGCTGCATGGATGGAAACATTTTTGCTTTATATTTTTACAAAAGTTGTGTTTGCATCAGGTAGTTTATCTATACCGTTAAGTTTTACTACTGCCAAAAGGGCTAAGAGCACAATGTTGCCTTCAGGCAACTCAAGTTTGCTCTTTACAGATGACCTAAATAGGGATTTTGTTAGAGCTGGCTGTGCTCTCTGTAACTATCTGCTTCAATTTAGTCCCCAGGGCCAGGGGAAAAAAGGTAAGAATTCCAACCTCTCTCTTCCACTGCTGCCACATAAATAATCTCTTAGTGGTGTGTTCTCAATTACTACAATACTAAGACCCTTTCTGAAGAGAATAACATTCTTTATCTCCTTAGCCACTCTTATAATTATCATCCTCATCACCTCCTAATTCTCTGCTTCCCATCTAGAAGCTATGTGTACACTGCGAGGTCTATGCAGATCACACTCAAGTTGTAGTTTTGAACCCTCCTCGTGGGAGTCTTTGCAAGGCTTTACATGAAGAAGAGTTGAAGGGATATGGGATACACTGGCACTGAAGTCCAAAGGAGCTATTCCAGTTCAGAGTCACAGCAGAGCTATCTTAAAGATGACAAAATATAACTTCAAGAGGACAGTCAATGAGTTAGAGAACCACTTGATTCCCTGCATGTTTTCTGCTGTCTCTGATAAAAACAGTACTGACAGAAATCACATTGTCATTGATACTCAGGCTACCTAGTTTTAAAATCTCTCCAAGCACATCTTAACCCAAAAAAAACACAAACACAAGCAACAGTCAGCCTGGATGGTGGTATAGATACCTTCGCTGACTGCTCAAAACCAAGTAGTGCGTGATAATTTTTTACTCTGAAGTCTTAGGAAGACCCTGGTGCCTTCAAAAGCTGCCTGGTGAATTTATTCAAGCCTGTTTTCCCAGAAGCATGAGATTCACTCTCCAGGGTGTTAGCTGCTGAACCATTGACTCAGTAGAGTGTGAATGAGCTTCAAGGCCTTTCACTTTTACACCCCATGCTTGAACCCTGAGCAGTTTAGTGTAAATTAATGTCAGTAGAGCACATGACAGCAAGATTTTCACAAGCAGGCATCTCTTTCACCTATACTACCAGGGAATTAGCTTTTATTACTGCTTACATATTCCAGGACAGGCTACAGCCTTCACTGACTTCCCTTGCAGAAGGACTACATTTACTTTCCATTTAATGCTCTGGGACGAGGAACTCTAAGTGCCACATACACTGGTGAAGGGCAGAAAATCATACAAAAAAAGATATTGTTAGTTTTTCAACTGTTTTGGTACGTTTGCATCAAAATGAAACTAACATTTCTTGCAGAAGAAATTCCTCCTTGTTCCCTTTACAGATACCAATATTGGCCATACGCATTATTGGGCTTAAGTGTTTCCTGAAGTGCCAAGAAGAGTCTGCTGTCAAAGGTTGTGCACTGAGCCCAGGGGGTGCCTCATGCACTGCTAACTGCTGTGCTGGAGGTATGTCCCAATGTATTTTAATTTTCAGGCACTCGCAGCAGACCCAGGATTTAATTTCTAAATGAAGTTTTCAGATATCGTACAGCGAAACCCAATTCCCCTCAGAAACCACTTAAATTAGGTAGAGTAGACCTGACGACACATGCATTTTTGACCAAAGTAGTGATATGCCAAAACTTCTCCTTAAAACACACTCATCTTGAATTACAATCCTAGAACTTTAAAAAATAGCACTTGGACAAATCTCATGCTCCAAGTAATACTTATCTTCTTTAACAATATTCAACTACCAGCAAGATTAACAATATCCTAAATCCATCAGATTGCATCAAAGGCAATAAATTATCAGGCCTCTGAAATACTGTCCAGCAGCTGCCACAGCTACCCCTCAACCGAGTAGTAAGTCCTTGATAAAACAATTCCTCAAAAAGGGCTAACCAGTCATGGAGATGAGAAATGTGAGCAACATCAAACCACAAAACAAAGCACAATACAGAGGCAAGGGTCCCTTCCAAAAAGCTCCTTGCCTTGAGTGACCTCTTAATTACCCAGCAGATAAAACATCTTCCTGCAAAGTCTTACAGCTCTAGGTCAGAGGGGAATATCATGATTATTTAGGAACTATCTATAAAATGAGGCAGGCCATATAGCATTACCCTGTAATTCTGGGAATTTTTTGCAAAAGTATCAATCCTAATCTGAAAACTCCAAGACGTAAAGAATTTCTATTGCTAAGCAGCTGCACTGTTTAAATTAGCCTCACCATTAACATTTTGTGGCTTTTTTTCCAATTTCAACTTTGCTGAGTTCAGCTTTCAGTCACTGAATCTTGCAATTCTTTTGTCCACTAAACAAAAGAAACTCCAAATATCTGCTATCTTCTTCCTGCCTGGGTAATTATGGTCCACGATCAAGTCAGCCTCCTAACCTTCCCTTTGACAAGATACTCGATTGATTAAACAAACTCAGTCATTGTATGTTTTCCAGTGTTCATTTTAGAAGTCTCTTTTTTTTCAACATTTAAAAAAAAAACTAAAAGACTTCAACACTGAATGCAGCATCAATCATCATTTCCATGTTCAATACTTCAACCGATACTTTTAAAGATTATTTTACTTCATCTCTGAAACAGCACTATACTGGGCTACAGTGTTCTGCTACTACTCATAAGAAAAATCTTTCAATTTGGGGTTCACAGAAGGAAGAGATACTGAGGCACAGCTTTGAACTACAATGTCAGTTACATTTTTCTCCCTGTGTTATTCTTGGCCAGTCATGGTTTTTATGTTGCAGAAATGGAAACAGGTCTGATAAGTTCCATAAGCTATAGAGCATGTAAAATGAGAGAAAAATACTAATTCATTAATGTGAGAAACCAACATATTTTCTCTCAGGCATGTAGAATTTTGTCAGTTGATTCAAGACTGAGCTTCTGCAATAACTTCTGTATTTTATTTCTGAGGGATAAAGGAATCACAAGCAGGCAAGTATTTCTTTTACACCACCTCAGAATTTTTGGTGTAAAATGGCTAGATTAGATTAAAATGGTGGAACTCAGAAACAAAAAATAAACATTCTGCAAAATTATGAGTTCTTGAGATAATCCCCAAAGGTCATCATTCATACAGATGCTCAAGACAATTAGGATATGATTTTCAGAGCCACACAGTTCTGGCAAACCCTGCTCCTAGTGAAAAGATGTACCAAATGCTGTGTTTGAAAATGCCACACAGCTGTATTCAAAACCTGTCCTCACTGGGATAATGTCAGTCAGGTAAACTTTGGCGTCAAGAGGAAATTTACACCCATAAACACTGAATGTTAATCTTGGATCTTCCCCGTTGATACATCTACAAACTCATCAGAAGAGGAAAGAGGTGCAGTGACTGCTAGTAATAGCTACTGAGTGATGCTTAAAACCAGCAATTGCTTAAGGTTTGTGGGTGGGGGTTTAGCTACAGAAAAGAAAGAAGAAAAGAAGCAACCATCACAAAGAGCTATTATACCTGACAGACTCTACACAAGACAGATGAAATGTGAGCTTCAGTATTCAAAAGAGAAAGGATACAATCATATGTCTGGTTAACTTACAGGAAATAGTTCCAGAGACAATTTTATACTAACTACAGTGATTTGAGCAATTTTTAAAAATAATACCAACCAATTTCTCTCCATTATACTCTGCTGGCAGAAAATAAAACATTTTTCTTTTAAATGATTGCCTCTGGTTTTGTTAAATCATGCAGCCTGTCAACATGTGGTCACCAGTTTTACATGATCTTTCTGTTTCTCTGGAAAAGAATGAATTTCCAGTCTGATCTGTGATATAAATACATAATTTGGCACCAGTTAAAGTTGTTGCTATTGCTACAAAAAAAGGGAAGAGAAAAAAAAAAAAAAGGACAGATAAGCAACCATAATACTGTAATATGAAAATAAAAAAATCTAAGTCAGAATGATTCATTTAAATTCAAATATGACAGGGTTTTTGTTTTTCTTAAATACTATGTCTGGCAATTCCTGCTATTGAAGAATTAAGAGGAAAAAAAAAAGAAGCACAGTCTAATTCTGTCACCAGATGTGCCTGCCCAACTTCATTGATTTCAAAGGACAACATGGACCCTTAGTGCTAAGCGATTTTGTAAGAGTAAATATTTGAAAAACAGAATGAGAAAAAAATGTAAAATCCTTCTTTTGGTACACAGTTGTTTCAGGAAGCTCACAGGAGCTGAACAAATTAAATCTCCAACCTTATGTTGTCAAGTGGGAATCATGTCCTAATAATCCTATAACTGTTTGATTGGGATATAGCCTCATCTCAACAATGTGACTAAATGGAAAAATGAATGGAGAACAAAACACAGAAAGATAAAACATGTTCAATTTTACTTTACTAAACTTATGTTGAATTAACCTTTACGACACACTGTTTTCACTCAGAGAATTTGACTATTTAGCTGTCCTTTCAAACCAAGGTTTTCAGGTTTGCCGTCTTTTCTAAACTCCTTTGTAAAATGGTTACAGCATATTTCACAATATCCTTTCATCTCTTCTTAGGGATGAAGCGATACACAGAGTCAATCTTTATAATTAAATCATGACTGTTGTCAACAGCAGTTGCTGTGATTTCAGCTTATACGGATATTATTTGTATTCCTAGGAATGCCTGCTTCAAAATCACAAGACAGGAAAAATCATGCTCTTACGAGCAAGGGAGGAAAAGCAGCAGAAGCGTTCCCCATAACGCAGAGGGAGCCAATGTATCTGTGTGATGTCTAATGCCTTCCAGGCACTTGAAGACTCCACTGAGCAACAGGGTTTACCATAGCTTTAATAAGGTGCAAACGCTAATTCCCACACTGCTAGCCTGCTGACAGATACTACTGACATGACAAAATGGGATCTTGACTATTGTGGTTATATGACCTGTGGCAAGGGCTGGTAAAGATAGGCCCATGTGTACTGATCCCCCCAGTTGTGACTGTCCCCTGTAGAGAAATCAGAGAACAGGAGTCTCGTAATTGCCTCCAGCATCCCTGAAAAGTGACAGCCACAAACAGACCAAAACCAGTGCCAGAAATCTGGCTGAATATACAAAACTTTTTCTACCGAGTACTTTATAACTTAAATGCCAAATCCACTACACAGTTTTAGATTGTTCTGTTAATGACCAGTATAAAAGAAGGTATTAGCCTAATATGCAAGAACAATAAGCGTTAGGAGAACATTTGGGCAGTAAAAAGTGATGACTGTATGACAGTAACAGAACGAGATAAACCCAGGTAGAAGTTCAATTTCTGGTTACTTCAAGATTTGTTTAGACTTACAGCCTTCAAAAACTAAGAATTCTTGTGCCAATTTTAAAATTCTTATTTAAATTATTTTATGATTTCAGTTTACATTAAAATCTCAAACAAATAGCATGGATGCTTTGTGTGACCATCTGCTACTTTCATCAAGTGTCTGTAGTGACGAAAATGAGGATTCTAGTAGTTTTACTGTGGAGATAATTGAAGCCTTTCTAAGAATAATTTCTATTCAGTCCTTTAGAGCCAAATTTCGTCCTTGGATCTGCACTCTATCTTGTAATATTGGAACGTGGTTCTTGTTTGAGCAGTTAATATCAGTCTCTGAGTATAAAATATGAGACACTAGTATTCTTTCATTCTTTTGCATAGATGATACAGTCTGTATTACATATTTTGGCAGATGCTTTTGGGGCATGCTGAGCACAGTTTTATATTTAAATTATGCAAATAATGCCAATAGGAAAGGCTGTTTGTTGGTGATCTGAGCTTCTAATTTCAGTCCTACCACTTATTTCCAATATAATCAAGAGCCAAGCAGTAACTTGACTGGTAGACCCATATATTAACATGCCAGAAAAAGATGTCATATTCAGTTTATGTAACATTTTCAAATCATCACAGATAGCAAACCAACCAAAAAGTTTATTCATAAAAGTATTCCATTAAATTCAATGAGACTATACATAGATCTCGTAAATAAATCAGAATTTATCATTCAGGCTCATGTAGGCAAGTCCAGCTTGTGGGTTAGGTGAAACTGAACTCTGGGGTTTTTTTAATTGCAGTTCTGAAAACCATTTTTATATCTATAAAAATACTTTGTAGTTGTTGAATTGATGTTGAACTGAAGATGTAGTCCCTGTACCAAACACTTAAAACCTGAGTATTTGAATCAGCCTCATTGCTATGGGATGCTGCTTCCCACTGCTTTTACTGCAGCTGCCAGAGCAATGCTCATATGAGCTGGGAATGTTCCAAAAAGCTGCTTCCCTTTCTTTGCTACAACTGCTTATCAGCTTTCTAACTGGCCCCATATCACAGCACATCATACCCTATCATGACACAGAAAACAGTTGCTGTTCAGTTTGTCTCTCAGAAAATCTAAGGAAATCTGAGCTGACCCTGTCTCAGGGAGCACTTCCTCAAGGTTGCTCTCTTTCCCCCAACATGGTTAAAATAGCTGAAGAGAAGAGGAGAGGAAAAATAAAGGGGAAAAAAAAAATTTGAAAAGAAAGCACATTTAGCTTTTCTGTTCGAGACTGAAAGACACGTGAGGGGTTAGCCCTGCTATTGACATCTGCATAAACCAACTGGGACTTGCTGGTGTATAGTAAGCTTCCATCAGTCTCAGAATCCAGGACACACAGAAACACATGCATTAGGGATGAGCTACTTATATTAGCTAGTGAACTCTCCCTACAACACTGGAGGGGTGTGGATTTTTCTTTTTTATTGCTCCTGGAAAAGAACAAAAGCAAATTGAACAGATGTAGGAACCTGTTCCAAAGAACAGACTGCACCCCTTTGACTCCTCTGAAACACGTTTAGCCCTGCACCTGAAACAGCCGGACACCCGGTAATACAGATATTATTTCACATACTGACAAAAATATGTTACAGTTGGTAGCTGTGTACAGGAATAAATAAGAAGATCATAGCTACACAAACACATTAAACTGGCATAGACTAGCATTACAGCTGAAAGAAATCACTCCTCTCTCAACACTTGTACTGATTTTCCCACTCTGCATCATCACCTGCCCTGGGAATAGACAAGGTTAAAATTACTACAAGATTGTGACTGGACTAGTTTACAGGTTCCTTAATCCAGTTTACCACATAGATGTATAAGTGCCCATATAAGTGGGGTGGCACAGAATGACTGAGAACACATCTCTAAGCACTACCAGCTTACCATATTCATGAAGGAAAGGCGATGATAGGAGCAAGACTACATACTCAGCTAAAGCTGTCAGAACAATAAGGGTTGCCAGAATGAAACTGCCCACTTGGAATCTGGCCATTCCTTTAGAAATGCTTACTTAGAAATATGAAAAGTGCTAAACATTAATAAACACAGCCAGTCAATATCTTAAATTCTCTTTCGGCATCAACAGCAACCTAAGGCTCTGTGCGGGCAGTGGTTTGTTTTGGACTTTGGTGGAACTCAACCATATAATGAAACCACAGACACAGAAGAAAATAGATTTCAATATAATTGACAGCATATGTTTCTATATCTCTATTCAGTAGCTGATAGAAATAAATAATATACAGTGTGCCAGTGATAACCACGGCAAATACGTCAGCCAACTTCCTGAACTGCATTCTAATGGGATCTCACAACAGATCTATGCCAGGCTCCTCAGGGCCTCTGCTCACTTGATTTCTTTCTCTTCATAGTGGTTTGTGAAAATGCAGCATAACTCATTAATTAATTCCCTTTTCCAGGTTAAAAAAAAACATTTTGTTGCTCTAAAAGCTTTTTTTATACCCTGCTAGTCTAACTTTTCTAGCTGGAAACTTTTTCTTTTGTTTCTTAAAATACACAGCAAAGTCTCTGAATTAAACTAAAGTCTGACTAATACCAAATCTTGCTTAAAAACAGCTAGAAGGTAACCAAAATAACATTTTTATATGAGGCTGTTCAGATATGTAGCCAAAAGGGATCTGCCTGGTCTTATGAACTGTTTACATTTCCTTAAGCGATAAGAGGTCCTGATAGTTAAAACAGCTTTTTAAAACATCATTTTGTGATGAAAACAGTCTTGTGGAGACTTAAATTAATAAAAGCATTATTTTAATCCATGCGTTCAAGTGCATTTTTTATTTTGTGCTAAATAATAAACTTCATTTTAACATTTAACAATATTTTATGATGAGTGCCATCTAATTATTTTATAATAGCACACGCAGCTATGATTTCCTATACTTCTTCACAATTTAGTGACTCCACTAACTTCAAACTTATATATATATAATATATATATATAATACTGGATCTTGCCAGAGTTATGTTAGAATCCATCTCTATGCAACTTAAGTGAAACTTAAACAAATTATGAAAGTTCAGCATCAACTCCCCTGTACACAGCTTGTCTCGTGGCATGTTCTGCTCTCCTCATACCAGGTGACTATTGCCATTAGATGCCAAAAACCCAGCTGGGGATTGTCACAACATCTGGTTCCCTGCAGTATTCAATTTCTTCTAAATGTGCACACCTCTGAGTGAAGCACATCCAGAAATACACAGTGATTTCCCCCTTAAAGCATGGATCTCTACAACCAAGATTAATTCAAAAGCTTTGTTCGCAAGAAAATATACAAAAGAATTGTTCCTCACCCCTCTCCCAACTCTCCTCAAACTCTTACTGAAATCAGATATTTTTCTTTTTCTGTCTTCAATTACATAGCTATATCTGACTACAAAAAGTGATTTACCAGAGAACAATGTCAGCCTTTGTACCACCTTCTTTCTTTCCCTCTTTCTTTTCATTTTTTTGGTCATCTTGGGGCAGGGGAGGGTAGGGGAGGGTAAGTGTTGTCTTTTGCATACAAACAAAAGCAAACATCTTATATTAACCACCCAACCCAGATACTGAAAACACAAGCAGAAAAAGTCAAAGCTCTTTGGACTTGAGGAAAGAAAGGTGTAATTAACCTCTATTATTTATCTCTCTACCTACACATGTAATCCCCTCCCTCTGTCAGAGTTATATACCAAAGTGTTGGCAAGCCTCTCTTCTAAGTGTTTAGCAGCCTTTACACATAACATATCCTTCCTGTGGATCATCAAGATACCAGTTCACTCAGCAGACAAGGAATATTCTTCACTATCCTCCTTTCAGTGTCTTTAACTCCCTTTTCCTCAAAATAAATGCATTCTGGGCAAGACACATTCTTCATTAAAATGTTCATTTTCAGGGTAGCTGGCTGAGTCAGAGTGCTTTTCCAAGAGCACTCATTAACTGCCTTGGCTGATTTCAGCTCCCTGGAATGGACCCCACCCTCTCCAGTCACCTCCTGCTCCTCTGTGAGCTCTGATGTTACCTGCAGCCTTCAGTCTGGGTGGGAAGGTGCATTGCTCCCAGAGATACTGTGTTCATAGACAGCATCTACATTTTCTGCAGCGTGCTACACACCCTCGATCATATATACAGATTTGGCTCTGCTCTCTTATGTTTTGGGTTCCCATAAAGTTTGTTACATATTTTTGGGTGTTTTTGTAGATAAATCCTGCTTTTCTGTTCTCAATTTCCCCCCTGGACTTTGCATAATGAGGTGGGATATCTGGCCCTGTAAAACTTTCAAACGGGATGAATGGAGAGAAATCTCATGAAAAAGACTCGACCATCTTTGGCAGCAAGAGGTCATTTGGCATTAAGGACCTTTGTGAGGGGAATTAAGCCCAGAGATCTAAGAAAAGGTGCACCCCTGTCTCAAGGAGGGTGTATCTCCCCTTTTTGCCCTCCATATCTTTGCTCCGTTCGATTGCTGCCTTGAGCAGCCTGGTACACTCCAGCCCTTTGTGCTCCTAGACAACAGGGAGGGAAGCTCAGAGGTAAGAAGGAGAAAAGAAGACAATGAACCCAAGCCATCTGAGGGTTTATAGGCACAGAGGACAAAGCAACATGCATGTTGCTATGGGAGCCATCCTCTGCAGACCAGGAGAACAAGAAAAGGAAGAAAATGAAGCTTGTTTTAGAGAGTTGGGGGAAGCTTCATAATCACATTCCTGATAGTCACTGATAAGGTCATGGAGTAATTCTTTCCCAAAGCCAATTACAAGCAGATGAAACAGGAGATGTAACAGGGAGTAGTAAACATGATTTGGCAAGGGCAAGTGATGCCTAACCAACTCAGCTGCCTCGTATGAGATGGTTGCTTAAGATGGGCACAGGAAGGTCAATGATATTGTTTACCTTGACTTAACTAACACCAACAGTCCTTCAGTCAGTCCTTCTAGCCAAACTAGAGATATATGAGAGACACTTGAAGAGAGCACAGTAAGGTGGGTGGAAAACTGAATGAACCATCAGACTCAGAAGGTTGTGATCAGTGGTAGAAAGTTCAGTGGCAACTAATTTTCTGCTGGTGTCCTTCAGAGATTAATATTGGAGCAAATACCAATTAATGTCTTCTTTAAAGACCTGGACTATAGGATAAGGTACATTCTCTGCAAGTTCCTAAAAAGTATCAGATTGTGAGAGCACCAACAGAGGTATCCCCTCATGTCCTTCCTTTCCTCCCCTCTGGGCTTGACAGATGAATCGATTCTCCCACGATCAATCTTGAGATACTGAACTGACCCTTGCAGGTGGGTAACCAGACAGATGGTTTTGCCCCTTTACTGTTATCCAGGGGGTTGGAACAGATGATCTTTCCACGTCCCTTCCAACCCAAAGCATACAGTTTTTGTGCAATGCCACACAGAAACAAAATTTAACCGTGGCTCCCTATAATTTGTTTCACAGCTTGAGAATGGTAGAATTCAGGAAAAAAAAAGCCAGTATGCATCCCTGCTCCACCTTGCCACTGCTTCCAAAGGCTCTGTGATTCACATGACTCTTCCTTACCCTGGGAAGGGCTGTCTGCTGTAAGTCTACAGTGAAGGGAGAGGTGAAAATCTTGTGACCCCATTTAAATTAATCCTTCTCACCTCCTAACCTTGGATTAGGGGCATACCCTTCCCTCATTACTAGCACTTTAATTTAAGGAGAGATAAGGCAAGAGATAAAACACGTTAGAATATGCCACTGTCATAGAAAACGAATACTGTAACTATAAAAATCAAGCAATAGTTAGTGATTCTGTGAATAGTATATTTTCCTTTCTTTCACAATACATGATTAGTAGTGATAATTTCAGAGCTCCAATTCACCACTAATTCAAAAGCTACATTTTAAGACAGTAAAAAGCAGAGGCCATATGAGTAAGCTTTGCAGATGGTCCAAAAAAGTTATTTAATTCTTCATCAGCTAGTAATAAACAGCTGCATTCTTGTGTCTTTTCTGCTTTTGTTTTGTGTGTCACAATGTATAGCTTATTTCTTGACAAACTGAGAACATACAGAATATTCAAAATATATTGTACTGAAAATGTTATTTAATTGGAGATAATGAAAAATGGGAAAAGATGCACAAAACATGTGAAAGACTAGAGACCATATAAAAAAATCAAAAGAATTTGCAAATGATTTTTTTGCAGTCTTCTTTAATACAATTGCACAAAAAATTGCAGTCTTTTTTAATACTTTCTCACTACTGGAATGAAAAAAATAATAATAGGTTTAAAAGAAAGAAAAAAAGAAAACGGAAAAAATAAGGTTTCTATATTCAGTCCAACCTGAATTCTAACACGGTCACTTTGATCACATTTAACAGATGTTCTTGGATTTATAGACTTCCCCAAATCAGCACTTTGCTAAACCAAGGCCTCCCCACCCACTACCAAAACTACAACATAAGAACCTAAGGGTGGATATACCTAAAAGAGCTTAAATCATTTTATCATTAGGTCTTTAATAGGGTTCTTTTCCTTCCCTGCCCCAATACCCCGGGTAAGTGTAAATTAGCCTACACTGGTAAAAATTACATTACATTTGTTCCCAAAACAGCTACTGGACCTTTGTTCTGGCCCTCTTTCATTTTCTTTCCAGTTTTGCTGCCATAGAGGTATTAGCAAGGACTGTGATTGGTTTGTTTGGCATTTTTTCTACCCTTCTAGCACATACACTTATTTCAGCAGCGGATACACCAGCAAATTTTGGTTGCTTTAAGTGTGTCCAGCAAAATGCCTGATACCACTTCATTCCTCCTGTTTCATTTCAAAGTAATAATTTTTTATTTCAAATGTAAAATATAACTTAGTAAAATGGTCACAAAATCAATACCAATGGTCATAGAGGAATCTCAAACACTAATTTAGAATATCATAAGCTATGCATATGTAAAATTTTATTATCTGAAAAATATAAAGTGAGTTTCTAGAACCATTCACTTTTACAGATCTCCAAAGCATGTATTTGCAACTACTCTTTGATGAAATATGAGAAGACATGAAAAAAGTATTCAAAACACTTAGTAGTGCAACTTTTTAAAAAATATTTGTCAAGTTAAAATCTCAACTCTGTGCAGTTTCTACCATTACTAAAACGTGTATTTCTATTCACCTGCAAATCCGCATTTTTGGCTAGTTAACCAGCAGTTGAATCCACAGCTGGCATTTAGGCAAACAATTACCTAATCTGCATGAGAACTGCTGAAGTTTAAACATTTGGAACTAGAGGGTACATTTCACCATTGCTATAAAGAATTGCATGTTAGGATTCTTGACTATTCACATTTTTAATGCAACTGGGCTAGTTTTTCTCCCCCTTAACTGAGAAGACACTTCTTTGATTCGGAATTATTTCAGTGAACTGGTTTCTAACTAAACAGAAAATCTAATTGCATTGAATTATACCATAGCCTATTTCCATTTTCATAGGACTGAAAAATGTAGGATCCTATTCTGTCTCTGATTCTTAGCTATTATTTTGTGAAACAAGGCTCCTCAGAAAATAATTAAAGCAAAATAATTCATTTGCAAAAAGAACTGAAACTTCAATCTTTCAAGGATTTTTTTTTTTTTTTTTGGTAGAAGACAAACTGATTGATTATTCTCATCTTGATATGCATAGATGCAAAGTATGTCCTTTTCCCTGGAGCATGCATTGGCACCTGAAGCAGAACATGTGGAGGCAACAGCTTTTCAGGCATCAGAAATGACAGAAGCAGGAGCACAGGTAGACTCTTTGGATACAGTTCTTTGACCCATATTCAATTATTCCACGCAGTTCCTGTGCTTTACCCACCATTAGAGGCTGAACAGAAACTACACTGGAGTTCACAACACAGTCTTACTCCGTTTCTTCCATTTAGGACAGTGTTAGAAAAAGACCATTTTCACATTTACAGAAAACTGTAACGAGACACTGCCTTCCAAATAATCCACCAGGGCTTTGTCTCCGCAGCAAGCAGAGGTGTGAATGTGTGAGTGCAGGCAGACCAAAGCTAGCTGTGGGATGAAGGATGGTAAAGCTCTGTATTACCGGTCCCCAGGCGCGCTGCAGAGAGGCAGCCAGCAGGCTATTTGCATATTTGGGCACTTAGCATGCACTGAAATCCATGCTGCTACAGCCTGACTACTTTTGGTTGAATCTACACTGGGTATGCCTATGGATGCTACAGTCACACCTGTAACAGCAGAGTACAAGTCACCTGTGACAAATGGCTAGGAAATAGGTTTTTTATTTAGGCAACCGCATGCACAAATGCCTTGTTGGCATATGCATACACGTGCACGCTTTCCCACACATACACATATGTAACAGGATTTCTTTGCTTTCAGTTTAGAAAGGAAAAAAAAACCGCAAAAAAACCCCACACTGGATTATTTAGTTTTAGAACAAAGTCTTAGGGACCACTTTTGATCCTTGCTTGCTGCGCCTCATTTGAAAAAATGATGACGCACACAGCATACATGAGTACAGGAACTGAAATGGAGAAAGTGATGGTGACACCACCTGCCCACAGCCATTTCTATCACTACCAGATGCTCAGATTATAGAATCTTTAGGTGTCAAAATGTGTTTATATCATTCAGTGCTTGAATGATTTATGCCAAGAATTCAAAGACTGTTTGAATGTTGACTGTAGAGTCAACAGTTTTTCCCCTTACCTCTGTAGGCTTTGAATAAAGTCCACAGTAGGGTTAAAGGACATGATCTCCACCAGCTGTCTACAGAAAAAACACCACACAAACAACGTGTGCACTTAAGTGCCACAAACACACACAGCTCAGTGGCACTTAAGTGCACCTATCCTGCCACCTCCCTCACCAAATCACAGCCACGTCTTTGAAAGAAGTCGACAAGGTCTCCACAAATGCATCTCAAAATAAATCTAATGGGCTAATCTTCTGAGTGCTACAGCTTGTGCAACTGCAAACTTTATGACACAATTAATCACAATGCTTTTTTTTACTGTTTACCCAGAAAAACAAGAAAATGTTCTCTCAAAGGGTTTTTAAGAGTTCCAGAAAGTAGAAGTTCTGAGTCATAGAACACTTTATAGATTATATCTGTATTAATGTTTCTTAAATAAAAAAAATGAATTGGGTCTTTTACAACACATTGGTAAGTACCAAGCAGTAGTTCCTTCCCATTTACTATAATAAATGTCAAAAATAATGCTGGGTTATAAGCAAAATTATAAAACAAAAAAAAATTAAATTTGTGGTCTTCTACCCTCCATTGTGGCTCCCTTGAGCGGATGGTTTGCCTGTGGGCTTGACTCCATAGGAAGTTTAAATATAGAAATAAATATATAAATAATTATAAGATAATGAATCGTGTCAGCAAGGTCAGTGAAACTATTTATGTTCAACATTATGTAGATGCCTAAAGTGCTTTTCTGGACCACAGCCCATATTAACTTCCGTTTTATACAAAAATACAGTGAATAGTTTAATAAAATAGACGACACCAGCTTAGGGGATATTGTGAATCACATCAATGTTCTGCTGGCTTTGATAGATAGCTCTTAATGAATAAATGTACTCTGAGACTTACGGGGATCCTGTGCCGGAGCATTACATTTCAGACACATAATGGGTTGTCAGTGTACAATAATCTGTATAGAATATAGAGGAAATGATGGAGAACCTGGAGCACCAGCTCGGTATTTCAGTGCCTCTAACTATTACAAGCAGCATAATTCAAGCTATGTACACGTTTGTAGATCTCTTCAAGAGATTCAAACTCTTCTTTTCCTGAGTATTTTTGAAAGAGATTAAAGAAAGAATAATCAGGTAAAAATTCCTTAAAGAGAAGAGAAACCTAAGTTCTTAAAATGCTGTGGACAACCTCTAAATAAATGTCACAAAATTATTACAATGAGATTTCACTATATATATATATATATATATATATATATATAATTAATCTAAACCACAAATATTTCAATTTCAAATATTTCAAAAAATAACTTCCAGATTATACATAACATATTCCCAACACTGAAATAAAGCCCCTCTTCCATTTCTTTTAAAGAATATCTTGGGAGACATTCCATCTTTTAGAACTGCTGAACTTGCTACTTTTATTTGAAAACTTGGATATTAATAATTTTGCTCTTTCAAGTCACAGTGTGTGATTAAATAGGGCTACTTTGTTAATTTTGGTAAGATGCATTCCATAGTACCTGGCTTTTAGATATTTAAATCTAGTTGTTAATAAAAAAAATACCTTTCAAAATAGTTTTCCTTTTGCTTTCCTGAAAACTCTAAAATCTCACTCTCCTTTAATTTGCTGTGTGATAAACCATAAAGAAACAATGATTACTGTTTTTATTTAGAGTAATATACAATTGAAAGTCTAAGATTTATAAGTTACATTAAACCTATATATTTTTAGAACTCTGTGATCATTCTGTTATCTTTCTGTGTAACTTTTGCTTGTGCCTTTTCTGTACTGAAGCTAAAGTTTCCTCCAGTTAAGTTTAGTTTGAAAATAAAAATATTAACTCCAGATTATACTTTGGCAAAACTTTTCCTTTTACTTTAAAGTACAATAAATGCAGAGAAAGAGAAAATCTGCTCTAAATTTAATGGGGTTTTTTTCAAAAAACACCCTTAAAGAAAAAAAATAGGGAAATAAATACTGTTAGAAAATAGTATATTTGAAACTCATAGTCTTACTATGTTAATTAAATTTGATTTTTCTTACATCGCCTATTATTCTACTCTTGTTCTAAGACTATATGAAAAATAGTGACTGGGAATATAATCATCTGTAAGAAATGAAGCATTTTATGAAGACAGCAGGAAGCAAAGGGGAGGAGCCTGTTCAGCTCTTCAGTAGAGCAGATTTAATAAATGATATGCTGGAAACAAAATTTCCAGAGCTGAGCTGTCAGCAGGGGTAGAACTAAACGTTGCCAACCAATTGAAAACAAAAATGGGACAGGAAAGAACACAGGAAAAAGCATCAGTTCTTAGAGAAACATTTCAAGAAGTGCAAGAGCAAAGAGGGCCTTGGCTGTGGACAAAAGGAAAATGAAAAGTAGACAAAATAAAAACAAGCACAAAAAGTAATGTCCATGCTTAAAGAAGAAAAAAACCCTCAATTATTGTGCTGAATGTATTAAATACTGCTCAGTGCCAAATGTTCAGTGTTACTCCTCCCTGTATACAATGACATTAGTTATCCAGAAATGAGGATTGAAAGGTTTGAGGTTGCATGTCACCTTTAAATCTGTTCTAGAAAAGGAAAGCTTTTGGTTTTGTGCTCCTCAACAACTGATGCAAAGCAATGAGGGCACTCCTGAAGGCCCAGGAATGGGGAAAGATGAAGTGGAAAAAACAACAATAACAACAAAAAAACCCCAACAAAACAAAAACCTGGAAGGGAGAAGAGGAAAAAGAGAAGGATAAAGATAAGAATCAATGTGCCACTGTGAAACAGGATGGGATAGATGTTGTGACTTTGTCATGATGGGTCTAAGCTGACTGTGGCGCTTTTGACCCACAGACAGCCCCCTTGAAAAAACTTCCTCTCTCAGATGCAAGTCTGAATTTTGCCCATAAATTATTATTACTTCAGTACCAAGTGAAGCATTTTAAAGCAAGTCCATCAGACTTATTTGCACAGAACAAATGTTCTTATAGATAAGAAACGTTGGGAAAGCTCTTGGAACCCATTGTACTTAATCAGTTTGACACTGACATTTGGAAGAAATAAAATCTAGATCTACACAATTTTTGAGTATTAGGGTACTATAATACAGCAAAGGATGAAACACTGAAAAACATTTTTCTTCAATTATCCATTTAGCACCATCAGAGATGATGCGTATGCCATCTCTGCCAAATTAAAAATGAGTGTAGAAAAACACCTGACTTCCATAAATTCATGACATGAAAAAGAACAAACTGATCAGAAGATAAAACTACACTAAATATATACAAACTCAATGGCCTCTGAGCATCATTGTTGGTAAAACCATATCCTGTAATTATTTCTCTGAAGTCAGTGTGACACAACAGAGTGCTAAATATTCATTCTTTGGAATAAATATGAATTTAGAACTATTCATCTTTTTTCAAACATCTGACATGCTGCATAAACAGAAAGTATATACGGTTTTTTTAAAGTAAACAATACAATAAGTAAAGTGATTTATTATGCAATTTATCTCTTTCCATCTCTGTGCTGTTCATAATTCAGATCCACACAGGGCAGTTCATATACCATTAATATATCCCAGATGTGTTTGACTTTAAGGCTATGATCATTTTAAATGTTTTAAAATGTGTGCCATTTATCATTAGTGTTATGGTGGTGTCATTCACATTATTATAGTTAAGGTTGTGTCAGCAGTTCTATAAGCCCTTATTTTCAGGGGTTCAGAACTTGGCAGTAAGAAGTGGCTACAGCCTAAAACCTGGCACAAAGCATCCTGGTTTGGGAGCAATTAAACCTCCTTCTCAAAAAGCTAACAAAGGATTTAGTCTTGAAATTCTGCAGAAAAGAAAAGGTTCATGGTTTTAAGATATAAAGTTCCTCTGGCAGATCTTAGAACTTGTTTTGGGCTGACATAATAAAGACAAAAGAATGTCCTGCAAGAGATGAGAGTGCTGGTGAGTTGGAGACCATAGAGCCTAACTGCTTATCCTTTTGAACAGTTCTGCTGTGTGCATTCCAAACAATCTAACAAATACAGCACAGCATCTCAGCAACATCTGCAGCACCTGGAAATTCAACCTGCATACATTTTGCACATAACTTCATATATCAGAAAGGAGCACTTGCAAAGCTAACCTAATAGCAGTCTTGCCACATGACAATATCAGGATAAGAATCCATTTAAATAGTCCTGTTTTATTTGCAACTTCACTGACCTCCCAGCTCTGATTGGTTTATCTTAACTAAACTGGGATTGGATAATACAGAATTATTATGTCACACAGACACTATTCAAACAGAAATCCTGACAACAATTTTAAAATATTTATGCTGCTCAGAAACTCTTTTGAGTAGATACATTCTGCAAGAAACAGGTTCTTGTAGAAACTGAATTGGTAGTAGAGGAATGGAGAATATAGAAAACCCTTCATGGTGGTGCTGGTCTAGCATCTTTCCAGATTGAAGATACAGTCTACCTCTCTTCCTGCCACAGCACAGAATTAGTTTCTACTGTTTTACGAAAATAATTTATTTATGAGATCGGGAACACTGGTAAATATCCTGTTTGTCTGCAGAGTCAACATAAAAATTGGTTTTGGCTGAGAACTAAAATTATTAATATTTTTCAGATCCACAATGAGAAGGGTTGGACAACTTAGAATTGCCGTTTATTTGTTTTTCTGGCCAATGCAAATTCTCATGCTGTAAAATCTGAGATTCTGTGAGCTGGGATTGTTTAGCCTGGAGAAGAGGAGCCTCAGGGGAGACCCTATCACTTTCTACAAGTATCTGAAAGGAAGTTGTAGCCAGCTGAGGGTGGGTCTCCTCTTCCAGGAAACCGGTGACAAGAGAACACAGTCTGAAGCTGCTTCAGGGGAAGGTTTAGGTTCGACATTAGGAAGAAGCTCTCCACAGAAAGTGATATTTGGCACTGGAATGGTTGGCTGGGGAGGTGATGATAGACTCACCATCCCTGGAAGTGTTCAAGAAAAGACTGGATGTGGCACTTAGTGCCATGGTCTAGTTGACAAGGTGGTAGGAGTTCATAGGTTGGACTCTGTGGTCTCAAAGGTCATTTCCAACCTGTGACCAGATCCTGTGACTCTATGTCTCTCTGCCAGTTCTTAGAAAATCCAGATTCACGAGCTATTAGTTTAGCGGTTTTTATTCTACCAGCTAGGCCATACAGCAAGGGTAGAGCACTTTTAAGGTCCCACCTTTAGAATCTCCTTCCCCCAGAAAGCACTCATAGGTTTTTTTCTCTCCAAACACAGCTCTTGTAAAAACAGAGCTCACAGCCCAACCCCAGAATTGACTACTTTATCTTCCTTTCATTCTCTACCAGATATTCAGCAGATCTCCCCGTTCCCAAAACTCCAGATTTTATTCTTTCCTATTGTAATTTTATTTTCTATTGCCTTTCTATTCACTCTGACATGACCACTTCCATGTACATCAATAGGAGTCATGCCCTGGTGTCTTCACTAAAAATCAATTGCAATGAGGTTATGCCACCTGAAAAATAAGTGGATAACCCCTCACCACTTCTTGCAGGACCACTGCTATTGCTGTCTCCCTATCTCCATGCCAAAAAAGGCCTGCTGTGGCTGTACTCTTTTTCTTTTATCTCTGCTACGCTGAAGGAAACTGCCTTCCACTTCCTCTTATTAACATTGCATGATTCCACACTACTTTGTCACTATTTATTCCTCTTATGCTACCATGTCTTCCTCTGCAAGACATGTTGCTTTTCATTACTCTCTCAGCAAGAAAACTTCCTTGTGAGAACAAAGTAGCAGCTCCTGACCAAATCCAACAGCTGTTCTTCACAGAACCATCTTTTCAGGGACACATCCTGAACACCTCTGATTGGAAAAGCTGAACATTTCTGCTCAAGACATGGAAAATTCTTGCTGCACTTCTCATCAAGCACCCTCTCCCCAACCAGACAAGTTATTTAAGACTTCTTTTCTCTTTCATCCTGCACTGTTGCAAGTTGCAAAACTTGAACAAAAAGGAAGATATTGGCTATTCATGCCATTCTTGCATATTTAGGCTTTAGGACCACTTCTGTATAAGCAACTAGGGAATGAAAATATTACAAAGCTACCTGGTAAAACTTGATTGAATAATAAAGGATTATCAAATATTTTCCTTGTAGATTCTCCTTACATTCCACCAGAGGGCTACAGAACTCCCAAAATTCTAAAAACCAAATTTTTCATCCTTTCCAAAGTAAACTATGTTCTGAATATCATTTCCAAATTGTTATGAGGATAGTTTTAACTGATTTTTAGAGATGGGTCAAAAAAATTCAGCAGAGCTTTTTAAGGTTTTGCAGTTGGCAAACACTTTTTGAATAAAATTTGAGACAGTGGTTTCAATATGCCTGAAACATTGTCCACAGGGAATAATTTCATGTCTTTCTTCATAAAAATGGAGAAAATATGCCTACTTTCTATTTTTCACCTATTTTGCACATCCACCCCATAGAGCCACACTATGGACATAGTACATATTAAAATATTTCCATTTGTTTGTAATTAATTTTCTCTTGTAAGAAAAGTTTTTACTTTTCACTCAAAAAGCATAAGATCCTATTGCTTCGAGAGACATGCAATTTACTCTTCCCTTCTATCAAATATGCTTAGTTGTGGGACCATGAGCTGGAATAATAAGAATCCATGATACATACAAAAAGAATTTTAAATTTAAAGAAGAGTGAGAACAGGAAAAAAATTGCATGTTAGATAAATAATGACATATAAAAGGTTACTGAGGAAAAGAAAAAGGTTGTGAGTACATTTTTCAATGAAGGTTTAGACACAGTGCTGATTTTTCTTCTGTGAAACTGGACTTAACTTTCATCAGCTTGCATCTAATTAAATTGACAGCCAAATAAATTTATTGAGATCTTCAGTTTGAGTTATGCCAAAACCTAATCCTAGGTAAGGAGAGTGACAGTTAGTAAAAGAAGAATTGATCCTTAATCTCCACCTAACAATATGTTTGGAGCAATGAATAGTAAACAGTTTAACCTCTTTTACTTTTATACAATGCACCGGCCATTTTATTTTTGTTTTACATGCTACATGGTATTAACTTTTTTCACCTGCATTATAAATATGACAATCTACACCATTCATGCTGTCAGCTATGAAATGGCAAGATATATCTCTTCATTCCATACACAAAGGGAAGTTAAATTTATGAATCCAGCAGTAACGCTAGTCATTCTTTTATACTATTCTTCCCTTTCAAATTGGTAAAGAGCCTGAATGGCAACTTGAAGAAAACATGCTTCCTCGATAAATCTGGTCTGAACAAAATACTTTTGCCCTTGTAATATCGACATTTACAACTAGTAAAAGCAGAAAGATGCAAGGATTTAGTTTCTTTAAAATGGAAAGAGAAGACACAATTTTACAGTTTGACTGGCGTAAGAAAACAACTCAAAGATACTGCATTTTTCCAGATTCTACTGTTTTATTTGCCAGACTAGAAATAGTCCGATGAAGTCCGTAGATTATAAAATCTAGTGCCTGTTGTATTTATGTGGCACTAATACAGTTCAAAAGCAAGCAGAACTGCTTAGCTCCAAGTCTTAACGCTAATATAAGTTAGAGCTGGCTGCTCTGGAAGCAACTGAACACATTCTCTGTAGTCACCACAGAAATCCCATGGAATGTAGTTTCCTGCTGTTTTGGAGCAACTATAAGGTAGCCACAGCCTTCAAC
This sequence comes from Cyanistes caeruleus, assembly GCF_971803275.1. Classification (NCBI taxonomy): domain Eukaryota; kingdom Metazoa; phylum Chordata; class Aves; order Passeriformes; family Paridae; genus Cyanistes; species Cyanistes caeruleus. The sequence continues at coordinate 42,826,170 of NC_141706.1, read as the reverse complement.
ACTATAAGTAGTGCATCAAAAATGTTAATCTTCTAATACACTTTCAAATAGATTTTTTTTTTTCTTTTCTTGAAGAACTAAGCTTCCTATGTATTGCATATGCAATGGTATTTACTTATGCCATCATACATAAACTAGATTATATATATAACATTCTGTCTTAAGACTGAAGATTAGCAGACTGGTCTCCATTTCCACACACCCCTTTCCCAGTTTCCATTTTAGCCTTCCAATGGTACCCCAATTTTATAAACCACAAATCTCATGAGGTTAACACACTCATATTTGTACAAGAAATATGAGAGAGTATTTATTCTGGCAGCCTATACTATGTCCTCTCTTCACAGATTGAACAAAATTTCACTAATAAGGTTAGCTGTCATGATTTCAAAACCCAAAAGGTTAATAAGTCTCTGGATTGATTTATAAGATGTATCTGATAGAGAAATCAACATTTGTTTCTATTTAGTTCTTATTCATCACAAGCCAACTTTATTTTTTGACAAACTAGAAGAAAAATTCTCATGTCAAGTCTGTTTTGTAATGTCAAAAAGAATTGGGCAATATTTACTTTATTTACATTCATGAAATTCCATGCCACCCTTGCAAGGACAGATTGGAGACTTTTTTAAAGCTGTTTTTCTTATCCAGTCTTGAAGCCTATGTAGAGAGAAAACTCTGGTCACTGGTGCTATCAGCAAAGAGGTGCACAAATCCTTAGTGGAACAGATGGCATGTCCCAAATTTCCCCAGGTGAAATCAGTGGCATTATATGATCAAGAAAATATTTGTTCCATCAAATATGAATTTAAAGGAAAGAAAAGAAAAAACAAAAACCAGTCTATGTCACAGGACATTGTTAATAATTTAAATTTAATTTAAATTTAATAATTTAAAATTAAGAGGATATCTGGGAAATACAGAACAATTTAATTTACATCACTAAAAAAAATATTCAGACTATTTCTCTGATTTGTGTCTGGTCTTCTTTCATTGAACTCTAGTGGGAAAAGAGTAATTTGACGGTGAATGGAATTAGGTATTAGTGCATTTAAGACAATTCACTTAAGACATTCTTTATTTGTGTATTTAACAATGTTGCAATACTACAAGCCACCGAGTACACCTTCATATACATTCTCCACATGTCTTACATGGAGAACACAACTTGTTCTTCAAATACAACAGTGCCATTTTCTTTGGAAGGTGACAGGTTGGGGAGGGGTTTTGGTTTTAGTTTTGTGTATTTTTTTTCAATTAAACCCAAATGTAGTGCAGGAAAGGTAATGCATGATTCACTTACGGTGAATCATGTATGTTGATTCATGTTGAATCTCATATGGGTATTGAAAGAGGGCCACCACAGAGTGAGAAAATTGCAGGATCAGTTTACACAGGACACTAGCTTGAGAGGTTCTAAACTAAAGAACATGAAGATTTTTTAAGTGTTAGATTAAAACCTTTAACATCAAATCCTACCGTGATTTTGAAGTATTTGAATGTGCAAAGTCAGAGAGCCTCTTTCTAAAAGAATTCTGTCATTTCCTTCCTCCTTGTAAGCACTGCCAGTTTCCCAATGCTCTTTTGACAGTATAATCAGTCAATTCAATCAGAGAAATTCTATAGTACAATGGTAATTTTCTCACACTTTTTTTTTTCTCCCTTTACACTGTCAATTCAAACCACCTGCTGTAAGCATTGATGTGGAACGGCTTAGTATTAGCTCTGAAATTAGTACCAGTCCCCAGTTAAATACCTGGCACAGTCAGTGTGGGACAGACACTGTTAATGGCACATAAACCCATCAGATGTAATCGCTGCATTCCTTGAGCAAGTCTCTTTCCAAGCTATTCAGAGAGCACCTTGCTGGTATCACTGCACTAGACTTAAAAATCAGCCTGAGAGGGATGATTTGAGAAGGAGGGGGAGAACAAACATAACCACAGAATCTGTCTTAAAAAGGGAATTTGTATGAATATTCTATTGAATACATTAGGTAGCTTCCTATGGCAACATTTTACTTATTCAAACACACCAGCGATGCCTCTAAAAGCGCATTTTAAGGTAAGAAGCATAGAAAATGAATTGTGCGCTGTTTTCAAATAGCAGAAACAAATACAATTCATGACACTTTATAAAATCTCACTTCTTAAATTCTAGCATTGGGCTTCAGCTATATGTACTAGCTTCCAGCATTTATGCAGATAAAAAAAAAGGCTATTAAATCCAGTATCTTACAAATGCATCAGTTCTACTGGCCTGTTCAGCTCAGCAGGTAGATCTGCACACATGAGTCAGTCAGCAGTGATGAAAGGCATTTACTATAAGCTCCTCACAGGGTCATCAATGGACAGCCTGTACAAGATTTATGCTTTAAATAATATATGAACTAAACACCTTGAAGTAATTGGCTGTGTGAAGCCTCACACTAGGCCAGATAGCTTGTCTGTACAAAGTAAAATAAGATTAAATAATAAATGAATGGTGCAGAGGTTTTCTAACCAAACTAATTCTACATGATTTTCTAAGTGCAAGTTGTTCATGAGTTAAGACACTTCCACGATTTCATGCTGGTGTCATGGGGCCAGTCTGTCTTTGTCAACAGTATCTATCTTACTGTGTTCTGTTTGGTGATGTTAGAAACACACTGCTCTCCTTCCTTGTGGAAGATAATTGAAGCAGCCTACACAACCATGTACTGAGTTCATTGAATGGTCATTTTCCAGTTTTACAAAGAATGAACACATCAAGATTTTGACCATATAATGTGCAGTAAAACTCTAGCTAACTGGCATCAATTCATTAAGTCATTAACAAATACCATCTACACACTTTTCACTGTGGGATTATACTGAAAAAACAAATCATAGGATTTTTCCACAGTGGTTATAATGTAGGGTTTCACATTCTTTAATGTGCAAAGGTTTCCAAAATATCTTCCAATTGCAAACTAACATTCTAGCTGACAGCTTTGTGCAGATATTCTCTCTCTTAAATATGATGCTGCAGGCCATCCCACTCCCAGTTCACAATCACATAAATCCCTGTTAAAACTACAGCTTTATTATCCATATAACTACGGTGGAAAATATTTAAATTAGTTTGCAAAGTCCATTTTAGTATTATCAAGGAGTTTAAAACTAGTTGAGAGACTAAGGAGACCCATGGGTCACAGGCAGTCCTCAGCAGGTTTGTTTTCTAATACAAAGGAAATTAATTTAATTAATGCTAAATTCAAAGCTTGTTACAATAAAAATAAAAAATAAAAAAAGCAGGTACTAGGCATTCCAAAGAGAAGAAACAGCTTGAAAGGAAGAAAGTGGGAATATATTTAGAGGATTTGTAGGCCAGTTCTTAGCTGGTGTGAAGTACTTTACCCCTAGAAAACTAAATAGGCTTTCCTAGATTTACAGAAAACAAAGGTCTTGCCCTTTATCTTTTTATCTTTGCCCTTTATCTTTAGGGAGTTGCCTTCACTAAAAGAGGTGCCGGGCAAATCAAAACATTTCATATTCTGGTTGAAGCTCTTGCCACATCTTTGAATTGTCTAAATCTTTACTTAAGGCTTCCGTACTTCAAATGTACAACAGCAGCTTCTTTGAATGCTGAATTAAAAGACAGCTCCAGCAGTTGGTCACACCTTCCCTGACCATTCATGTTTTCTGTACAAGGCTGAGTTATACCTCATAGAAAAACCTAAACACTGTACAGCAGCATTTCCAAAGTTTCATTCACAGACCACCTCTGGGCTCAGCACCTCACATTTGGGAGCTGCTGCTCTAGAGTGAAAAAGAACTAATCTAGAAGTAATTCTACCACATTTGTATGAATTACGAAAAGATGAGGTGGAAAGAAAAAAGGAAAGAAAGAAAGAAAGAATCAAATATTTTAATAGAGAAAATAAAAATTAAGAAATAAATAAAATGGCTTCAACTAAATTTGATGAAATGTTAAGGCTATCCCTTTAAAACACACAAGGAGCATTTGTACAGCTGATAAAGTCCCTGTGACCTTGGCAGCCTTACAGGGGTAATCTTCACGTAAGATGAATTATTCTTGAACAATTGCTCTAATGTATTAGGCACAAGCATACTGTCCTTCAATATTAGGCATGCTTGTCTTTCCACATCCTTATTTCAATACAAACGTATTTATTAAGGACAAAGGGGGGGAGGGGGGTGTTAAAAGGAAGGAGAAAAAGAGAGAGATTACATTCTATGCAAATATGCACCACAATACAAGAGGAAACAAATTTATTATAGTCCATGGAGATGAAATTATTTGTCAGAATAGACTTTCTTAAAGATTTCAGAGCAGGGGATAGCTCCCAGTGAGCCCTGCTCATAGACAATTTAAAACCTTCTGAGGAAAAACTTTCAGGGAGAGCAGTAGGTAAAGAATGAACAAATCATGTTTGCTAATGACTCAGATGTTTCCCACAAACCCACTAACCAACACCACAGTGACTATAAAGGGAATTCTCTCACATTTATCAACAGGGCCAGCACTTTGCCATCCATCTTCCCGTGTTGGTCTTTTCCCTACCAGCAGAGTAGCAATTTGGGCCAGAAATCAGTAGAAACTGAGTCAAACAATGATCTGAAGAGGGAGCCAAGCAAGTTTATAAGAAAGATTATGATTACATCTGATAGCAAAAATCTGTGCTCAGAAGTATGTACCCCTTGTTGATTGTTTCCCCTGCTACCCTCTGCTCCAACTCAAGTTCTTCCAATCCTATTTCTTAGATTCATATAGAGATGTAAACACCTTGAAGATCCAAGTCTCTACAAAGAGGATCTAAACCAAGCTAGATCATTACTGAGACAAGTAGATCTACATATATACCTGTTTAAATATATTAAACAGAGGAATTTTGACACTAAACTTTTTGCAAACATTAATTAATTAAAAAGTATGTGCCACTGAACCGAGGAATAGAAATCTGGAGGGTGCCTAGGATTAAAACTGCATTTATTGTAATGTATATTTATTATAATGTACAATAATTGCAATTATTATAATGTAAATCATGAGAGTTTCCAAACAACAGAGACTGCTCAGTTCCCACATGCTCCTCCAACCTCTACAATTCCACATCTGCTCATGAAGCGAAACATTCTTGCTCTCACCCAAGGAAGGTAGAGGCACAATCTTAATGCACCCATCCAACAACTATATCCAATAACACCCTGATCCGCTGCATCCTCAGGTGCTGCCTAAATGATGCCCCAGTGGGTAGGTTTTGCACAAAATATCACTGCAGTTACGACTTTATTCAAAACCAGAATCTAGAAGAGAATCACATGTTCTTCTATTTGCACAGCAGTTAGAACAGGCAGGAAAAATAGAGATAGCAGTTTCAATTTCCTCCTGTGCCTAAGGATCAAACTAAGGGCTCGCACCGACTGTCAGCATCCCTCCTTTCAGAGGGGTGGGCACTATTAATCAGGGAAGGGAACTCTGATTTCACCCTAGTCCATGATTATGTTAATAGCTGGCATACAACAAAGGATACACTAAGAAAGTAATCTACATTGTGAATTTATAACCATCTACTAAGAGGTGTTTTTTTTTTTTATTCATTTCTCCCCTGCATTTGGATTCACTCGGACTTTAAAAATTGTATTTAAAAATATGAATTTCTAGGCAGAGACATCCAGCCTCTTCAGTGCCATGGGCTAGACAGCAGTATCAGGTTGTTTTCACAGACCTTTCTCCAGGCCACCAAGTAGCACCCCTCTGTTGTGTAGGTCAGGTGAAACCTCACAGGCTTAATGCTTCTAATTCAACTTCTGCACACTTAACAGCTGTTGAACAGCATATACTGCCATTAACACTTTTTCTTCTTAGTCTCAGGGAAGAGCAGAAAGAGCTCAAAGTAGAATGTGATCTTGACACAGACCAAATGCAAGAGAATTTCTTGATGGCCTGCTCTCTCATTCATCACAAATCGATCATTCCAAATGAGTTGTTGGCTCTTAAATACCCAGGTCAATAAAAACCGAATACATACACCTGAGGTTGGAATTTGCCCCTTGCACTTTAAAGTGCTGCTGAATGTTTCCTACGTAATTTGGAGAGTTAGTCCACGTCATACTGGCCAGTGATGTATAATGACTATTATCCCTGTGGGAAACAATGGCAACACATGGGAAGAAGCATCACCATTTTACATATCTTTTTCCAATAGCCAATTTTCTTGAGGTTGGTAAATCTGACATATTAAAATACATTACACATATCAAACTCGTGCCAGAGGGTTGCTGCACAAATAAATAGTCATACCCTTTTGTCATTAATAAACAACAGAGGAATTCTAGGAGCTCTGCTGTGTGTACAAGACACACTGCATTTGCTGAAGTACTGTGCATGTCATGTTATCCCTCAGTGGTTCATAGATCACGTGCGAAAGAGACAGGTTTTGCGAATCGCGCTATCGAAAAAGGATAAGTGATGTATTCTATATTTATCCTACTAAAGGGAAATTTGCAATCATGATACAGCAATGCTAGAAGAAAGGGGTAATATGTGTGATATATTGGCCAGCCTTGACTGTGACTGTTCCTGCAGTGTAAGAATTTCTTTATCCAAGGACAACCACTTTCACCTTCCCATCTGTCCTGTGATTTTTTTAATGTCTGAGACAGGTGGCCTGTTGGAAACCTAAAACCCTGTGGGTACAAAATATGATTAAAATCTGATGTTAGGCTCTACGATAAATAAGAGTTCTATGTTTAGTTGAGAATTTGTAACTAACCTGCAAAAATATGTCAAAGGTAATTTGAACTCTACATAACCAAAATCTTTTTAATTCAAGTTCAGCATATGCTATATCAAAACTTTGCTTACAATCATTTCCCCATAGATTAAATATGTATCTTGATAAGTACACATACTGCTTTCTTTTAGAAAAAAACTTTAAAGGAGAATTTTAATTAATGCTTCCTTGCTAAATATAGCACTGACAACAATAACATGAAAGATTAATATGTTTAACTTACTATTTAATAACTTACAGAGCACACAATTAATGCATCATAATAAATTCTTAACAATTATTAAAACAAATGTCTGAAAACTTCTGAAGGCATTTCTAGAATTCAAAGGCTGCTGGGTATGTAATCTTGACTCTTTTAGGAGAGGAGGGTGGTGATTTAAATGGGTCTTTCATACATCCAATTATACCCAGAAAAAAATAATTTTAAAAAGCAAGAAGCTTAATTGAAATCTATTTAGAGGAAATTCAGAATCTATGCAGAGTTTAAAACTTTGGCATAGAATACTAAATGCTGATTTCTGCCGATAATTAAAATTTAAAATGTTAAATGATTTATCTTGTTGTAAATAATTAAGCAGATTTTAAAAAGGCTACCAAGAAAATGCAGTATGTGACTATATTGTACATTACCAACCTGTATTTATCTGATATGATACATACTACATTCAGTCTGTGGTTTTTTGACTGTTTTTCATAATGATGTGGTATTAGAACAAAATTTTTAAAAATCCAGATAATTCCAACAGATTTAAATATATTCAGTGAAAATCAACTAAAGCTGATTTACATTCTGGTCTAATAAGTTATAAAACACATAAAAAAGACCCTGTGAGACAAATGTGATAGGTGACTTTCCAGCAGTATCAAAACTAAAGACATTGAATCTTAAGTATGAAATACCGTTCCTGTGTACCCATAGTTAAACCTACACACTTGCAATAGAGACTGTGATGTCCAGATGATTCTCAGGCTAACGGCATTAGCTGTTGTACAGTGGTTGTACAGGGCTTGTACAGGTAGTCCTCACTTCTGTGAGCTGTTTCTGATATACATGGGAGTAAAGCTCAAACTCAAGAAGACATTACCACAGATGTGGGAAAATATTTAGGCTCTGGACTCAGAGATAAAGCCTGTATTTCTATGTGGCTTTTTGCCATATTTTATAAACATTTCTAAGAATCTCACAAAGAGTACTCTGGAAATTCATTAATTGTTTGCAAAGAGTTTTAGCTGCTAATTGCTAAAGTGGTGGGTTGGTTTGTTTAAACACCGATACAGGTAGTTTCCCTGGTCTCAGCAATGGAAGAGCTGAGAGGATTGTCCCATCTTCTCCCCTTTTCCCAGCACCTACTAGCACAGCCTGCAAAATGCATTCCCTATTTTCTGAGCTGTGACAATCACAGAGGGATATATACTCCCCTGAGCTGCACAGAAGACTTTTTATTTGATCATGATGTTTAACTTCATTACATTACCCTTTAAATTTAATATTTGTACCATTTCCTACTTTTCCTTACCACATAATTTATCTGTAGTTTCTTACATGATGATTTTTGAACTACAGACCATTTCAGATGTTGGAACTCATTCCTTGAGCAACATGTGCAAGATTATGCAATTCCTTTTTTAATGATAATACATGCATCCTAAACTATTCCCCAAGCCCCACGTGCCCTGTTTCTGCTCTTATATTAACATATGGTAGCCCTGAATTTATACTGTATGGCTGAAACAGTATACTTCAGTCCCATACACAGGCAAAGGTTGCAGTGAAAAGCCAGAATTCTTAAATGGCCAAACTAGCTAAAAGGTTAGAAGGAAATGTCTGGCTTAAGTGAACCTAAGAGAAAAACAGTTCCAGGAAAAAATGAAGTTTTCTAACCTAAGATACAGCTCAGATTCAGAGAATATTAAGTAGAGTCTTTTTTACTCTCTGCTGTTTATTAATCAGACTCTGTTGGTATCATTGTTCTTCAAGAACCAAAAGCAAAATCAATTCCTTGCATGGACAGCACTATTTCCTCATCCTGAAAAAGATGCCAATTTTTCATGTAGACATCTAGAATCATGGACAAGAGCAATAAGTAGTCAGATGATTGGAAATAGATGATACAGAGAAGATACAGCTGATGACTAGCAAACAATCATTCCCTTCAAAGACATTCCAGAACATCCCCATATGAGATCTTCTCACATAAATAATTTTAAACCGTCCCCAAACACTTGAAAATTAGAGAAATGAACATATCATTGGGGGGAATAAACAAAGAATAGGCATAAACTGTCATATACTCAAAGTATATCCAGCAACAAAAAATCATCTTGAGACTGCTTGAACAGTAAGTCCTTCCAGATTTGCAACGGCACATGGGATAAGTTCTGGGAAATAGAGCACCTGCAGTTGCCTTCATCTGCAATATACAGCATAACTCAAAGTGAGGGCTGCAGGTGTTCAATTCCACGTGGTATTAGTCTCTGAGCATGGAGTAAGCACTAAAAGGCAAGAAAAAATATAAAGGGATCAAAATGTTTGGGACTTTATATTGCTATTCACATTTCACTTTGTTACAGGAAATGTAAGACTGGGAATGTATTATTTATTCAGAGACTAAAATCAAATAAGCTTATTTCAGTCACCATATTACATAACTTTTTTTTAAACCATCACACAACTGAAGTTTGAAGGGATTAAAGAATAACTTCTAAAGTTTCAAATGCCACTATACCTTCCTGCCAAACTCAGCTAAAGAGAGTCCTGTTATGGGCCCCCTTCTTTCTCACAAGTTTAGCGCACTCAGGATATAAAGAGGACAGAATGAAATCCTTACTCTTCTGCAGCACCACACAAACTAAGCCTGCAAAAGTATTCCCTCTACCTTAGCTGAAAAACCATGTTATGCTGTAGGGTCCATACCACTCTGCCTCTACATAAGACTCATAACTGTATCTCACTGGCAACCTCAAAGCAAATCTTTTTGCTTGCATTACTTTCATCTCTTAAAAGAAACAAGCAAACGAAAAGTTTCAATGTTACTTTCTTTTCATTCAAAGAAAAAAGATGTTTACAAAATATTCTGGATATTATATATTTAAAGCAGACCACACATTGGAACTTATAATTATCAGAAAGAGTACCAATGGGATTAGATGCATGTAGTTGTGATTAAGGATACGAGAATAAGAGATATATTAGAGATATGAGAAAAGCACCACTTATCTGCTACATTCTGTACGAAGGAAAAATTTTACAGACCATTTATAAAACAGGAACACTTCTCAGCTATTGTTGACATACCAGAAGTGATGATATGAAGGCAAAGGCCTCAGGAGTATGTAACAACAGCCAATGAAAGCAGGTGTTAGCATTACATGAAGCATTTTATGATCTGTTAAAAAAAAACTAAATAATTTTTACCATCTGATTCACATATTTACTCCTAGAAATAGTGAGCTGCTGTGAGTGCCAGCAGTTATCCAACTACAGTTTCAGCAGTGCAGAGTCACATCCTTCACTGCTACGACCATACTCCAGTGACACACAAAACAGTGGGAAAACACAGAAGAACTTGCTTATTTTCTTATCCAGCCATGGTCCTTGGCTGTTCTCCATATACCCCAGAGCATGTCAGCATTAAATATCCAGAGATATCTCACTTGCTGAGTGGGTTTACAGCAGGTCACTTCTGGAATTTCAGGCTGCATTTGGCCTTAGTCAATAGCTTTTTCTATTTCCTTCATCAGCTTCAAAAAAGCAGCTCTTTCTAACAGCTTTTAAGGTGTCTTGCTCTCTCTTTAGTACTTTTTGGCCTGTGCTGTGCTCAGCTTTCCTGGTCCTCCTTCTCATTCCTCTCCTCCTATAAACCAGGAAATTAAAAAGACTACACTATCAGGAAAGAGAAAGGTTTTAATTCCTGCTGAGTGCTTGGTGCCTGCAAGACTGTTCAGGTTTCCTGGATTTATGAATTATATTCAGATTCATTTTTGTAAGCCAAGCAAAAATAAGACTGAAGTCTAAAGTGGAAGTTACATCCTGAAGGACAGAGAGGACTTCAGTGACTGCCTACAGAGCAAATGACATTTGTGGGAGAAGCAAAAGAGATTAACACCTCAAAAAGAAACACACTGGTTAAGCACAAGGCAGCCAAAATGCAACAGCAAAGGAAGAAACTCTTCCCCTGAAAGAAATGTCCCGGCAACCATCCATCCAACCGTAGGGTGGTCCTGGAGTTCAGATGATGGTCAGAGCTGCTTTAGACAATGTCCGCTACTGTTCTTGCTCTGGCAGCAATTTGTGGAGCAAAATATTGCCAAAAGCACAACTGAGCACTTTCCAAGCTTCCTTTCTTTTTACTGCTGCCCAGTTCATGTATTACCAAAAAGCATGTACTGTTCTTCATTGCTGCCTACATGTGTGTAAGTCATTTGCTCACAGATGAGCGAAGTATTAGCATCTAAAAACTAACTGCTTTCCTTTAATTTACATAGGCACTTGAGCTCTGATAGGCCTCATTCATTTGACTGCTGTCCAATGATACTACAATGAATGAAAACCATGAAGTATGTGGTTAAAGAAAAAATAAAGACATGAAGAGTTGTGAAGATATTTTATCCAAGACATTATATGGGCTATGTGCTCAGGTTGTTCTTTTCTTTGGCTGGTTTTTAAACTGCACAGTAAATATATTCCTGAAAATGTATGGCTTAGGAAATACAGGGAGAGGAGCAGAGGGATGGAAAACCTGTAGGGAAATTTCTGGATTGACAGTTTTGATACACAAAAATAAAGCACTTTAAAAACAACTATGTGTGTAAGGGCAGTAAAGCTAAAGAAATCCACCACAAAAAGTCATTGCTTCAGAAGAGATGATGAAACCGTGTGAATAAGCTGCAAAAGGTCAGTTCTCCAACATATCTCATACAACAGAACTGACAATAAGATCAACCTCTTTCTTCACAACCATTCCTTTAAAAGATCAGAATGCTTGTTTTCATTATGGTTGAACTTTGAACAGTCCAACAACAAAAGAATCAGCATCATCGTTTTTTGCTTAAAAAAAGTTTTAATACTACCAGGATGCCCCAAATGACCACATATTGCAAAACTAAACCAAGAACAGCTTCATTTTATAGTAGTATTCCAAGATTTCTGTGAAATTTTAACATTCTAATTCCACCTCAAATACTATAAATGAATTGGAACAAATGAGTTTTTCTGAACTATGCATGTTGTTTTAATTGGCATAAATTTTGCATTTCTTTGGGTGACAAAAGGCTACTAATACCTCCTATGTTACAATATTTTCTAACCCACAAAGGAAAATAAATTAACCTGTTAGAAGCTCAGGTGAAAGAAAAATACTATGATGGTAAAACTTTTTACTTTAAGTCATATTTGTATGTGCTAATAGTATTTGTAATGTGCTAATAGTGCTTATGTATACTAAAGTACATTTAGCACTCAGTTGAAGGTAATATATTCAGCTATATATATTCTTCTTTTTGAAGAATCACAAACATTTCCATTTAACAATATCTCTTGCCTTCTCTAGCAAAAGGATAACAACTACTATTTATTTTTCAAATAATTACTAATTTGTAGACAAAAAACTTAACCAGTCTGTACCATCCAGCATAAAATTTGATTTGACATTAGCATATAAAACAAGTACGGAAATTCTACATAAATATCAGCCAACCAAGTTGAACAGAAGCAGATACATCACTGAAAATGCCTCCCTTTTTTTCCCTCCATCGTCCTACACTTCTTCCTCTTCTTTTCCTGACACAGTAGAAAGAACACGTATTTTTTCATATCAAGAAACTAACCATGCATGTAATTATGTCTATATGATTTTTATATAAAAACAGAACCCTTAATAATAATACTAATAATTTAACTCTTTTAGCCTCCACATAAGCACTGCCAAAAAGTTTTAGATAGTGAAAAAGTCTTCTTGTACATCTACTTAAACATGGAGCTGTGTCTTAGTCCGTGTCTTTGCATAAACCTCCCCATTACTCACCTGGGCACTACATAAACTTTTAAACTCTTAGCTTTACCAGAGGCTGCAGCTATTCACAATCTGTTGCTGCTGTGAAATACATCTAAGGCTATTAAGCCGTTGAAACAAAAACATTGTTGATGACAACAAAGTGATCCAAATACTCATATCCTGACGAGGCCTAGCCTGAAAGCACCAGCAGGTACTGCTGTTGTAGTTAGCTCAGCACAAATCCAAGCAGCACCTGCTGGGAGGAGGGAGAAGGACTGTCATCACCCATCTCTCCCACCAAAACTGACCAGTGACCTGCTCCTTCCTGTTGAACTCCCGGTTTGTCTATTATGTGATGCGTCAAACTCGCAAAGGAAGCGTGGAATGTGTAATGTAAAATAACCGTTAGGGTCTCTCTTCCATCTAGACAATCTCCATTTGACTTCCACAACTGCATTCACTGCAGCTTTCCTCACTAGAATCTCCAATCCCTCCACAGGCAGCAGTCTACCTCTTCAACACAGACCATATTTTTTTTCTATAGCTTACTTTCTTTCCACTCTTTCCATCACTGCACCATCCTAATTCTTCATCCACCTCTCTTAATGGCTACTTCAGCACGCTTTTTTGCAAGCTGTCACAATCAGCTTATACCTAAATCTTACCCATTCTTTCTGTATGAGATCTCTCAGATCCAAACAGCTAAAAGTCTCATCCAGGTTGTCATCATTTTCTGTCTACATTACTGTATTATATATTACAGTCCATGTTTCTCTGTCTCTTAAGAAATACCCCATCTCACCCCCTTTCCATCCATTTATTATAAGGTTGCTCTAAAGGTAATTTTTTTTGACAATGACATCTCTCACTTTGAAAGAGTTAAACTATTTTAATATTAAAAATCTAATTTCTAAAGTTTAATTTAAACATTTAAGCAGTACACTTTTTCTGCAAAGAACCATTGGCTAATAAAATTAAATCAGTCCCTTTATGTGAAAATGAAGTAAACACAAATTTTAAGAAGCAATTAATTTTTTTTTGTTACTTCCATGTTGAAATGCAAACTAAAATACTTTCTATTTCCTCTGGTGATATAACAAAACAAGGAGATAAAATACAGATATTTACCCTAGAACAGCATATGGTCTATAGCTAGATGTATCAGATGTAATTTCAGGCCTAAGCATCCATTAATCTTAGTTATATGAACAACATATTCATCATAGAAGTGACTTAGAAAGTCTCACTCCAGAGTTGCCAACAGCTTGATAATTAAAATATTTCAGTAAAGAGAAGATAACTAAATATGGCTCTGAGCTTTTCAAATCCAAATAAGAAGCCAGTTATTGGATATTGGAGGGTGCAGTAATCTTGAGGCATTTCTCTTTGCTTTTTCTCCTAAATCTATGAATCTTTCTCTGTTAATTGCTTTGTCTTTTGACAAACAATTACTTCATTTTAAAAGTTGTTTTCCAACCAATGAAAAAAATCAGTATCTCTGCTTAACACTAAAATTACCACTTAATACTGCATAGCAGCATAAAATATATTACAGTCCCCAAATGATTTGAGTTATGGTCTATAAAATGTTACTCAATAAAAAAGGAAAAAGACAGACAAGCAAATCTTCAGAAGAAGAGATTCAAGCAAAGAGCATGAGCTTCCTGAACTGAGAAAGGCAGCTTATTCCTTAGCTTTTGGGCATAATGGTAAAATCCTCCATCACACAAGGTTTGTAGTTTTGTAATTGGAACTTGCACTAAGAGGGCACTGAAGAGCACGGAGGCCTGGAAGCAATATATCTCAAAATTAAATCTGGAGATATATTCAGGACCTTGACCATGAAGGGACTGACAGGTCAACTTCACAATCAATCCTTTGTTTCTGAGTAGCCAATGCAGTGATGCTAGGATTAGGGAGATATTCTGTCTTTTTTTTGCAAGATATACTTCTCTGGCAAAAGAATTTTGCTCAAGCTTGGTAATGAGACCACTTGGCAGGCCAGTGAGCAAAGCATTATACTTGTCTAGCTTGGAGGATATAAAACCCTGAGCCAGCTTCTCATAAACAGACAAGGATAAATACGGACAAAATATGGTTTCATCTTTCAAATGACAGTAGGAAGTCTTAATAATCTGCCCAATGTGATATTTAAAGGACACTTCACGTTCCAACAGAAATATGGATGTTGAAGTGCTAATCCTGTGCTGCGAGTAATATATAGACATAAAAGCTACATCAAAAACTGAGGTGGCATTAAGCTTATAGCTAGAGCCACAGAGTGAAAAACCTTCATTTTACTTTAATTTAACTCCAAAAAATCAACATAACTTATATTTTAATATTTTTCAGGGATCGGGTACAGACAATAAAAGTGCAGTTTAGATTTGCTGCTTTAACTGGCAAATGAATTCACATGTCCTCAAAAGAGAAATGAAACTTGATATCAACCCAATGAATTATCTGGCCCAAAAGCAGCATGTAAGTTAACTCCAACGAGCTGAAAATAGAACTCCCTAAAAACATCAAACACAACTATCATGGAATCTTGGAACAGTTTGAATTGGAAGGGACCTTTAAAGACCATCTAGACCAATTATTCCTGTTATGATGAGTGACATATTCAAGATCAGGTTGCTCAAAGGCCTACTCAGACTAACCTTGAATATATTTCTAGGAATGGGGCATCCACCAACTCTCTGGGCAACTTGTTCTACTGCCTCACCACCCTCATTGTAGAAAACTCTCATTTTTGTATCTAATATGAATCTTCCCTCTTTTAGCTTACCCCTTTTCCCTATCCCACCTTTCTTATAAGCCCCATTTTAAATATTCAAAGGCCACAATAAAGTCTCCTTTCCTTGTGGTGTTCCCTCCCTTGAGTCATCTTCATGGTCCTTCTCTGGACCTGCTCCAATGGGTCATTATATTTCCTGTGCTTAGGGCCCAAGAGCTAGATGCAGTTATCAATGTGGGGTTTCATCAGAGCCTGAGATGGTGCCTGTCAAAAACCCAGTATACTTCTTGCATTCTGAATAACCTGCAAGAAACAAAAACCTGCAGAGAAGCATTTTGGCTATGTGGACTAAATATGAGCATTTAGTCCAAACATTTGTCTATGCACCTCTAATTTTTACTCAGATTTACACATGTATACTCTTTGAAAGTTGGAAATGCCTTTAGCAACTTCCAAAGGGGAACCTATCTGATTAATACTTTTCATTTCTATTTTGTATCTTTGTTTCCAGCTTTTAAGCAGTGGAAGAGGAATACAGCTGATGATTTTATCATCCATTTTAAAACCAAGACAATTATAATAATTTGTTCCAACCTCCAGAACCTAAAGCTTTTCAGATTGTTCCAAGCAACTTGAATACCATATCTGTGACTTGTGCTTGAGCTAAAGAATTTGGGGTTTAGGCTGATAACAAATCTTTAAACACCAATGACTCATAGAGGCTTGATTTTGGAAAAATGTCTTCGACTTGGTTTAGTCACACAGGTGTCCAAAACAACTTATTTTCCCCTTCCACCTTTCTGTTGTAGGCCTGTTATGGAATGCATCTGTTCTCAGATTAAACTTAAATGGAGCTTCCTCACCACTATAGTTAGCTTTGAACTTCTGAAGTTCATATTTAGTCCATGCTGAAATAATTTTAAGCAATTCATATTCAATGACATAAAAGAGAATTTCATAATCCTCAAGTGTCTTGTTCTTACAGCTTATGAAGCTTGCCAAAAATTCCTCTGCACTTTACAGTATTTATAAGCCAGTCTAGGATACTGTCCTTGATTTCATAAGGTATTTCATCTGAAGTAACCAGATGACAAGATTAAGAACTTCTGAACTACCAACTTCAGTCTACTGAAGTTGGAATACTCACCCTTGAATAACATAAAAAGTTGTTAAAATTCACACCTAAATGTAATTTTTAAATTCAACTTTGGCAGCATTCTCTCATTTGACAACAGTGATGGTAGATGCAGTTGTTATCCTAGAAAGCAGTTCTCTTCAAAATATACAAAACATCAATATTGGTTTTCTTTTGAACTGCTAAATACCTATGTTGTTTCAAAAATTGATATTAAAATATAATTATCAGATCAAATTTATTTTGCAAACTTCTATGCATTAAATCACTACCACTTGTGCTAGTTATGCAAATAGGTGCTAAACAGACAGGGTTATAGTGTCTTGGCATTGTGTAACATCCCCTCCAGTTTCAAATAAGACAGAAGTATTTCTGTTACACAAAATTACTATGGATGTATTAAGTTACTCTTTATAGTAGTTCAGATCAAATGAACACTGTATGTCTAAGGACACACAGACATGTATGTCTCTATACTGCCACCTCCTTCTCTTCCCTTTCTCAGAGCTGATGCTGAGCAATAAAACTGAAACTGAAAAGTAATAACAATTTTTAAGAAGAAAACAACCACAAGAATTTGATTTCTACATTGAATTTTGATTGTATAGGTTGAGGGTTTTCAACAATATACTACATATGTTTTCTAACGGCATATCCATAATTTGCTAGTTTGTACTTTTGAAGCTTAGCTCAGTCAAAAAACACAAACCCAAAACTTCTCCACAGCAACTGTAAGGTTGATTACCTCAGTATTAAACAAATTCTGGGCTAATTAAACTCAAAGTCAATTCAGCCCATGACAGAAGGTTATTACCTCATAAACAGGATGTACTTTAAAGTTATTAATAATACACTAACATTGCCTTTTCAAAACCTTTGATTAGCAAACAAGTGAAAATTAGCATCTGAAATTCTGTTTGTACAGACTGTAGATCAGATTATGTAAATTTTTAAATCTCCATTTCTCCAAATGAAAAGGAAGCAGCTAGCAACAGCTGTATAAGTGAGAAAAGAGTGCAGATATGGGACCCTCAACTCTCAGCAACTTCAAACTCCACTGAGATCTACAAAGTGGTAACAAGGCCACATATTGTTCCATATTCTATCCTGCTGTGCACCATCAACCATGCAAACAACAATAAAATATAAATATACAGGATGAAACTCTTAGTAGGGAATATCTTGAATGATATTTTAAATGCTAATTTTAAAGCCACTCAGATTCCTTCATAGTCAATTAGAAACCCTCTCCTCATACCAAAATGTGAGATTTAGTGGATGAGTTAAGCTGAAGAAAAGCAAGCCTTGCCCTTCCTCCAACAAGCTCACTTTATGAACAGAAATAAAAAGAAAAAACCGAGTCGTCTTCTAAAAATTTTTGATAATACTGTTGCATTTTCAGAATAAAATATAAACAATTCCTGCACAAATGACTCTGTAAGCTTCTACAGGCATCAGTAACAAAAGTCTACAGCCTCAAGACATTTTATGTACAACTAAGAAAGTAAGGGAACAAGGCAAATAAAAATCACACAGAAGCCTTTTTTTGTTCTGTTGCTGATATATCATTGTTATTTTGCATGATATCTGATAGCAGGACTGCCATAAGTAGGAGAAACATTCTAAACGTTGTATGATTTATATAATTACTCTGTATATATTTATAAAATGTACATGCTGAGCTTTTGTCAATTGATATATGGAACTAAGAAATGTTTTATGTATGTTAGTCTCACACGTAGGCACAGAATGTCCCAGTGATTTCACCAGGAGGAACAGTGCACCTGTGGCAGGAGACTCCTTGGTGTTTCAGGCTGTTCTCTGCAGTCTTACATGCTCCTTAAAGTGCTCAGCCTTCAAATAATGCACAAGCTTCATCTCTTAGGTGCCAAACCCTCAAAGCCAAATTGCTTTTGTCAAAATCCTTGAGTGTAGTGTCAAAAGCAAAGAGTTCAAGAATACAAAATTAATCAAGAAAACAACAAAAAGGGAAGAAAAAAATCCAAACCAATGAATTTGCCAACTGTATATGAGAAACTTTATGAAAAGTAACTATTAAAAAAAAAATGAAACTGATGATAAGTAAAATTTTCAGTTCAACAGTATTTGACAGACTATGAGACACTCAAGGCCAAAGAAAACAAAATTACACTAGAAAATCAAAAGCTGAAAAAAGAAAAAAAAAAACAACTTTGATCATTAGTCCCCCATTCTCCTTGTCCCACAGGGACACCAACTTTTGTCTTTGTAAAACATGCAGCTAAGTTTGACACAGCGCTCCAGTAAGGGAGAGAGAAAATGTGGAGTGGGGGAGATATATGTGAAAAGAAATAAATAAATAGAGTACACAGCTTTTGAGAGCCTGTGTTTTGAGGCACAGTGTTTTGACAGAGTTTCATCACATCCACCTGTATTCCCTTTCCTATTTCCCATGCATGCTGCTGACTTGTGGGTTTCTCCATACGTTTTCCTTATTTCAAGCACCAGGATTATCAGAAACCCATTCATATCAAAATGGAAAATCCATCAAAATGTGGTGTCTCCTGTCAGCTATTAGCACTAAAAAAGCAGTAACTGGCATCTAGACCAGTACAGGAACTTGTAACGGAGACAGAAATATGTGTATTCATGTGTAGTCAACATCACTGATTCTTGCTGAGCTCAGAAAGGGCAGGAAGGGTGCAAGGCTGCTGATGTGACTTTCTTCACTTTTGTTTCATGATGACTTACAGGATCCTGAATCCAAGCCTACTCTCCTCGTAGTTTTTTCCCCTTGGTATCTCCTTTAAGAGTTTATGTGTAGAAGCAATTAATATTTTAAGCCTGCATTATCCCTAGGGTTTATCACTGGTTCTTTAGGTCTGCTACAGCAGAATGGTGTGAAACCTTCTCTTGTTCTGGGGAAACTGATCCTAATTTTGCTAATTTTATATTCTCTCTGACTAATCTAGCATAGCATATCTGTGGTTCATCAACTAACAAATACCTGAAGAGAAAAAAAATGTGTCAGTCCATAAAGAGTAAACATCGTTTGAAATCCCTTAACTCTAGGTATGAAGTTACACACTACGAGGAAAGCAAGTGTTTGGACAGTAGTGAGTTGAAGCATAAATATCTTCATGTAGAATCATATGATTCATCATAAAGTCATTGAGTTCAAAGCACCTTAAAAATCATCTCATTCCAGCCCCCTGCCATGGGCAGGGACACTTTCCACTAGAACAGGCTGCTCGAAGCCCCACACAGCCTGGTTTTGAACACTTCCAGGGATGGGGCAGCCACAGGCTTCCTGGGAAACCTGTGCCAGTGCCTCACCACCCAAACAGCAAAGAATTTTTTACCAGACTCTAATCCTAACCTACTAACTTCCAGTTTAAGGCCATTCTCCCTTGTCCTGTCACTATAGGCTTACACAAAGAGTCCATCCTTTGTGCAGGCTCCAGTCCAGTAGTGGATAGAGATATTCCAATTATTTTTCACTTTTTGTCTCACCATCTCTTCTAAAAGCAACACATACCACTAATGTCAAAACTAAATGTAGATGTTCCTGCTCATTGCAGGGGGGTTGAACCATGTGACCTTTAAATATCCCTTTCAAACCAATCTATTTTCTAATTCTATGATTCAAAAGCTCTAGATAGGAAGCACTAAGATGTCTGGCAATAAAAGTATTTCATTATTACACATCTAAGTATTTCTGGACTCTGAGCAGTCTAATTAGACATTAGTCTAATTAGACTTCTAATGACATCTAACATCCAGTTAAAACTGTGAATTCTGTCAAAGAAATTTCTAAAAGTATCAAATAAAAAAATTATGAAAAAAAACGTCCTTTTTCATGTGAGAAAGCAATACATACACCTCTTGCTTTGGTCTGGAAATTTCATGGAAACACTTATCAGAGATGGGAGTTCAGGGAATTCAGCATGGGAATTACTGGAAATTCGGT
Organism: Cyanistes caeruleus; assembly: GCF_971803275.1. NCBI lineage: Eukaryota > Metazoa > Chordata > Aves > Passeriformes > Paridae > Cyanistes > Cyanistes caeruleus. Next base: position 42,805,578 of record NC_141706.1, on the reverse strand, counting down.
ATGCTCCTTGTGCAGCGTGTAAAGGAAGAAGTTTCCCCTCTTCTGTGTTCAGATCACAGTTAACAGAAACTACAACCATGCAAGAAAAAAGAATATAGTTTATCCCTTAGAGGGTCAGTGATAATGGAATTTAGAACAAGAAAGACGTGTTATGTTATCTACTTTTGGCCTCTTACATAATCAATCATTGAGTTTCAGCTGATAGCTTCTGAACTTCTCTCTTGAAACCACTGACTCTGCTGGTTAACGTCTATCCTATAGAAAATTAGCTAATCTAAATCTGAAGACATCTACAGATGTCAAGCCCACCACTTTCTCAGTGTAATTCCCCAGAAGTGCCAGGTTTCTCTGTTGAACACATCAGGTTTCAGCTACCAGACATGAGCTCCTGTTATCATTGCCTGTTCTTTAATAGCAGCAGCACTTTTGCCCTACGAAGGAAGCCTTCCAGTATAAATCAACTAATCTTTCAATCCTCTTTGAGTATGTCATCTAAATGAGTTTTCCATGAAATCAGAAAATTTTGTCAACCTCCATCATCTGAAAAAGAGCAGAAGGGCTTTCTTAGAGAAGTCTTAAAGCTATGAGAAGACAGGACCAATCAACATACTTCTTGTGTGTGAATCTTTTAAGTTCAGACGCTCACTATCTTTCATTTTCCAGTCCAATATAAATGCTGCTCCTGAGTAACATTCAGGCTTATTCTTGCATAGACAGATCCAAGAAATGCCTCAGATGTGAGCAAGGTCACAGATGACTTCTCTGCCAGTATGAAAGCTAGAAGAGCCTATCCTCATACTCCCTATGATCTCATGTGTCACAGCAGAAAGTAAGGCTCGTATCTGCTGCAGATAGTGCGGCTATATGTGTTTGCATATCGACTTTGTGAGCTCTTAAACAGAGAAAAACTTCTCAAACACATGAAGTCCAGTAAAACACTTAGAGAATGATACAAAAGATGCAGCTCCAGTCCTCCAGGAATCTGGGCCTATTCCTCCATACCAGATCTCCAGCAATCAACAGTACTGTGGGGAAATAAAAACTGAGCTGGTATCAAATCCTAGCCAGGAAAATTTCCTGACCCGGCTTTGTCCACAGAGCATCAGTCAGTCAGTCGGACAATCAACTCTTTTTCTCACAGGCAATGAGTAACACTGCTAGCAAAAATATGCATTTTTTTCCCCTCTCATCTATTTTTCAATGATTACTGGTGAAGAGGAAAGAAAAGTGTTTTGTTATATTACAGGTGTTTGCCACTCAGCCTGGTTTAACAGAGAATAAGTGTCAAGAAAAATTCGGGCAGGTAGAGGTATTTTTTCTCTAGCATCAGGATTAACAGCAAACAAACTGAAGAAAAACAAAACACTACTCAAACAGCAAACTCATGATGTCCAGACTGCTGCTGTTTAAAGTATTTATTTTCAGGAATATTCAGTCAATTTATACTGAAAGAGCAAACACCTGGAAGTTGTGTGCGCATACCGGGAATCTTGTTTAATAACTATTACTGCAGGAACATAGTTTGACATTAAACCAGTATGATTTGTGCCAAAAAAACCTTCATTAAAATCTAAAATAAAATTTTGCCTTGAAGCTTTAATTTTGTGGTTTTATCACAGTTCTATTTATGTAAAGCAATACCACAGAATACTTTGTCCACAGTTCGCTGAAAAGAGTAAATATTCCATTTATATAAAGCAGAAAAATTCCGGTCAATATCAAGATACTGCTGAATTTCAGCACTAGAACTTTATGTTTAATTCCATAAATTAATATACTCCACAATCTACAGATTACATAGAATGGGTCAAGATACAGACTGTGTTTAATTCCTAGAAAAGCACAAAATCTCTTTTTAATAAACCCATGCTGTTTTTGCACAAAAACTTTATGTACTGTTGCACAAATCATGATTAAAAAAAATTGTTTCTAACAATCAGACCAGAGCCAATGAACTTAAAACTCTTCACATGTCACTGCTGAGCAAAGCTGAACTACAAATAAACAAAAAACATCTGAAATAAAATATACAATAATATTTTATTACATACAGGCTGAAAGTAAGCAGAAAACTGTATATGCACTTTGTGTTTATATGAAGTTCTGTCCTGCAATTTACCGAATTTCACTGGCTGTAATATACTCTTCAGGTAAATCCAGCATTTATTTTTCTAAATAACTAAATATTAGGAAGAGCTGTACAGGAAGTGCACTTTAAATCAACTTATGAAGCTTTTGGGGAAACACGATCCTAGTGTAATCAAAATGGTATTTTCATAACATAACAAAATCAATAATAGAAGGCATGTTCTTTTTGTTCAAAGGTGCTGTGTTTTGAAAATATTGCCATGTAGTATTTATGGTAACAGCTGTACAGTTAAACTTTAGGCACAAACTGAACTGCAGAGGATCTGCTGCATAAATATAATTCCCATGGCAACTAAGTGTGCTACTAGATAACAGAGAAAAAAGGATTTATGTGTTTGCTGAGCTGTCTTGCCCTAAAGGAATTCTCCAGGCAAATGCAGGCCACCTGCCACATGTTATATTAAGCTCAGCCTTCTGGACTTATTTCCAAATCTAAAACAAAAAGGTCCACCAAGTTTCATTGAAGTTTCCCTGTCATGATCCCAGTCACTCCAAAATACATAGCTCACTCTTCAATATGCTTCCTATATTGCAACAGAGATGTTTAACAGTGAGTGGTTGCAATTTGTTAATCTAAATCCTCCACATGAAGTGGGCAAGTGACCTGAATCTTCAAATTCATTTGAACTTTTGTCCACTTGAACTGAGGCTCGCTACTGAAGTGTTTTGAACTCTACCAAAAAACATCCCTATTTTAATTTTATAAGGAAAAATATTTGGGTCAGATCATTCAAATAGTACATTTCTATATAAAAATGTATTAATGGTCCAAAAGACTTGCCTTCATATGCAGGAAAAAAAACAAAAAAAAAATTTTTGCTAGAATACATTGCTAATAGAGACGTGATGCTTGGAAATGCTTTAAGTTGGAATATTATAGTGCAAATGACAGAACACCACTAAAATAGTAGAAAAAATACAATCACCTGGCAAGCATTCAGCAAGCTTAATGCAAATAATACCAGAAAGTTATCAAAAGACCACAGTATGTGTCAAAGTGCACAATGGTTATGGTGTTTTACTTGTCAATTTTGCCTTTTGGAGATTGACTAAAAAAAATTCAAGAAACTGTATTTAACAGTCAAGACTGTCCCTAGGCACAAGCCCCAGAAAGGAAACTGCTGTGCTCAATTTTTCTCCCTGGGAAAACCTTGTGACACTTTAAAGAGGGAGCAGAGTTTGCCTGAAACAGCATGAACTTTAGCACAGGAACACACATCCCATACACACTTTTTAGGTAGTTTGTAAATCTATCACATCGCTAAGTCTATGGTCAGCATCAGGCAGCAACAGTGCCATGGATTTGGGTGTCTACACTTATGAAACACCTTTGTGTTATCCTTCCAAAGCCTCCATGTAAGAGACAGACAAGACATTAATATTGGCTTCCTGCTGTCTTACACTTGTGCTCAACTCTCCAGAGTTGTTTATTTACGTCCCACCTCAGCCTTACCATCTTCAGCTCCACGTGAACCATGAGCCTGAACCAAAGTCCACAGAAGTTAAATCAAGCCCTGTGTTAGCATAAAGATGCTTTGGTAAGTAGTAGTATAGCATACATTCCCATTGTCTATGATTCTCCTTGCTCTTGTTTCAGCAGGTAATCTACAAGTCCAATATTTTAACGAGGAGAAAAAAATAATATTAGTTTTCGTGAACTTATGTTGCAGCGGTCACATACTAATCTCTCTTCAGGAGAGAGAGACAAAGTATTTGCATTAAAATGAAGAACTGCTTGTGCAAGGACAGGAAAAGAGGAACACTTAAGGGAATACTTGTTCATCACTGCAAAATAACATCTATGTTATATAAAACCACTAAAAAACCAGTACACAACAGAAATGAGTTAAGGATCAATATGACATTACCAGATAAGAATATGCATTTTTATTACTAATAATAGTTTATATGCCCTAATGATTTTTTGTTCTTTTTTAGGGTAAAAATAGAAGACTAATATTAAGTGTTACTCCGACTTGAATTTTCTTAGAATCAATCACACAAAATACTTCACCAATAGATATGACAAATGCACTTTATATTTCAATGTGTCAAACCATTTCAATACTCAGAAACTATGTTGAAGCTGGCAGGCAAGCAGACTATATTAAATTTTCCTCTGAAATCGACTTCCATTCTGTACTGAATTACTGGAATTTAGTGACCCTAAATAAGGTTGTCAAAAATAATATTCAACACAGTTTCCAAATCTAATGCTCTATTGCGCATACTTCTCATAAAATAATATCATTTCAATATAAGCAAAACAAGTCAAACAACATTCTACTTGTACTTGTAATTGTGCCTAGTTTTATATTGATTTGTCACTACATTTTTTAAATGTATCTTCTCCAAACAAATAGTCAGAACTTACATTTGATGACTGAGTTTCTTGCAGATTTGATAGTTAGAAACTTTTTAAGCAAATAAATAAAAATCTACCAACATGGGACTGTAAACATGTTAATAGCTATCTCAGAACTCTGATTTTTCAAGACTCCTACAGACTTGTACATCACAAAATTATCTTCAAGAATTTTTTTTCGTATTAAAAAACCAGTTGTATTTACAAATCACTTAACTCCTTTTCCTTCTATTTAACTCAATGTTCTCTTTACACAATGACATTCAACCTCAATTTTTATTTTTTTTTTCCCCTTGTCTTCCCCATAATCAATATTTTACTATTCTGTTTTTAAGACATCTTCAGCTCTGGTGTTTTACTATGCATAACAATAATGTAAAAAATTTCAGGAGTAAGATTTGCTCACTATTCATTCCAACTATTTCTTTCTGTTTAATCCCTACTGTTACAAAATGCTGTAAGTAAAGTGATCACAGAGTATTCTGAGTTGAAAGGGACTCACAAGGATCATCAAGTCCAGCTCTTAAATGGCACTAAGAATAGCAGTATCTTTTCTCTTGTATCCACTGATGTGATAGATGCACAGAAGTCACAAGATCTCAGTGTTCTCCACTTAAATAAGGGAATTCAATCACATATCACAGCTCAGGAGGAGGCACAGTTAAATCCACAGCAGCTTGGTAAGCAACACAGAAAGCCCATCAGCAGCTTAACTCTGTGACAGACCCAGAGGCAACTTGAGAGCTGTCAGCACAACTGCCTGTGAAGCTCACAAGGGAAGCAATAGCCAATTATGCCCCATGACCTGCTACTGGAAAACACAGTGAGAAAGATAACAAATCAAGGTCCTGAAAAACTTTTCACAGAAACTATGTAGCTTACTTCCTACCAAACAGGCATCTCACTTCAAGCTTTTAATAAAGGGGTAGCTTTCAGTGACCATTCTCTGCCTGACTCGTATGAAAAGGGTCCATACCTTCAACATTCCCTGCCTGGATGAAAACATACATGCCATTCATCTGGAAGATAAGCTTGAGTAATAGCTGCAGAGATTTAACACTTGAATCTCTGTTTTGGTTACTTGGCTCCCGTATTGGTGGGTATGATCAGCATCAAACCCAACCTAGACTTAATTAGAAAGGAATCAAACCTACTTGTAGATTTTCTTTCCATCTAGCCCTTCTGATGGGGGGGTCTGAGTAGCTATAAAAATTAATTGGGAAGAATATTTATTTTGCTCACAGAAGCAAATACAATAAAATAGAAAGAGCTTGTCCTGATCCTCATTATCTGGTCTACCTCCTTTCTCTGGCCAGCACTGTTACAGGGGTTTCCTTGGTACATCAGTCTAAAACCTAGCTTAAGTGCAGGCTCAGTGAACTATACTGAAGTTGTGCTCATAACACCAACATCGACAGTGACCTGCAGGTCGAGCTCAGAATCATTTCTAATTATTCTGTGTCTGGCAAGAGTCATTCATGGATTGAATCTGATCTACAGAAACTAATAAAAATTTCAGCCTCCGGCTTCAACGAGGATAGCATCAAACCAGTATATGCCTAGGTTAAAATAATCATGTTGAGAGGTGTAGTACACAGTTTATGCCTGTGTTTTACTAAAAGACATACTTAGAGTTTATTTGCGGGCTTATGCAGCATTTTAAAGATATGCAGGCCTTTGGAAAGCCATCAGTATGCAGGATGAATTTCACTCTTTCACCGAGGTAAGAATACTTGATTTGCAGGTAACATGCAAAGCAGTTTTAGTTATAAGCCAGATGCAAATATAAAGTATCTGAAGCACACTGGTTGTGCGTTATTCAAACAAACACTAACAAAGGGCAAAAAAATTAAAACACTTCAATTAACTAAAGATGTTAAATAGTTGCCTCTCACACAGAGAAATCTAACCCTTCATCAGCCTCCAAAAACAACAGAAGTACTGACATGCTGGTTTAAACTTTCGTAATTTCAAAACATGAGGGGACAAAATGTATGAAAGGTTATTGAATATGCAGACATAGCATTTAAAGATGATTGCCAGGGTTATTTTACCCATGTAAATGGGTAAAGTTCTGGGACCATTTTGGTGTCTGGTGTGGCAGGAGCCCTCTCTTGGGGAAGTGCTCCAAAACATTTCATTCTACAGGAAAGGTTTTCCAAGCAAGAAGCAAAATTGCAGCCTTTTAAAATTACTGAATCTCTAGAGGTCACAGTACCATATATCAAACAAAATAAAATTAAATCCCTGATTTTAAATATTAATTCCTGCTAAACCATAATCATGCAGCTAATTTTATCTAGTCAATGCATTATTAAGCCAATTAGAAAAGGGGTCAAATTTACTCAATTATCCACTCAAATGGTTTTTTTTGGTGGTCAAAATGGACTGAAAGATCAAGTTTCCTAAATTGTGAACCAAACTATGCAACCAAGATAAAAACATAAATGAAAAGCATATCATTGTGAAACAGGGAAAATACCAGATATATTTTCCTTCCAATATCTGTATTTACCTGAAGTTCATGTGACTGAACTCTGAACAGTAACTACCAGCACTGTATTTTCTAAAAAAAACAATTAAGCATATCTCTGTTAATAGTCACATCCTTGGGCATTTCCTGCAGATGCACTCACTACACACACCTTTTCCTCCTCACCCAAATAGCTTGAGAGAAACGCTGATTGAACCAGCAGTGCTGCAGAGCCAGCGACACACTGCCAGCCTGGCCTTCTACAGGGTTTGCTGCCAGGGAATTTGAGAATGTATCAGTCATCTAAGAAGCAGAATGAGTGCTACAAATCTCTGTCAACAAGAAGCGAGGCTTGGGTGGGTAAGGTGAAGAAAAGGGTGTGGGATGATTTGAACAGTTCCCAGTAAAAACTGCAAAAAATCTCTGAAAGATTCTTTAGGAAGGTTCTTACCCTGATCAAGGATTTCTACACAAAAGAGCAATCTGACCCTTTAATAAAATATTTTTTAATGTTTTAATGAATATAAATTAGATTAGGTAATCAATACCTATTACTATGTTATATTTTTTTTATCAAATTATATTCAAAAGCAGCCTCTCTCATCCAGTTTGTAATTTCCAGAGTGGATTCTGATTGACATTCCTCTAAACAAAGGATGCCTGATATATGACTACATTATTGGCATTTTGTCAATGGTAGCAACTTACAACTTGTCTAATAACTGAAAGCTAATGATAATTAGCTCTCGCCAAGTCTGGTAATGTACCCAGTTACTGTTTAGCACTCAGACTGTAAAAGCAACAGCTCTGTTCTGTGGTATTGTAGTAGTTTGAGAAAAGAACCAAAAGATTGTTTCTGTAATTTCTGTTCAAGTCAAAAGGAAATTAAATGTATCACACTCTTTTGAACTCCTTGATGACTTTGTCTCAAAATTAGCACTAATATAGCTGGGAGGCGATACGGTTACTTATTTTTATGGCTTTGCTGAGACAATTTTTTAACTATATAAGCCTTTCAGTTATTCCAAAAATTTTTTTCTAGAATAAATTTATAGTCAGATCTATGATTTAGCATCCTATTCAGCAAACACCCAAACCAATACATCCTGCCCAGGAATGGAAGGAACAGCTTAAAATTAAATAAATGCTGGGTTTTTTTTTTAAAAAAAAAAAAAATACCAACAAACTTCAGAGAAACAATGTAACACCTTCCCTATGTCACATAAAATGATTTTTGCTGCTAGAAGTCTCAAAAAGATAGATGCAAGAAAACGTGGAAGACAAAAAAAAGGGTTTTTGCAATATGGTACATTCTTTTCTCCATCCATTTGCTGAATACATATCCCAACACCAGTGACAAGAGAGAAATCAAACACAATTGTTTGACAGAGCAAATGTGGTCTATAAAAGGTGAAGCAAATATTTTCAGACAGCAGCTGGAAGATATTCCATTGTGGTACAACTGGAAGCATCCATGCCAAAACATGACTGGGCAGAGGAGAACCTTCAGACCACTCACTGCTCTCAGAGTTAAGCTATGTTTGGATGCCACCTGGAAGCACTTTGCTTTTACAACATTCTAGAACCAAAATGAAGTTGCTTTCCAGAAGCAGAAACAAAGTTAAATATATCCTTCAGCTGAGTTGCCTGCAGGACCACGCTTGTTACCCTAAGAGAGCCAAAAGAGGCTGTTCAGCAAAGAATCTAGGCATTGGGATGTTTAAGATCTGATTGCCTGGAGAAGGTGGAGGTGTCTGGTGGGCAGGGTGGGACCTGCATGTCTGAATCGTGGTCTTTGCTCTAACCAGCTCAGAGAGGGAAGACACACTGCATGCTCACAAAAGACTCTTTCTGATCAAAGGTCAGTCTTAAAACTTTGATTTTGAACACCTTATAACAAAGTAGGGAGAATGTAAGTCAATAGGAAAAAGCTATTTTTTTACATGGAGGTTTCACATTTTCCTGCAGAGCAAAGAACAGCTGCTTTTTCCTATTCATTCCAGATCTTCTTTGTTGGAACTATCTACTTTTGATTTAGCAGTCACTACCCTAATTGGTGGTACAATAGCTGAAAAAACTTCGGTTTTACACAAATACTGTTTACTAAGAAAACAGGAGATTTTCAGGAGATGTTTTTTAAATCATTTCATAACCTTAAAACAATTCAGACTGGATTTCAAAAGCACTAAATACTGTTTAAATACAATTTTTCCTTCCAGTTTTTCATATCCCATTACTTTGCCACCGATTTTTTTCTTTAGCATTTCCACTCCTGGTTGCTCTGTGTCCTCATCTATGTGCCTCTCATTGACACCTTGGTGAAACTTGAAGGTATCCCTACTTTGCATCATCAAAAAAAACAAACTATCTCAAAGCATTAGCTTTGATGATACAGTGCTGTGTTGTGTGTTAATTCATACTACCACAACACTACCAGGTCACTGTCAGAGTCTTGGCAAGTCCTGCATCTTTCTGCACTGCCTGCAGCTTTTCCCTACCACCACAGGCTGCCAAGCTCATGGTGTCATGGGACTGTTACATGAAAACCATCAGTACCCTTCATTTGCCCATAAAAAACCCAACAACAACAAAACACCAAAAAAAAAACCCAAAAAATACCACCCATCTCTTACTTTCTCACAGATGTTATATCACTGCTGTGGAAAAAACTTTCTTTTGCCCAGTCACATTTTGTCCCTAGCTGTCTTTGAAGTTTCGTCTGAAGGCAAAAAACTTATTAAAAAAAACACTCACCAAACAAATAACATCTTCCCCAATACAGCTGAATGTTTATGTGGTGAAAATTTTTGTATTTGTGAGCATTCAGAATTTTAATCATAATTTCTTTGACATGCAGAAATAAACAGTGTGTGTGAAGCAGCATCCTTTAGAAATAGAATCCCAAATAAAAAAGAGATAGAAGTCAAGAGAAGGCTCTGTTCCCTGCTAAATTAATTACAATGGGAGTCATCAGAATTCAGCAGCACTGATAGGTTTATTTTCATGCCTGCCTTCACTCTGGCAATTCCTCCCAAAAGAACTAATGCTGCAGGTGGTTTGAATGGCTTCCCCTCACCACCAAAGACACACACACACACACACACAAAAAAAAAGATCCAAAGCCAAAACTTCACCCCTGTGAAGGAAGGTGCTGGTGCTTGCATTCAGCTGAATGACAGCAGTGCTCCCTTCACAGAAGCATCTCACTTCTGACACCTCTTCTGCCCCGATGCACTGAGCTGCAGTACGTCCATGTACCACATCCACATTGATCCTGCTGAAGCACAAGCTGCAGCTGGTATTGTTTCTATCATCAAGCAAACACAAATCTGGGATAAGGGTACTGAAGCAGGAATGCCTACATCCCAACAATAGCTGGCCACAGGTCTGAGGGGCAAGGCACAAAAGAGAAATACAGCAAAAGGATTGATATCAGACAGTTAAACAAGTTAACTCACAATCTTGGAAGGCGTAAATAGCTGCAGGTTTGATGCTTAACATACTTAATGTCCGTTGGTACCAAAAAAGATCTGAGGGTAATTTTCAAGAGGTTTTTCAGATCACTTGAAAAAGAATGCTGTCTCTGGTAGTCACCTCTAGCTAAAGTCAGCTCAGAGACAGGATATTTTGCTTACTACAGCATAATTTCTCTGGTAAGGTTAATCATGCTCTTTCCAATTATTATGGAAAACCTATCAGGCATGTTTGACTGTTATAAACAACACCAGTCTATTACCCTCGACAGCAACAATTTTCCCAGACGTCAGTAAATCACTGTATCCCAGCTGTGTGCCAGCTCTTCTTGGCACTTACTTGTTGAACTGAATTTCTCATGCAAGAGGTGTTTGTATGAACCCAAGGAAGGGTTCTCAGCTTGAGCTAGCAACAAGAGGAAAGGCAGCACTGCCATGAGAGCAGATACACACAGGGACAGGGAAGTGGAATGATCCTTAAAGGCATAGATGGAAAGTTTGAATTTGATTAAACTGAAAAATTGGAGAGAAAGCAACTCAAAGAGAAAGGACATGTGACAAGTAAAAAAGGCAAGGAACTTCAGACAGTTCACATCTTCATTAATGACCTAGATGATGGGGCAGGGTGTACCCTCAGTAAGTGTGCTGACAGCAGAGACCAAAGACACTTCCCACAACTGGGAGGAGTGGCTGATACACCAGAGGGTCCTATGCAGAGGAACTTTGACAGCCTGACAGGAGCCTCATTAAGTTTAGCAAGGAGAAGTGCAAACTCCTGCACCAACATAATACTGGGAGTCACCCAGCTGGAAAGCAGCTTGGCAGAAAAGGACCTAGGAATCGTAGTGGACACTAAGTTGAACATGAGCCAGCAATGTGAAATTGCAGCAAAATAGGCAGATGGTATCCCAGGCTGCATTAGAGAATCTGTACAGACACATTAGAAATTGACTGACTTTATCTGAACATAGGTTAGGAATTAAAAATAAAGATAATACAGCAAGTAAAGAAAGAATTTTAACACAGGGACACACAGTAATGCTGGGGACAGATAGGCTTTCTTTTGGCAGATGAAGCAATCAGAACTGGACAAACTGGGAGTGTTTGGGATATGCATATGAATATGAGAAAGGAAATCTTCTGAATGATTACATATATCAGTAAGGAGAAATTTTGGGAGAAATGTTTTATGGTCCTTTTTCCCTGCACAATTTTATTTCAAATGAATGAGATACTTGTGAGCACTGCAGACATTATGTGAAACAAACTTCAGCCTTGTTAATCTTTGTACCTTTTTCCCCTCAGCCTGGGTAGCCTGCAAGTACAGCCTGTGTGTACGTAATCTGGAAGCTCACTTTTACCAATACTGGAGATCTTCCTAAAAGGGACCAATGCCACCCTTGCAAGTTACTGTCAAATACATCACACACTTGCCTGTCATAGCCAACACAGGCCTCCCAACAATTAGACCAGATCTCAGAGATAACAGTGAATCTCAGCCATAACCCTTGTGTCTGCCATCTTTACATTAACCGGAGGAGAGGGAGAAATCTTCAGAATGATAAAGGGACACAATTAAAGAACACCCCTGACTTACTTCATCTGTTATACATGGAGCAGAATCACTTAATATGCTGTTGCATCTAGATCATCGGTGACTGTAAGAAAAGATAAAATTACTGAGTATTTGTTGCCTGACAACATCATAAATGGAGGCATGAAGAAAGACTTCCTCAGAACAGGCACCCCAAAAAAGGAGGGCCTTTGGGGAGGGCGGTTGTTGTTGCTCTGACACTGTTTATCCTTCTGCTCTTCCCAAACAACATTAACCATGATCTTAGACAAGACCTTCTTCAAGGTGATTACATGTAACTCTTCTATTACTGTTGGGTTATTTTAGCACCATAGAGCTGTTGACCATGTAATTCCAGGAAACTATTCAGTGTTTGTTTAGACTTTCAGTTTGTATAGAACCTTGATCAAAAAGATCAGCTAGAAAGAGGTAAGTGTATTTCCTTGTTTCCCACTATTGCTATCATAATCTGAAAGGACACACCATAGAAATATTAATGAATACTTGTGATCCAAGTCAGCAAAAGAAAAGGGGTCCCATACACATACAAAATTAAAAAAAACATTTGAAGATGGTAAATTACATTCTTCTGAAGACAAGCTTTTTTCTAAGCTTATTTTGAAGCCACAGGCAGAGTCCTGCTCTGCTCACCTCCAACCCCCATTCACAGTAGGAGTAGGTTGAGCTGTATTGATCTTAATTTCATACATGCACACACAGGGTAGCTAAAATCAGGAGTTATTTTTGAAATTCTTTTCCATGTTAATAAAGTAGAAGACCTAGAAAAACTGTCAGTCTCAATGAGTCAAAGCTACTGACGTTCTACGTTCTGTATTGAAATTTTTCACTCTCCTAGCCCAAGAATGGCTGACATACCCAAAGATGTTTGATGCAAATTGTGTGTTTAACTCACTTATTCTGTCCAACACATGCAAAGACTTAATTTTCCCCATTTCATGACCTATTTGAGTGCACCATCTAATTTTTATTCCTTTCCATGTGATCTGAATTTACTATTAAAATATTTTTAATATCTGACTGCAATAGCTCAGAATTGATCCAACTGAGTATCTGATTTCAGAGCTTGCTTTCCTTGCTTGAAATGGATTTGAATCTTGATTCCTTCCATTTTTTCCCATGAGAAAGCTCATGAAGTGTGTAGCCTGACAGGAGCTGTTGGTGAGAGGGTTTTGAAAAACAAGCAGAGGCTGTTAGAATTATAATCAGTCTTTGAGTTTTCTTGTTACTTTACTGTTTTCAGGACCTCATAAGAGAAGCAAAGTGCATTCCTGTTTACCTAATCTGGCAAGGTGGTAACAACCAGTAAAGTGAAAAGACAAATCTGCTGACTAAAGGTCTCTAGCAGTAAAAAAAATGCTGGTTCCCTGGTAGCCGAGACATGTTTAACCTCATTAGTGACAGAGGCTGCAGCTACATGGTTAGGAATTTCTGGCTTTATAAAGTTTGAGTGAAATTTTAGCACAAATAAAATTAGAAAATGGCTAAGAAGTTCTTTATCATCTGCTTATTTCTTTCCAGGATTCCTTTCCAACAATTCCTTAAGCTGGGAATGATGACCTGGACATGAGGATTCTTGGCAACAAGAAACGAAAACTCAGTCTTTAAGTCATGATAACTCACAGCAGTATTTTGTGACAACAGCTGGGTATTTCCTCATTACTTGAACTCAAGAAAAGACTCTATTGTCTTCCAAGCAGTCTTGGGAGAGATGTAAACCTATTGGCATAGAGATATTCTAGTATATATAATATATTAACAATTTTTGATATGATAACATGATCTACGATATGATATGGTAACAGATCTATGCAAGCATTATATTAACCACAGTTAACACTTAGGCTAAGTGTGTGGTGGTCAGGTTTTAGTTTAGGTTTGGTTTGTTCCCACTTTCCCCATTCTCTCCCACTTTTTTCTTTTTATTTAACTGCTGACTTGGCTGGTTTTTAGCTCTGATTTAGTCTGCTAGCATTCCTATGCTGAGGAAGCAGGAGCTCTTTGGGAATTATGCTCATGTACAGCTGCATGTCATACAAGTTCCAGCCACATTTACGGTCCATTCTTCTCAATTCTGAACTTTCACACTGCACTCCACTGTGAGGAAGAGGGTAACAGGCACTGAAGATTATCACTATAGCTGCATCTCAGGAAGGCATGAGGAAAATGTGTGTTCATCTCATACACCTATTAATGTATGAGATCCACTTTGGGATAGCTGTCCCACAAATCTGGCCTCACGTCTAAATCTGTCTGTAGGCACCAACTGCATTCTCTAGACGTGGCAGGAGGCATAGCTTGAAAAACAGAAGAGGTAGAGAAGTGGCTCAGTTCTGCAGTCAAAGACACTGCTGCTGGAGCAATAGGTAGGGTGTTCCTTTACCTACATGTAAAGAGTATATAGGGCTCTACTTTCTTTTTATTTGCAGATTGAGCAATGCTGTTTTTTACAAAAAATTGTTGTTCCAGATCAAGGAGCAAGGAGTCAAAGAAACAACAGCAACTCCGATTCAGTTCTGTTCCATTCCGCTCCTGTCAGAAAAAAGTGATCAGGTACGCTTCTACTCAGAATGCTCTGCAAAAACCTATTCTCTGTACAGAGGCAGCTGAGCTCCCAGCTGAAACATCACAATGGCAGGAAGAACTGGTCTTTCCCTATATCCCTCTTGTCTTTCCCACACTCATTTCCTCACCAAAAAAAAAAAATAAAAATGGAGGAGAAGGAACATAATTATGTCTCCACAAAAGGGAGATGAGACAGAATTAGCCTCCTAAAGTCAAACAGTTTTAGCATGCAACCAGAAACTGGATAAGGCACTGTCCCAGGATGCTGATCTAAAGAAAAGCTCAAGATGTTAAAATACCCCTTGCAAAAATGCTGCCAAAATTTTGATTTGATAATAAGCTATGAGTGCAAACAAAATAAGGAAGGAATGCCAGGGCATGGAACATTCCACCGCCACTGTATCTGATCCTGGTACCAAGCTTCAAATGGGATGAAGTCACAGATTTGTGCATCTATCGGGGGATAAAAACCATTTCCTGTGGGTAAAATCCATGTCTCCCTGGAAATACTGCATCTGATGCATATGTTGTTCAGAGGCACTGCAAATTCTCTTCTGGAAGCTCACAGATAAAAACAGTTTCCTCAGAGAAACCAAGATAAATCTTTGCTTCTCATGCGTATCTCAGATTCTGCCCAAAATGAATAAGGGAATAAGAACAATTAGAAGAAAAAAGCTTCAATTAGCATACAAATATCTTGGTAATCAGGCAATAATAGCAAAGGAAATGCAGAAAAAATACATGACAGTTTAATGGGGAATTCTTAAAATATTATATTTTGTAAGGTTTATTGAATTGGGTATGTGACGTTTTAACAAGCTTGTCCCAACATGCAGTATCTTTAAAGTTTGCTTGAGTATAGTAGGAATTCTTTATTAATGAATTGTGACCAGGATTTTGCATTTTGTTCATGGAACAAGTCACATTTTCTGCAAATGCTCACTAAAATGCACATTAACATTTTTTTTTTTATTATTATTTCTTTTATTTATTTAAATCCATGCAACGTTGCTTGCATTTGAAAAATAAAGGAAAGAGAACGACACAAAGAGGAAGGGCTGTCCTTTGAAATGTGAGCTTAACCATAGGGGCTAAAATGCCAAAAATAACTTCTTTCTGCTAAGAGTAGCTCAGTACATGGTATTATGAATCAAGTACCTTATGAAATTACTCTGTAGACACCAATTACTTACACAGTACATAATGCATTTTTCTGCTAGGCAAAATTAAGTCTCAGCAATGAAACCACCATGCCCAACAATTTGCACAAGAAAAATGGAAAGAGGATACATAAATTAGTGGAACAAACGAAAGCCTTATGCTCTGATTTCAGCCAAAACTTAAATCTTAGCAGAAGCAAGTTTAGTGGTCTCAGAACTGAAATCACCATACCCAACAATCTGTGCAAGAGAAAAAGAAAAGGGCATACATAAATTGGTGGAACAAACGAAAGCTCTTTCTGCTACACTCTAATTTCAACCAGCTCTTAAACCCTTGTGGAAATGAGTTTGGTGATTTCAGCTGAATTTCACAGTTAGCATCAGAAAACTAGTTTCAATTATTAGCTACAAATTCATTTGATTAAAAGCCCCTAATCTGGAGATGCCCAGGACTCTGCAAGCTTGTAAATTAAGTTAACATTTTCCTTCACCTCAAGACAGGAGGATTGCTCAGAGCTAGGATTCAATGCACCACGTGTTTTACAAAGATAAACAAGTGCCTTATGTTACTTTAATACTTTAACCTTCATGAGCCACAAAGTATTCCTCTCGAAATATTTAAATATTGTTCTCTGATTGCTATTAGGCATCCACCATACTTCAGGGGAGTCTGGAAAGCAGGAACAACTCTTTTTATCAGAGGTCTCTGTCAATATACCAGACAGAACCTGGGCCTAAAGTGCCCCTCTCTCCCCGCATCACATGAGCACACAGAAGGGGGAGGATGTGAGAGAAGTTAAGCACTGCCACCTTTAAATAAATCCAGTGACTCTTCTCCCCCAGCCTCATATCCAATTGAGCTAGAGGATATGTTTAAATGCAGTTGATAAGTCAAACAGATTTAAGCTTCACAGAAGTATAGAACACAGAAATCTTCCATTAGCACCTTCTATGCCACATGTCTGAGTTGTTTTTTTTTTTAAAGGTACAGTAGAAAATTTTCTTTTTACAGAAAACTTGCAGTATTTGAAATTATGTACCTATAATTTATAGGAAAATATTACTAAAGCCCATTTTTTATTCTTTCACTTAGGCACAAGCTGACATATGGAAGAGAGCTGTAAACAGAGAAAAGATGCACCTTTGGTCATTATGCCCTAGAATAACTTAAGAAGTGTCACTCAGGATTGATGCTGGATGCTCTGCAATGCAGTGGGGGAATTAGATCTGTTATCATTCTTCCTGCTCTAACAAAAAATATAGAAGGAGTGAAACAAGCCATGAGAAATTAACACAGAATAAAAGCATTTGGAAAAATCCAGAACCCATTTGCACTGGCAGCCCCTTGGTTATTAATGCCTCAAGTGCCCAGGAATACTTTTGGCCCTTGCCTTTGTCTGGTGCAACTGACTGATGGAATACTCACAACATGGAAAACAATTACAAAAAATGCAATATTTTCAATCTATTTCCCTGGCAACTTGCAAATCTTTGTGAAATCATACATCCACAGGATTGTATCACTTGTAGAACAATGCCAAAGATTTTGAAGAGCATTAACCAGCATAAACTTGGTCTACCAATAAAGTTAAACTGCAGCTGCTTTTAGCGGGGAGGCATTCATAATAGTTTTCTATTCATTTCAATACTCTGTATTACACTAGTATTCTGACTTTTTTCTCTGTGTGTGTGTTATTCATCTGGACAAGATCTCTTTTCACCGGGAATAACAGAAAGTATGGGATTTATTGCTATAATGAAGTTCTTTCAAATCTCTGTTTTCTCTCTCTAAAGGACAGGAGGATAGGCGTTCATCTCATCAGGCAGCTTATTAGGATTAGCACTGAGTAAGACACCACAGAATGTCAAGCCTATCAGTTACTAAACATGCATCATACAAACTTTGTCTTTGCGAGAACCTCTGCTCTGCATTTGTCATCCACCTGAATAATTAACAAGTACATGCTGCCTGCCAGCAGCTTAGGGAATTAATTTTCCCAGATTAAATGCAGATCACGTCTGCAAAAAACTCAGACCACACACATGCTGCACTACTACCTTTCAAACATTAAAAGCAAGGAAACAAGTTTTAGTATGGTCTCTGCTGAGTCTGACCTAAAACTTACTTATTATAGGTATGACTTCATAATCATTATGAAGTGGTCAGGGAGGTTTTAACACCCAACTCATGCAACAAGCCAACAAGGGACTCTCTTTAGCTGGCATGAGAAGCTATTTAAATAAATCTCCACTCTAGAGTTGCTTCACTGCTTAATGCTATTCTATTCCCAAAATACTGAGACAGTCATAGGGAAAATCTAATGTCTGTAAACACTGAGGGTTTTTTGAACTTGAAGTGTTTACTCTAGGCTCTTTAAAAATAGATTTAGAGATGACAACTGCAGCATGCAATAGCATGTATATTGATGCCAGGGACTAAAACCAAATGAGGTATCTCATTACTTTACATTTTCTGTGATCTAAGTCAACACTTGCCCCAAAATCAGAGGCCTTATAAAGATTGATTTCTATTTGAAATGATAACTATGACTGATTATTGAAAAAGATGATGAAAAACATTTTTTAATGAAAATTGTTATTTTATATGGTATAGGAATATTTATAATGATCTTGGGAAAATATGTTCTCTAAGTACTTAAGTGGACAAAGGATTGAGACTTGCAATTTCCAAGAAACCCTTTCTGAGTGGCCATTCCTCAATGCACTGACAGGTAAGCAGCAGTATAGTGTAGCTGGTACCATTTGCCATGAGCCTCTACCAGTTCAGCACATAGTAAATATCACAATCCCAAAGTTAAAGACGTACACAAAAAAAAACCCTGCAATCGTTCCCAAACAAAAAAAAAGCCAGGAAATAAACCAAGTACAGAGATGGACTTAGCACACTAAATTTCTCAAGATGTAACAGGACAGTCTAAACAAAGGGGGAAAAACCCCATCAATAGACAAAGTGTATCATACTTACCTCTACCTTGCTCAAGGAGTGGAAGTCTACACCCTGTCAGACTTGCCAAGCTTTCTACATTCAGAACTCACAGCAAGGGTAACTCGAGCCGTGGGTATATGAAATGTGCAGGACTGGGACCTCCATCTTAAAGAGAAGCTTCACCTCAGTAAGGCAAACAGCACCTTTCTGCTTTGCCTCTTGTCCTGGGAGGCAGCATTTCTCCAGAACACTGACAGTTCAAGACCTCCTGGGTGCGTTAGTCTGGTCTTCAATTTGCCTTTCCTATTAGCTAAGCTTCTGAAGAATCGTTACCCCTGCACCATCTACCCCAACGTTGATACTAGAGCATCTTCCTTTTGGTTAAATACATTGCAATATTTCTACTACCTTCTTAAAAACTGGAATTGGAGGGAAATTAACTGCACAATTATATTCAAAATACATACAGCACTAATAGATGACCACAGAACATGTTATTCTGATAATTACCAAAGGCAGTGATGAAAGATGACTCTTCTTTTTGCATTTAGTCTGAGCTTTGTACTGCTTGTGGCTCATGGGAATTAATGCACGAGTCCAATCTGAAAGTTACGAATTCAGAAAAGTCTATGTGCACATATATCTATATACTCCTTCAAAAAAAAAAATTAACAAATGACAGTTAAAAAAAACCCCAAAACAATACCTGAATGCTACCACTTCTCCATTTTTAAGAGGTTTCAAGATGTATTACAATAAACTAACATCTATTTGTTATTTAAAACACTGCTACATTTTGAATCTACATCTCCAAAAAGTCTTTCTACTCTCTTAAATTTACTGTCAATAAATAAAGTGATTGCTGCTTCTGTGACCTACATTAAAAACCACCAACTTAATGTGAATGAATTACCAGTTAATCATCAGAGTAAACAAAAATCTATCAAAAAATTGTATTGAACTGCAGTACATATTACATTGGTAAATATTACTGCAATCATCTACACAAAAATCATCTTTTTGTTCTTTATTCATTAATAATCACACTCTCAGACATAAATATTTTGAATAAAATTAGCATAATACATCTACATTTCTTTTCACTTTTGACAAAAGTAACGATATTTTGGCCTCTAATATTACAGCATATACTTTATCCTGGGGAATAACTGAATGCAAAGACACCGTGCTGGGATTTTTTTCTAATTCATGTTCTCCATGTTTAATATTTTGCTACCGTTATTGAAATTTAAATTGAAAAGGCTTGGCATTGTCCACAGCAGAGACCTAGTTCTAACCACAGTATGCCTATCACTAGCAAACTAAAATTGAGGCCCTGCCCTTGGCCCTGGGGCTTAATCTCTGGGTAATGCTGGAAATGTTGTTCCATGCATGGATTAGCAAATTAAAAGAAGTTACAAACCTCTGCTGTGACTTGTCTAACTCCTGCAGTCCCTAGATCATCATCCACAGTTACAGAAATAGGTTTAGCTGTTTTGAAAAGACATGGCAGGAAAAAGCAAATCGACAGAAAGATTTCTACAAACTACAAGTGGGAACTATCCATGACAAAACCCAAGGCCACAGTGGTAAATATGCAGCAGCATTTAATTCAGAATTAATATATCATTTTGAAAACTATCAGATCTCCTTTGTTAAAAGTACCTGGTTTTATTTCATTAAAAAACTGACAAAAACCCCTTTGACTATCGACCAATATGTGCCATTATTTAGAAATTTAGCTAATAAAAATTGCTATAGAACAAATGAATCCAATTTTTTCACTGCCTCAAGTGTTGAAAAGTTGATAGTCACTCCAAACTTTCTGTAATTTTGTTTACATCACAATGTTTCAGCAGAACATTCAAATTGGCTAGCATCTTACATTGCAGAAAACAAACCTTGTGGATGCTTTTATCAAAACTGATATTTATTGATCTCAAAATATATTCAGGTTAATTATTATTATTATTATTTGCCTATTATATGCAAATTTTCTCTTAAAACAATAACTTATACTCCATTTAGAACTTCCTCTTTTGCTAACTATTCCAAGAGAATAAACATCCTCCAGCAACCTTCTAAACAATATTCTCTTCAAAGAGGTGTGCATTACTATCTTAACAAATAGAGAAAAGTCAAATAAGTGAATATTTGTACATTCTCAATGAATATTTGAGGAAGTGAGGCTATTCAGGCAGCTAAATGTTATGCATCTGATAAATTTATTAGGGAGGATGCAACATTATATTAGCTCTTGCAATACTGACTGTAAACCCTTTATGTTTGTATATAAACAAAACTTAATATTTCAGGTAGAAAGTTGCCCAGCCTCTTAATATGAGGTAATTCACTGTCCAACTTTTTTATGAAAGAGCTGCCGCATTTTAAGGAGAAATAAATACTTGCTTGGAATTTATGAGAATCACAACACATGCATCTGTCTCTGTTCTAAGGTAACTTCACCCAAGCACCAGTTGCAGCAGGACCCAGGACAAGTCTGAGGAGCTCACACGAAGCTGAAACCACCATCTTGCCATAATCCTGACACATCAAAAACTGCAGGAAGCAAAGTGGATTTCAGTATAACTCTGTTATACTTCCCAGCCACTCTGTTCCCATGACTTTTCTAGGATGAAACACCACCTCTGACTGCTGCTTTTATGTCCAGCAAACATGATTGTGACTGAAGGTATCTATAGCCTGATGGAAACATGCTCTGTCTCACTAGTGGCATGGCCCATGAATAAAAGATAAGAATTGTTTTTTGTTTGTCAGGGATGGTAGTAAAGGGGACCAGTAATGCCACAGGCTGGCTGCTCAGATGACTCTAAGGACAGAAGGAAGACTCCTCCATTTCCTCAGCAAAAAAAGAAAAACAGAGAGCATCTGACAAGGCTGCATCTACCCAGCCACGTGAGCTTTGTTAGCTAATTAAGACTGTGCTCCAGACAGGCACACAAGCCACTGTGCATAGGAGCTGTAAGAAGGGTTGGAAAAGAGTACATGCTTGGCCATTTCTCCCAACAATTAGATTTTGAGCACTGATTTTATGCAACAATTAAGAGTCTTTCACTGCTTCTAACAATAATCTAGCATGTATTACTTTCCTCTTCTGGTAGAAGGACCAGTAAAACAACTGGAGATTGGTGGCAAAATTACAGGCAGAAAAAATTAAACCAGGATTGTAAAACAAAGCCTGGGAGGCTAACTAAAGTAAAATGTTTTCTGGTGGTTTTGTTTGGGTTTGTTTGTTGGTTTTTTTGCCCAGACCTTCCAGTTATAAATAACGAACAGCATTTCTCTGAAGTACTTTATAAGCAATGATACTGAGAGCAAAACAGTTCTGTAAATGTATTTACAAGCCAGACTTGACCTAATGAATGCCAATGGTTTCTATATTCTGTTACTCAGTTATGCTTCTTGTCTGACCTACACAAACCACTTGAAGTGCAGAGGCTGATTTAGCACCCAAACTCACTCCAGCCACTGTTTGTTTTTCCTGCAGAACTCCAGCAAGGGTCCCAGTCTGCACACACTAAGATGCTGATTCTGCAATACTATTGTCTTTCTCCTAGGAAGTTGCCCAGGACCACCAACTCATTTCCCACAGGCCATCCAGGAGTCAGCAGATGATAATGGGTTTTAGTTTCCACCCACCTGGGCTGCATTCAAACTAGTGACCTATGGTGAAGGTCTCCACAACCCATTACCAAACCCTCAAGCCACTTAGCATCCTCATGTAGTAAGCTTCTCTGGCAACATAAAGTCGAGGGACAGTAAAGAGCTGTCTTTATCTGAAATCTGTTCTCAAGTACATGATCAGTCAAAGCCTTTTGATGCAAGTCCAGTATTACAGGTATTAAATTGGCTGAATATTTTTCAATCAATACTAAAAGCTCTATGAAAGGAGAAAATAGATAAAAATTAAAATACAATATTATGCCATAAAATCTGAAATTAACTTTATATAGCCCTAAATTTTAATATTGTTATTAAGAGATATTAAGGGTCTGCATAGTCCTATTAAAAAGTAAAACGTCAGCAGGAATTTGAAAATGTTAGAAGTGATTCCAACAACATCAGCATTATCATCAAGACATTAAAGTATATCTATTTTTATTAAAGACTGAGCTACACATAAATTACATGTTTAGCACTTAATACTGTATTCACATACAGTGTATTTTCTATTCGCTAATGCTAGACATTTTAATACACAGTTTAAAATATTAGGAAGTGTAAATTATCTTGTGTTAAATATGCCAAGTACTTCAGAAGTGTTAATTAATGTATTATTAAAGCAGTTTTTAGGAGGAGTGAGAAGATATTTTAAGAACTATGAGTTTTGACTAGAGTAAATGCACATATATTTGCAACTAGTTTAACAATTTAATGAAAAGGATCTTGTACTAAATAATAGAAAAGGGCTTTTTGGGGGTGGGGTTTTATGTTTTCTGGTTTTATTTGGTTTTCCTTAAATAAACATACCAAATACTTTGCTAGGTTAAAAAGACTTTCACTGTAACACTCAGCCTTGAATTAATCAGATAAAGATGAAAGTGAAGAATTTTGCCACCAGTGTTTCTTACTTAACTCACTCAGTTATGCCTTTCAGCTTGGTATATTTTATATGAAGGATATCTTGTTAAAACAACTGTTGAAGGCAAGTCATGTCATATCATATCAGCCACAGACCATACCCTATGGGAGCTCAAATATTCCAAAATCTATGTTAATATAATCCTGCCACACAATTCTACTACAGAAATACAGGCGTTTTTCAGTGACGTGCAAGGCTCCATGTAAGTACCACATTATCTGTACGTCTTCCAGAAACGAGGTAAAGCCATCACAAGGATTATACTGAATCAATTTAGGAAGGTAAAAATTGTTAACAAGCACTATAATATAGCTTAGTAAGTGATTCTAATCTCTATTTATCAACTAACAAGGAGACTGCATTTCTCAATGCAGTTTCCAGTACTGTAGGGCTGCCGTAGGACAGCAATGTTCTCTGGCTCAGGAAACAAATGCAACTTCTCACTGAGAGTTTGCAGCTTCCTAATACAAGATTTACTATGCATTACACCATCTGCTTCCACCATTCTTTTTCAAAATAGTTTTAAAAAATACATGGCTTCTTGCCTATCTAAATCTTTTGAGTGTATTTTGCCCTGGTCACAAAAACTAAACACAAATGCAAGGACATCCAGAATCTCTTTTGGAATACTTTCTTCAGAGACAGAGTAATACCTGTTGTAGAATTTTGAACCTCAGAAAAAGCTTTCATTGAAAAATTAACAAAACAGGGAACTATACAGGATACAAAAGAACTATTGAGGTACATAAGTTGTCCACTCCCCCCATGAATGCACTGAGAATTCCCATGTTACAGGGACCAGAAAATTGAAGAGAGAAACCATCATGAGGATGCTTAAGAATTTTAGTAAGCTATCAATTAGGAGTCCTTTCCAAGAAAGTCTAATTTTATTATTTGGGCTAGACCCCAAATCCATTTTATTTAAATTAGGAAAAAACCTACATTATAAAAAAAAAAAAAAACACCAAAAAAAACCACCAAAAAACTTGGCAAAGTCAATTCTGTTTAACCAGGCCACACTGCAGGCTGACATTCAACTCTTAGACTGTATTTTTCAAAATATTTTCTCTTACTGACAGAAGCTGCTATAAAAAATTCGTCTCAGCGTCCAGCTGATGATTGACGGTGGGGCCAGAGAGACTGCAGTAAGCTTAAGTAAGGAAAAAGAGCCCTAGCTGTGCCACAGTGAAGTAGAACAATGTTTTCACACAGTAACACAGTCACAGAGTATGCTGAATTGGAAGGGAACCACAACGATCATGAGTCCTGCATAGGACCATCCCTAACCATCACACCATGTGCCCAAGATTGCTGTCCAAACACTTCTCGAACTCTATCACAGTGCTGTGATCACTTCTCTGGGGAGCCTGTTCCAGTGCCCAGCTCTGGGTGAAAAGCCCTTTCCTAATATTCAAATTAAACCTCCCCTGACACAGCTTCAGGCCATTTCCTTGAGTCCTGTCCCTGTCATCCCAGAGCAGAGATCAGTGCCTGCCCCTCCTCTGCCCCTCACAGGAAGCTGGAACTGCAGTGAGGTCTCACCTCAGCCTCCTCCAGGCTGAACAGACCAAGTGACCTCAGCTGCTCCTCATATGGCTTCTCCTCAGAGCCCTTCACATCTTCACTGCCCTTCTTTGGATAATCTCCAATAGCTTCATATCTCTCCTCTCTTGTGGTGCCCAAAACGTCCCCCAGCACTCGAGCTGAGGCTGCCCCAGTGTAGAGCAGAGCAGGACAATCCCCTCCCTTGCCTAGCTGGCCATGCTGTGCCTGATGCACCCCAGGACAGGTTGGCCCTCCTGGCTGCCAGGGCACTGCTGGCTCAGATTCAGCTTTCTGTCAACCAGGACCCCCAGGTCTCTTTCCATGGCACTGCTTTCCAGCATCTCATTTCCCAGTCTGTTCATGTATCCAGGGTTGCCCCATCCCAGGTTGCTCATTTCCTCCAGCAGTTTTGGCACCATCCCATCATTCCTCACTGGAGAGCCAGGTGGATTTTTTTTTCCCTTTCCCTCTTCCAAGCTAGTTTAAAACAAGTCCCACTAGCTCCTGTGCTAGAACTCCTTTTCCCCTCTGGGACAGGTGCATCCCATCAGATTGTACACCAGGTATTGAGTAGATCCTCCCACTGTCAACAAAACCAAATTTTTTTCTGCTGACACCAACCTGAGAGCCATCCATTGACCTGACAGATCTGTCCATTCCTTACTGATATTATTCAGTGTTTCTGGAAGAACCAATGAAATCACTACATGTGCTCCTGTTCCCACTACCAATCATCCCAGGGTCCAAAAGTCTCTTTTGATTGCCTTCAGACTGCTCTTCGTTATTTTGTCACTGCCAGTAGGAAATATTAATAATGGATAGTATTCAGGGGGCCTAACTAGACCAGAGAGCTTTCCAGTAATATCTCTTATCCTAGAGCCACTGGGAGACAGCAGAATTCCCTGTGTGGCAGTTATGGTCTTCATATTGGACCCCCCCCCCATTCCCCTCAGAAAGGACTTTCCACTCACAACTCCCCTTCTTTTCCTGCTAACAGAGGAAGTCTTGTTGCCAGGTCCAGGTAGTGCTGTTTTAGGATGCCCCACGACCCCAAAAAGACCTTTGCCCACCTTATCAGTTGTCTGGCTGTCTAGTTCCAGAGCCTCCCACATGCTGTAGAAGCTACCAGTCCTCCTTGTCAAACTCTGAGAGGGAGGAGGAACCTTCCTCCTGGTACATGCAGTGACCTGCTTCCAGCCTTCACCTTTACCAGTCCCTTACTGAAGGTCCTTTGACTGGTGACCCTGCAGGGTTCTGAGCCCCTCTCCTTCCCCTCTGCAACACAGGTTCAAGACTCCTGGAAGTCCTGAGACTGTAGCAGCTCTGAAAATAATTGGTGTCTCTCATTTGGTCATTTGAGTAGTATATAACTTGTTCATTTCTTCCTGCTGCTCCTTCACCTGGTGACAAAGCTCTTTCACCACAGCACACCTTCTGCAAAAGCACTGCTTGTCAGCCCCAGCCTCCTGAGGAGGCATCAGACACTCCTAGCAACCTGTGACCTCCAGAGCTACACCTACCACCAGCAGGTCTGGCTGGCTGGCGGCCTCTGACATAACATGGGCAGATAAAAGCACAGCCAGGACAAAATGTTTCTGAGACAAAATAATTAAATAGGCAGAATATTAAAATGAAAGTCTAGAAAAAAAACCAGAAAAATACTCCATCATCCTTTCCTAAAACGTTTGAATGAAAAAGAAGCAAATCCACTGTCTAGATCTGGCAACTCTATACATTTTCCAGTATACCACAGCATATACCTGGACCCAAATTTTGATGTCACAAAAAGCTGTTTCCCCACTTTGTGTTTCTGATATTCCAAATTTTAAAACAATCAAATATTCTTGTTTTAAATCATAAACTGATTTTAACCACTAATCAGACAATGAAGTTTAATCAAAATCATGGTATATTGAATCAAAAACCATCCACAACCATTCAGCAGTAAACAAAGGTAAGCTGAGTGTTTAAAATCAACTAATAACAACAAGTGATAGTCTTGGATCAGATTTGAATTTTTTTCCATTAAAACATCTACATTTTTTTCTGTCCAGGGAAGAAAAAAAAAGCACTACATGGGGAAGCCTTTCTTCACCCAAAAGAACTACAAAAAACCCCACAGAAAAAAAAATCTCGAAAACCCAGAGAAGCCACAAAACAGTGTTTCATTTGTTGTTAAGGAAAGGGCACTGAAGTGTTTAAACCAAGTGCTCCTCTGCTGTGTCGTGATTGACTCTGCAACTGAGAATGCAATTACCTACTTGCATTAAGCAGTTAAATCTCTCCATAAGTGATTTCTAGATGGATATGGAACTCAGAGGCCTTGTTTTGTTTTCCAGAAATGTTACAACTGCAGTCAGCACATCTTCAGTGTATCTGACCAATCTGTAAAATCTTAACAGTAAGCTGGCACACAAAATATCTTTTATCTGATCCATAACACCGTAGCAGCCATGGAAGACTCCTTTCCACTCATCTAGGTGTTGTGTTTGGGTTTCACTATATCCACACGTTTTTCAGCCTCCTCTAGTCTGAGAAAACTGTATTATTTTCTTTTGTGAGTTTGCTGGCACAATGACTAGGCATGGGCCCTCCTGGTCCACTCTCCACAACAGACTATTCTACTCCTGTGAGACAATGCCAGCCTTGTTCTCCAGCTGCCAGGAGCAGAAGCAAAGAGCATGAAGCCCTGTAGTTTTGATCTCATCCTCTCCAGTACACACAGAAGCTGAAGCAAAAGGTACACAGTTTTTTCCATGTGTTCCAAAGTATCTTTTACTTTCCTAGCACAGAAGGCTGTGAACAATACAGTTCTTAAGCTTCCCTGTCACCCATGAGAAGTGCTTGAGCGTCCCCTTAAGGACCACAGGACTGTCCACACCTGTCCCTGTCCCCTCACCAACACAACAGTCAGCCTCTGCCTGTACCATTCTTTTCAGCCACGTTTCTTCTGCTTCAGCTGACTTGCAGCTAACCAGAGACCTTGCCCCTGTACCTTGCACAAGTTTCATTTGTCTCAGAAAGCATGTTACCCATTCAACCCTCTCAAGCCCAAGCCAGCGCCCCTGGCTCTACAGTTTTGAAGAACTGGAGTTAACAGATGCCCTTTTTTCTATTCTTCTGAGCTCTCTTCATATAGGCAAGCTATGAATCAAACAGGAACAATTTAACTTTTCTGTCATACGTGTTTGTGTGTCCCTGAATAAATATACATGTACACACCAGTGTGACAACCAAACTCACACATGTCTGCAGACAGAATTAGCTATGCAGTGCAAGCTACAGACTCAAATGATGATCCACCCACATATCCAGACGGTACTCATCCTAAATACCTAGTTATTTACACTGAATTTCTAAATTGCAAACAGTGAACTGCCTTCCATCACAAATATTCTTTGATGAACATGCTACAGATATTTTATATAGCCTTATTTTAACTGTATTATGACAAATAGCTAGAGAGAGATGGCAGAATAGGTACCAACTAGATGGGATTAATGCACCCAGGAATTAGTGACTATGCAGGACACAAGGCAAATAAGAGGCCATTCTTATGGCAACTGAAATAGTAGCTGCTATTACCTTTAGCTATCTAATAAAGACCTATTTGTCTCAAGGAAGATAGATCTTATTGAATTTGTATTAAATCAAATCTTGCTCTGACAATTTGAAAAATAATTTCTGGAAAAGTCACCCAATTATTCTGGTAGGAACTAAAAAGTATAAGTGTGACAGCACTTTCCGTTTTCAAGAAACATTACCAAGAGTGAAAGCAGATTGTTGGGGTTTAAGGACATAAAAAACTTTAAATGACAGGAAAAAAAAAATAAAATAAATAAAATTATTCAAGCTATTCAGACTTTTTCTTAACAGTTCTTGAAAGATGGTGGTATATGGGGAAAGGGGTTAAAAAAGGCTTAGAGAAAAAACATGCACTGCACACTTACAAAAATTGATATCACACAGCAGAACATGTTTTGAGAAAATTGTGTCATACATATACAAATCAAGGGGGTATTTTTCATCTGACTAGAACGAGGATAAAAAACCAGCATGATTTTCACATTCTAAATCTGCTTTCAGACATACCATTGAAAAAGCACTTGCCAAAAAAAAATCTGTAAGCAATAGCATGATAGCTCATTCTACCACAATATTTTATTTCACCAGTGTGGTGAAAAATTACAACTTGGACCTAAATTTTCTTATGTTTATTAAGAGTATTGTTCACTACCACATAACAAACATTTTAACACCAGTATTTATGTTTTAACTGGTATTTTTTGGGTCCCTTGCATCTGAGACCATAATTGAATTATGTTGAAGAGTTCCCCAGTTACGTTCCTGCTTCATTGTATTTAGCTGTTTTGCCTGGCAGAGACTTTGCAGTGCCATCTGAAATGCACAGTGGTCTCCCAAACACAAGCCTCAAGCCAGGAGAAACATTGCTGGAAGCGATGGGTACATTAAAACACTACCAGGCACTGATCTACCCATCCAAGCATTCCCTAAAACTCTACAGAGGGATGTTCCTGCCCCAAGAAAGGATGCAGCCATCTTCCTAGGGCTGGAGGCTAAGAAACAGTGAGTACAAGCAGTGGTAGAGGAAGCTATAGGGATTGCAATATTCAGTAATACAGGTTAGCGGTGGGGAGAATTTCAGTATCAAAACATAAGTATGAAGTAGGGGAAGGAAATAGTTAATTCTAGTTTATAGTTACTACTGTGTTTGGCCTAAAATAAAATAACTTTCCAGTCTTAATGTCATCTTGCTACCTTCATGCAATATGCAACACCTGCATCAACTCAAACTATGTTTTTCATTCTAATGCAGATGTAAAATTTTGCTTAAACATAGCAATAAAGGGCTGATATTTGCATACATTGGATTTGGTCATCCAAACTGAATTTAGTTGTTTGTCAATCAAAAATATCTTCACATACGAGTCATCAAAGCAAGTCAAAACACAAAGTCATAAACACTGTATTGTGGGTACAAACAGGAGACATGATAACCATCACTAAGCACTTACTAATTTACTTTAAGATTTACAAACTAGTCTTAGATAAGAACATGGGAAAAGTTAAAACAACATTAATCTAGAAGAAGCTACATACCAAAAAGAATTTTACTATATTTCACCAAATCACCAATATCTTATCCAATATGTATCTGTAATGAGGTCTTACCTTTACAGTAAGTGCACTTGAAACACGCAGAGCATCAACTCTTAATGCAGAGGGGCCCTTGTAAAGCCCTGCTTTCCCTCTGCAGAGCCTGACACTGAACAGCATTTTCTGCTACACTCCAGCTTACTGCAAACATCCCAACAGCACGTGGATAGAGCATTCCTCGGCATTCAGGAGTCAGACCACACGCATCAGGACCGTGGTGTTCTCCAGCAGCAAGTAAAAGAAAACAACAAAACTCCCACTTGCAACCATGAGCGTATTGCTGCTGTGCCACCAAGGCCCCATACAGATATTTGCAGGATCTGCTTGGCCAGTGCTAACTATCCTTTGGAAAGCACTCAGCTCAGGAGGCTCTACAAGCCTGGGAGCTCAGAGAAGGTCACAACCTCCTTAAACTGCTCCCGAGAAAAAGGGGACTTATTCTAATAAAAGCCAACGCATTGAAGAGTCAGCCAATTCCCTTATAAAAATTCTCTAAACATCTGTACAACATGATATTTGATCCCCCTTCTTGTGAATTCTTAAAAGATTCTAAGAGCAAAGTCTCCCTCGAAGTAACATCTATCCCTTGGCTTCAACCTAAAATAGATTGTATCTGGTGTCAACTAGGGGGAAGAATGAAAACTAGTTCATTGCTTGGACTAGTTTTATTCTTGTGATAAAGGCATTGCTGCAGGAATGAGCCAAAATATCTAAGCAAGAGAAATTGAAAAATTTGCAGTGTAGAAAATTCAGGAAAGTTAATGTAATTTTCTACATTTTGGAATATATTTCATTTGACTAGTGACAATGTCAACAATTAAACTTCAGTTTAACCTTCAAAATACAACCTAGACCTGGAGCAGTTGATTAGCTCTTCTTTTGACATCACACAACATTTTTCTTTTACAACTTTCAAGTTGTGAGGAGGTGAGGCAAAAAAAAGTCAACGTCAACAATGGAAAAATCCCTATCTAATGAAGTTGCCTTAACCTGTGTAGTAAACTTAAGAGTTTTTGCCCATTACACAGTACCACGATCCCATAAGATACAAATCTACCAGCTGTGAACTTCACAGCCATTCAGTAGCACTCCTTTATGGATGATTTTCTGATTCCATGCCTTTTCCAGCCATTCCAGTGCCAGAGTCAGCACTGATGCTGATGCGCGCTCTGGATTCGTGCCTGATGCTCCCCAGAGTGATATGAATCAGAACATGTGTCAGCATGTAACAGAACCATCACCAGTAATCAAGCAGCAATGCAGCAGCTCTAAAAGCTGCTGCCCCAGGAAGCAAGGAGGCCTCCTGCTATGAGAACCATAAAATGCTCCCTTACGCATAAGATCTAGGTGTTGCCCAAAGCACACAGCAAGGCATTGTGCCTGACTAGATTCTGATTGCCAGGCTTTTCTCTGCAATATTGGTTGAGAGATTTTGAGGGGGTGAAAAAAACTTTCCAAAAGTAATCTGATCTTTGTTTACATCATTTGATTTAAAAGCAAAGGAGATCAGCCATGTGAGACTTAGCACTGTCACAATCAGGCAAATCACACCATCAGCAGGATTCTATGGAGACCCAAACTGAAATAAGGAAAATATGTCAAATATGTCAAGCAACTCAGATGATTAGGTTTCTCACTCTTAATGCAAGTCTACAACAAGAATAACTGAAATGACAAAAAATTTAATTATATTATGAAAAATAGGATTGATTTTTAAATGCAGTACAGCTCTTGAGTCTCTTTATCCCAATGATTATTCACTACAGAGTCGAGGAGCAACTAATGTCCCTTCAACTTCTACAATAGGAGTCTTATTTTGTTGAGCTCTGAAATCAAGAATAGTGAATTACTAAAATCAGATGAGGCCGGCATTAGGAGCATTTTGCCAATAGAGCAATCTTGGTACACCACTGTGGCAAAGCACTAAGCATGTAATCAGCTATATCAGCAAAGATCAGCTTTAGACTCATACAGGAAAGTCATCACTTTTTAGCAAAACAAGCAATATCACTAAAAGAACAGTTTTGCAAGTAAAATAGTATATGTGTAGAGGTTTCTGCTGATGGATCTTTGTCCAAGATATACAAGGGATACTACCTCACTTTGATAGCTCCAATTGATCAAGCTATACCAAACCACTATAGACTTGGCTTGTATCCTGCTCCTAATCTTAGTTCAGTATTTCCTTCTGTACCTACTGAATAACAAAACCCATTCAACCTGCCAAGTTAGCAAAATATGAATGCCCTTTTTTTTAGTGTAATATCTAGCTCAAGATGTAGAACACAGCAGCACTCTTGATGCAAAGGAAATACTGCTAGACAAAGCAATGGTACATGCTACACCAAGCAGGTTACAACCAGCCCATTGATCAGTACTGGTCACTGATTACACGGGTGACAGGCTGCCTAGTGAACAGCCCAGTGCAGAGAGTGTCTGCACGCCTGTGATGCTTCCACACAGCCCCAGGAATACCAGGCTGCCAATCTCATTGCACCCTGCTGTTCAACTGGTTACACAAAGTCTTTCACAGCTCAAAAATCTTTGTGCTCTCTCTCCCTGTGCCTGGACCATCTATATGCTTCTCACTGAGAACTGCAAGTGGAGAGCAGTCCCAGCAATGACAGATTTTCTGCAGGAGAAGGGGGAGCTGCACAACAGCCCCTCCCTTCCAGCCATGTGAAGCAGGCTGTACAGTGGCTTACATGAAAGGATGTGCAGAAGGGACAGAGACACAGACAGCAGCCTTTCCTAACACTGCAGTGACCTTAGAGGTAGCAAAAGTAATAACTATTATTGATGAAGCCCAGTGAAGTCACAAGGCTTGCAGGACTACTGCCCCAGGCAGTAAATGAGTCACTGGAATTTAGCAAGAGGGTGGAAAACTGTACAGAACACTTCTAGGCAAGGAGATAATTGATCAATGTATTGAAATTCAGCAGCACAAGACCTGCACAAAGATGTGTACGGATCCTGGCTGTGAGTCAGCTGTGGAGAAAACACACTGCAGTGTCACAGCTAGCTACGGACAGCTACACGAAATTAATTCATTCAACTGCTGCTCCATTCCCCACAGTCCATTTAGCTGACTTTTGTGCGGAGGTAGGGGAATTTCACCTTTTATATGGATGCAGCTGGAAAGACTACACGCAAATTATTCCCAGTACACAACACATACTCTAAGTAGTGCAGCCTGATTAAATGGTACATGATACAGCATCTTAAACTACTCTGCATCGCAGTCTGTAATCTCAAAGATGGCACAGACCCAACATCACTTATGAAACCATAAGAAAAAGTTCAATGAAACTATAACAGGCCAAGGTACCTCCTTTCATGGGTCTCCTGTTGCTTAATGTGCAGAAAATTTGAAGTGTGATAGACTATGTCTTTCCCTCTTGTTGACCAAATTTTTTGTTTGGTATCCACGAGAAATTTATTCCCTACTTACCAGAAATCAAGGACAAACCTTAATTATATAATTTTTAGTTTATATGGTAGAGTGGTTTTCTTGTTATTTGTTATTTTGGAGTTGGGTTGGGGGTTTTTGTTAGCTTTTTGGAACAATAACAGAGAATTACTTCATGCCTAAAACAAAAATTTTCACCTTACTATTGCACTCAGACAGAAGTATGCTTTATGCTTCATTGTCTTTTTCCTTAGAATTACTGAATTTTCTTTCTGTTCAAAAGCATGTGCTCTATGTGTGTGCATATATGTACATGTGTGAGTGTGAACATTGAACTTTTAAGACCACAAACACCTGACGAATATCTGCGCAACAACAAAAATAAAATTTTACAGAAAGCAATGCAAGTCTTGTTTTCTGTATACCAGTTTGACATGATGCAGACTTTGCTAAATATTCATGTGTTTTAACTGGAACACTATTTGTCTTACAGGGAAAGCAAATCAGTATTAAATACTTTAAGCAGACTATAGACAACACTATCATAATGGAATTTTAGCATGTTTATGATAACAGCTTCTTTATAAATAAGTTTAAAGTTTATCAATATGGCTGTTTCTGGATGTGAAACGAGAGCTGTGTCACTCTTGCATTATAAAACCCTATGGCTAGGTAGAAGAATTCATTGACTGTTAAATAACAATTTAAGGCTTAAAATTAGGCAAGATACAGCACTGTGAAGGGCTTCTAAGTAGCCAAATAAAAACCACCAATATTTAGAACATGATTCTGAGGTTCCCATTTTGGGAGGTGGAAGAAAAATGAGGAATGAAATGTTAACTGAAAGGTTCATTTTTAGTAAACTCTGAACTTTCTTTTTTCAATAAAACCTTATGCTTGCTGATTTAATCTTCTAGTCATCCAAAAAACACAGGCAGTTCTAAATAAAAGCACCATTTGTAAAAGAAATTTAAAATAATTCATTAAGGAAGAAAACTAATATGAAAAATGTTAGGATTTCCTGAAGTTACCTATTTGCTCTTCTTTTTAGATAAACACAGTCGCTAAATTAGCTAATCATTTGCAAATAATCTAGCTTTGTTTCCAGAAAAAGCTTTAAAAAAAAAAAAAAGGGGGGGGGGGTGAGGAATTCACTAGTAGCCATCACTACAGATGCACAAATTTTCAAAGGAGAATTCTCAGTATTTCAACAACATCACTATGCGAAACGAGCCTGACATTACTTGAAAGAAGGCTGCAGCCATCTCACAGTGCTGCAAGTAAAGAGTGTGCTCATGACTCACTGCCCCTGCCTGGTTGCAACTCATCAGTGCCGGCAGCCCTAATCTGCTCCCAGACATTATGACCAGCAGCTCTGATATATGGATTAGATCTACCCCAAGTACTCCGCGCAGGGAGAGAACTCCATGAGCCCTTTATTCCCTACGGAGTACCTGTGCAGGAGAATAAATCAGTGATATGAAAGAAAACATGAAATCCTTCCCAGTAAAATTTGCAGATGACACAAAAGATAATAAAATGGTAAATACTGGGGAGTTGTCAGTTCCACAGATTGCATGGCAGCCTGGGCTCACCTGAATAAGATGTGTTTTAACACAGCTGAGCACAAAGCTGTCTATCTCATAACTAAGAGCACACATTCCAAACAAAGACAATATAATAAGCCAGAAAGAGGCATATGGATGATGGTGGATAACCAAATTAATATTAGCCTACAGTGCAATACCCTGACTAGAAGAGTGAAAAAGATCCTCTGATGTACAAGGAAGTAAACACGGAGTAGCAATAGGAAAGGATTATATAAATCACTACCGATGCTGAGACAGAGAACCTTTCTGTTTCAAACAGCATGTAACAGCATGGTTCTAGTTTATATCTGTGATCCCCAAGCATTCCCACAGGAACAACTAAAGGACTATACTAGTATTCAAACTAGAAAGCCTTAATCACCTACAAGAAGCATTCAAATTCTGGAAAATTTGCCTTGCTAAAAATGAGGAACCCATGTCAAAGAGGAGGATAAATGATTACTGGTTTACTGTCGACAGATATTTAAATGGACTGGTGGAAGGATATGAGCAGTATCACAAATACTAAAGGAGAACATTTCAGCTTCTTAATGCTGGATTTTGCATGTTTCTGCTAGATAAAATTAGAAAAATTCAGATAAATAAGGTAACAATACTTAACTAATAGTAAGGACTGTTCATCCTAAGAGAAGCAGGACTTTGTTTCCTCTGAAGTTTTTATAATCAGCATTTTCCTTCTAAAAAGAAGCAGAAGTCACAAGACTATGCCAGTCTTATACTGTTATTTTAAAGCATATGAAAACAAAAAGTTGTAACTCTGTCATTCAAAAGCATAATTAAAATGCTCCAGGACAGTTTTGTTTCCACAACTCCTGCCACTTATTTGAGCTTTACAGCAGGTATTTGGCTAGCTCCTTATATTTGTGGGACAATTATTTCCCCTTTCCCGTTATGGAATGATCATTTAAGCTGTTTGTAAACCAAATTAACTGCTCACTCCTTTCCCAAGTCATATTTTGGATATATTTGGTATTAATGCTTCTGTATTTGTGGAAAGCAGCAAATTACTGAAAGAGCATGGGAAAAGTGAAACCTTGCTGAATACACAGAATAGCTCAGTCACAGATAATTTGAATTGATCTTTCCATTTCAGAAACCAGTGATATGACTTGTGAAAAAAACCAAAACACTACAAAACCACACTATTAAAAAAAACCTTCAAAAAACCACAGGAAACAACACAAAAAGACCCCTTCATGTCTGAAATCAGAAAGAAATGCAAAAGCAATTTCAGTACAATATCTAAAAACCTGTATTAACAGGGAATTAGCAAATTGTGACTAATACTGTATTGAAAGGGTGTGGTTACAGGACCTGAACACCCAGATACTTTAATGAAGGTAATTGCCTAATTCATCAATTGACCAATACCAAGTTCAGTTCAGAATTTGACTCAGAATATGTATCACAATTTGATACTGCAAAGCTGAAATGGATCTTCAAAATTTGTATTCAACTATCAACTGAACAGCATTTTGTGAACCCAAATATGGTCCTACACTTTTCAGTGGAAGAAAGTTTTCAGGTAACATGTATGCATCACACCTACTCTCTATTCAGGCTACATCACATTAATCTCAAAGTACAATTTTAAAGCCAGTGCAACATCTAACTGCATCATAATCGTAATATGACAAAATTTCTGTTACTAAAAAATTATATTTTTGAGTGCTGTTCTCTCAAATACTCCAATCAGCCAAGGATTAGAGGTTCAACTTAATACTAGCCAGTGATCATTAATCATTTTAAAGTACCACAGCTAATCTTATTTCTTACCCAGAGAAAGCCCACTCACGTCTTACATAAGGGAGATGGCTCACTTCTGAACGTGTTTTAAATTCGGCTTTTTCTTCCTGCAAAAGACCTCTAGAACACCTCAGAACACAGAGCCCACAGATATGCTCAGTGCTACACAAAGGCAAGAGCAAACATAGGCAGTGGTAAGAGGGATAAAGTTTTTCCAGGCAGCCTCACACTGAGGCTGTAAGGATCATTTGACTTATGTTAAAAGCCTGTCACATGAGTACAGCAGTGGCTTCTCTGCCTTTTGCTGACAGAGAATGAATTGGGTTATAAGCTTTCAATATCTTCTGAGGGTCAAATTTATGAAGAGGAGATATCTAGAATCTTCTTCAAATACAGCTATTAAATTCACATTGTGAGAAGTAAAATCAAGCTGTGAAGTGATGGAACATTGCTGCAAAGTGAAATCCACTGTGGAAGAAGATACGGCCTCTCCTTCCTGTTTTACTAGAGCAGAGGAAACTAAATAGCAGCTTCTTCAGTTGTTCTCTCAAGTTAACCCATAAACATGGGATCCTGAAGCAATTGTTGGAAAAAATACTCATGTACCCTACAGCCTTAACCTGAATGACAGTCCTGTTGTCCTACACGTTATATGTTCCTGGAGCTAAAATAATTGTTTAAGACTAGCATATCTTTTCCTTAGCTATACAGCATCAGACAAGTCAGAATATACAAACAACAATCCTGAGAAGTCTTACGCCTTTCTAAGGCAATTTATGTGCAGCTCCACAACTAAGATACAAGGTGGAGAAAAATAGCAACTGCTCAGCCATCATCAGCCTTTCCATGCTGCTTAAATGACTATACTGATGTGAACCAGCATGCCCAGCTGCCAAGGGGCCAGCTGAGGGTTCTAACATACTTTGACAAAGACACAGCTCTCCATTTGGAGCCCCTAGCTCCTCTTCTTCAGGTTTTTTACAGCTTTGTCCACATTGAGGTGATGATGGGCACTGCAGACAACTTCAAGCACCCATCATCCAACCTTCTGCACCTGGCTGAATTCCCTCACTAGAAACCCCATGAGAGCCTGTTAAAAGGCTTATATTCTCATTTGTGTTGATTAGTATGGCCATTAGATTTCTCATGTATGCAAACCAATCCTGAGTTTGTTATATCAATCTGATAAATATATAAATCTGAATCCAAGCCTTTAGAGGCTGAATGGAATAGCTTAGGCTTGAACTTCCTTTTCTCATTTGTAGAAAAATTTATGTGTTTGATTCAACATTGAGTCTGACAGGAGCTTGCTTACTTTGGTCTATCAAGTTTTGATGTTTTGAGCATTTACAGGCTCAGGATGAAAATGTGTATGCAACCAAGCGACATGTTCCAGGACAGGTTGCTCCTGTTAGACTGAAATCACTGAGCCTTTTTTCTATGTCCATTTCACTAACTTGCTGAGAAATAAAAAGAGCTAATAAGACTATAGCTGTATTTGTGGGATTTAAATGAACTAGGTGTTTTCCTTACATATTTATTCCATGCTCTTGATTTCACAAGAGACAGCTTACTGTAGAACTCTTCCCTGTTCTCTGTATTCCTGAAGAGACACATGACCTTCAAGTCTCCTTAATATGGACAGGGACAAAGTAAGGGAGAGATGATTCTTCCACCCTTGCTTGGGAGATAACACAGAACATTCCCCCAGGTGATACCCTGAAGGGCCATTTTTGAAATGACTTCCAGGCTGAGAAGAAAAAACCTCAGGATATCCTCTTCTTGTACTCAACAGGTCCCCTGCAGACAAGCAGAACTGCTCTATTTTTGACATGCCAGTATTCTTTGTAATTTAGCAACAAAGAAAACAAGAGCATGGGCAAGTAGCTCTGCTCCTCTTCAGCTGTGTTTGGGAATCATCTACCCAGGCTTTGTTCACTCCTTGACACTTCATAAAGGTGATGACAAGTGCAAAACAGGAGTATCTAAGCAAGCAGAACAAAGATTTTTCAGTCTGGGCAGAGGGAAAAACCTTGGCAGTTTGGTCATAGTGAAGTAGTTAGAACTGAACAAGAAATACCTCTTTTTGTTGTCAATTTTGTTTGACATCACAAAACAAGAGCCTAGACATACCTTGCTACAGCTGGGAGGACTGGAAAAGAAAAGGAGAAATATTCAGGAGTTGATGGACAGCTGTATTCCAGGCCAGTAAGTGACAGGCCTCTGGTTTTCCTCCATAGCTTGAGATGAGTCCCTACCACTTGTGAACATAGAAGTTATTTGAAATTATTTTGAAGCTTACTTTAGATCTTTTTAAAGAGCATATTTACATGTTTAGTGACCTAAAAAAATCTTTCTGCAATATATTTTTTTTTTTAATAGTACTAGAATGCATTTACTAATACATACTTTTAAGAATTTTAACCAATGGTTATTTCCAGTATTTATTAGCA
The DNA here is from genome assembly GCF_971803275.1 of Cyanistes caeruleus. Classification (NCBI taxonomy): domain Eukaryota; kingdom Metazoa; phylum Chordata; class Aves; order Passeriformes; family Paridae; genus Cyanistes; species Cyanistes caeruleus. The sequence goes on along the minus strand of NC_141706.1, from coordinate 42,766,312 downwards.
CTAAAGTTTGCTCATAAATGTTACTTCCCCAAGTGTTTTCTGAAAAGTATTTTTGGCATAGAAGGTCATGGTATGATCCTCTAAAATTTTTACAGAAAGGATCAAAATATCTCAATTTCAATGGCTAAGTAGCTTTACACAAAATACTTACAGCGGGTACATGCTTAAGCATAAATCCAGAGTAGGCTCTCTGCATAATACTTCTTTAAATTTTAAAAATACTCGAGGGAGAAAAGTCAAGCTCCATGATTCTCTGTCCTGTCCTGGTCTGTCTGGCCAGCCATTAAAATTCCCTTACCTTTCAGAATAATCAGTTTGCTGCTTTGTGCCCAGCCCAAAAAATTATCCTGCATGAGAGAAGAGTCACACTGCCATCTCTGTTGACACTTAGTGGCATTTTTAGATCCATTCTTCCTTTCCCAACCTAATCTAAGGAGAGAGACTGAGCATATGAGATGCACATGAACATCTAGTACCAAATGTTTGTACGTCTTGAAACGCTGAAGGGAAAGGCTTTCAAAGCTTTACGAATGTAGCTTGATTTTTTTTTTTTTTTTTTCTCTTGGTAAGTGAGCAGTTTTCAGCAACTTGTTATTATATTTTTGGAAATAAATTACTATAGTAATAAATTACCAAAAACATCCAGGACGAAGACAGAAAGAATGCCAGACACCTTAAGCAGTGTGGAAGAAGAAACAAGAGAAAATTTCACTAATCAAAAAGGACTCTATGAAAGATCTAGCTGCTAGCTTTCCAAAATAATCCATGTTTTTTACAAGCAAGATGAACTGGGCTATAATACTTCATAATCCACATTTCGGGAATGACATAACATCAACATTGTTTCACAGCCAGTCTGATTTTTGGATTTTGCCTTTTTTTTTCCCCAAAAAGGTTATTTTGCCAATTTTTATTTGCAATTGCAAAGGAGCATCAATTATTTCATTTTATGGGCAGCACAGCTAGCTGGTTTGAAGTATACTGACCATAAATTATACCTAATTAATAGAAAAAACTAAATCAAGATAATCAACTATATTGCAGCATTCAGAGTGAAGCCATCACTGTATTTAACACTCATGACCAACTGTGCCAAGTTTTCTTATTTCCACAAAGTTTCAAAATCTTGAAGTTGTTCTAAAAACTGATATAAATATCGCACAACAAATCTGTTTCATACGTTTAAATAAATGAATATATTTTTATGCTTACTGAACTTACAAGAGAAGCAAAAACACTGAAATTAAGTTCTGTGGTGACATTTAAAATCACAGTAGATGCAGACTGCTTCAGTTACCCTGGACACTGCCATTATTTAGAGATTCAGAGGGGATAAGCCACAAAAAATTCAAAAAGTCCAGAAAGTATTTATGTCTGTGTAAATCGGGAATAAGTCATATCTCACACCAAAAGTAGTCATTCACAAAAAAAAAAAAAAGCCAAGCAAGAGGTCAGTTTTTCATTTTGGCTCACCAAGTTACACTGATGCTGTAATTATTTTGATAAATCTAGATTTCTCTTTTCCTCTCACTTCTGTAAACCAAAACGATAGTCTTCATTTACATCGAAGTAACAGCTTTTACTGATGTGGTTGTACCTATTACTAAAAGAAAAGATTCAGGAAACAACAGCAGGTTATAGAATCAAAAGAGGGAATGAGAGAACGTGATCTAAAAAACTGTAATGAGTATGAATGCCCTTGCCAAAAAAACATTTTGTTTTAATGCAAAGTTCAACTAATTTTTAGAATTTAATGGGTTATTAGAAAATGAAATGTTATAGAGAGGATGATAATGGTAACACTGGTAGACAAAACAGGAATATAGCTGGAGCATGAAAAGCAAGCACTAAGTGACAGAATGCAGTTTCAAAATCCAGTGAGATAACAGAGAATTCATAATGCATTTGCAATATATTAATACAAAATCATCTGCAACACACCTGTCAAATGTATACTTTTCGATTCTGTGTTGAAATAGATAATTAAATCCTTCTTGCAGTAAAATAGAAACTTCACTGCTTGCAAAATTAACAGAAGTCAAGCCCTTTGCATTTGCCTGCCCAGAGCAATAGCATTTTTGTCAGAAGCACCAGTAATGATCTTGAGTTACGCACAAAAGCGGGCTCTGTTAGGGCAACGGACAAAGGCAAATGACTGCAAAGAAAGAGGACTCAACTTCAATTTAACTGTCCTGTAAGGTACATACTAATTAGCTGAAAAGCTATGAAATCCTAGCTAGCATGTTAAGTCTGCTACATGACAGTATAATTTGACTTCTTAAAGGATTATGCAAATTACAACTCATCATTCCATTACATGACTGAAAAAAAGTGACAGCTAATTTATACATAACACACCTTTCAAATCCCTAAGATGTGAAGCACCTGTGCAATACATTTTGCCTAGATTTTCTAGCGTGTACACTCTTGTTTATTTCACTGTACAGAAGCATACCTAAGAGATTTAGTAAAGTCTTAGGGTTTTTTTATTCGCTTTTTAGCTTTTAGAGCACAATCCCAAAGAATTAAACAACATACTTCTGTCCCTGCTGTAGAGGTTTTGCACACAAGAAGTGTATGGTTTCAACACACGTGTAATTTCGGAATAGCAGGAGAGCACGAGCACTAAATGCACGAGCTAGAGGCAAGACTCACACAGATTTCAACATACTTCTGGTAGGTAGATTCACAGTAGATTCCGTCATATCGGTAGATTTTCCTACATTCTGATTGGTTGGGCAGAGGATGCTGGACAGTTATTCTGTAGAGGCATCAAAAACAGATAGACATGACTAGAGGATCTCTACAGGTAACTGTAATGCAGGACAAATCAGTATGTTGAAATTGATTTTTTAAAATTTTATTTTTAAATTAAATGCCTTTCTGATCTCTTTAAATCAACTGCCTTGTGCACATAACACCCACAGTTTCCACTTTTCAAAATTTGCACTGAGAGTAAACTAAACTTCAATTCTCCACAAGAATGGTGTTTTCTCCCCATCAAATAAAAGTGGAAGAGGTATGGAATTTTATAAATCAAGTTGATATTTCACATAGTTTACTTAATTTCACATATACAGTAGCGCTTATAAAATTGATTATTTATTGTTTACTGTTGCAATCCTTCCTCAGGCAGAACATTCATTTATGTCAGCTGGGAGTTTGTCCAGACAAAGACCAAATAACCCTCCAATTTAAAATGTCAACAGCAATTCTCACATTTGCACAGAATGAGGATGTTGTGGTATTATGAGGACTGTGATTGAAGGTGCTCAGCACCATCTGAATAATGCCATATGTTCTCGGATCGACTGAAAGAAAATGAAAGTGATTGGCAGCAATCAGGAGGTGCGCAGCATCTTGTAAAATCAGGCCCTAAAAGATTTGTCAATCATTCTCTTATTCATCCCTCCCCAGCTCCCTGTTAGCAGAAAATATAATTTGGCTATAAAAATTCAATGTTGTTTTTAAAATATACTTGGGAATTGCACACAAAACAGTACCCACCAATTTTCTTTTTTTTTCCTCCCTCTTCTCTGGAATAAAAACACATTTTAAATGCTTTTGTATCTTCCACAAATTAATACCTTTTTCCCTTGTAATTTAATGGTATTTCACTGGAGTAAGGACAAACTATTTGGGAAATTTTACAGGTTTTTCAAATGCAGAATTTTAGGAAGTGATTTTTTTAAAAAATAAATATTCTAGTGAGTAGAGAATTATTTTATGGTATCATTATTTTTAAAGTATTAACATCTACATAGCTCTGAGCTAATCTTGGTTTTTAAAATTGTTTCAACAGTAATTTGAGACTGCAGGTTTGAGAAAAAAATTAGTATCATTCTCCAGCTACAAGCTCTACGAGCAAATGGAAAGTTACCTATTGTGGAAACTGAGGACCTTCCTCAATAAGACTGCACCTACAGTGTAAACAATTTCTTGTCTTTACAGCCCTGGCTCCTCGCTCATTTAAAGTAAAAACCTGGTCTGAGCTGGCCTCAGCACTGTTTTTGCCCCATGGGACCTCACAGGCAGAAGAAAGGAGATGCCACTGTGATGAAGGCAGGACCAAACACCTCTGAATTCTGGTATATTCCTGCATTCACTAATTAAGACACTACCAGAGAGACTCATTTATTGTGATACCTGTAATTTAGACATTTAAGTGCCATACACACCAGAGGAGGAAACTTAAGTATCTTAAAACGGGATTTGAAACACGAGCGCTATCTGCAGGGAACGACGTCAGCCAGTCCCAGGGACCCAGGAGCGTTTCCTCTATGTTCTGTGTGCCTGAGACACACAAACCCTTCACTTCGGGGCATACAGAAATACCTGCATCAAAGGAAACTCAAGCTTCAAAATATTCAGTGCACCATCACACTGGTTGACAAAATGCCCAAATTTAACTCCCCACGCCATTTTTTGTTTGGGTTTTTTTTTGTGCCTTTGTTTTTTGCTTTGTGATACAAGACTAGAAGAGATGCCTGTTTTTACATAGCTTCAATGAAGACATGAGAGAACAAGTCTCTCAGTGCCTCTCAGCCAGCAGATCCTCAAACATACATCTTCCTCTGCTCCAAAGATTACCACAGACTCCTCAAATGAGAGACTTTAACTCCTCCTGCTAAAACAACAGCCCTATTAAAGAAAAAAAGTCAGGATTCATTGGATGAAACAAAGTAAGACAGTGAGAGCATGTTGCATTAAGTCATTCAAAAATGCATAAGCAATCCTTGCAAAAACTATCAGAATCCTTCCCAGATGAGTGCCCTTATCACAGGCCTTCAGCATTATGCTCTTTCTTCCAACCACTTTGGCCAAATGAGTCTGGAATAGTAATACTGGTTATTGCTATTACTTGAGTAGTTCTACAAGTGCAGCAGAATAGAGCTCACTCCAGAAAACCTTTATTCTGAAGTGGCTACAGTATTCTTCTGGGAAGTAGAAGATGTGGACTTGAATACCCTTGTGATTAAACAGGTCCTAAATAAGTATCCACTGCACCAAGCTCGCGTAGAATACTTGTCAAGCAGCTTTGGTTTGGTCAGTCGCTGTTTTGCTCTTTTTTCAGATGACAGAGAAACTGAACTGCAGGATGTTCCATTTGAACATCAGGAAAGACTTTTGTAGAGTGATGAAGAACTGGAACAAGGACATTGTGGAGTCTCCACCAGGGAGAGAATCAGCATCCTCCTGGACATGATGATCCTAAGCAACCAGGTCCAGATAACTGTTTCTGCAACCCAGAGGAGCTGGGCAAGAGATCCTTTCCATCCTCAGCTGCTCTGTGATTCAAGGCCAGATCAGAGATTTGGACTGTGAACCACAACACTGCTTTACATCTAGTCAGAGAAGTTTCAACATTTTTGGAGAATGGGAAGCATTGAGGTGGTGGGGGGAGTGGGGGTTGCATTTTGTTTTTCAATTAAGCAATATGGAAGGCTCTATAGATATCCTAACAGCTACTGTTGGTCATGGTCAAAGCTTCCTTTGCGGTGCATAGAGCTAGATTCCACTTCAGGAGCCAAGATCCTAGGAACTTGCCAGACAATTACCCAATGCTCTCTAAAAATTTTCTTTAATGAGTTATTTAACTCTCACCTATTCCCTCTCTGCTGAAACAGTAATAATAATAATAGGAAAACCAAAAAGTCATATCCCCAAACACCAAGCTAAATAAGACATCAATGTAAATCTCTTAAAACCCCACTGACTTCATCAAGATTGCACAGCATCTAAGTTAGCACAGAATGGGGCTTATTGTGCTTAACCTGAAAAATCAAACAGTCCTGAGACGCTTTGGAATGCATTTCAAAGCGCACGTCAGACTTCTAGCTGCAACCTACACTAATGCTTTGGGAAGGAAAAAAAACTATTTTATTTTCTTGAATAATGTTTGTCTCTTATTTTTAAGTTTATTTTAGCAAAGTACATGTATTTCCATAAATAGACATTTATGCTGAATAAAAACCATGGGTTTATTTTATGTACTTAAAATCATCATCACATGCATTTGCCCTCAGCCCCAACTATTTTAGCTGTCATTTAATAGATTTACATTTACAATTAATGATAATTTGGTAACTATGAGGCTATGGGTCAGAAACTAAAACTTCCTCACATAACAGCTTAATCAGCACTCATTACTAAAATAAACTAAGGGAAAAAACCCTCAAAAATACAACAAACCCACAAACAACATAAAAGCAAGTTTCAAGAATTACTTGCTAGGATACAAAAAAAAGTTAACCAAGACAATCAGTCTTGGTCGTGGGGTATTTTTTTCTCTCTTAAAAAAAATAATTTTAGGCAATCTTTACCAAATTAATTTTGTTAACGTTTTTTACCACGTTATGTCAGCAGATAGAGTATATCTCAAGGTTCCACTTACAAAATTGATTTAGCTGAAGATAAAAACTGTATATTGGCTATTTACTCTAGGTACTGTATATTCTTGTTCTATTTTATGCTTTGAAATTGATTTTTTTGTATGCTTCTCTGCGTTAAAAATTAGAGCATTGAAGAGTATTTGAGTCTGATCAATTTGCAGTGGTTAGCTCTCCCCAATTTTAGCTGAATTCTGACTGATTTGAGAGACAAGCACCTATTCTCATGTAAGCTTTTAGATAGAGTAAAAGTTGCTATTTCATAATAATAAAGGCAAAAATGAGTTTTAGGTTATAACTATCTACCTACTGCAGGTTATTTTCCCAAGCAGCCAGAAACATACCAGACAAAACGCCTACAAACACTGCATGAAACATGATATTTCACTTATATTTGTATCCACTGTTCCTTAGGGGGTGTGATGTAAGATGATGATGCTGGGTGCACTCTCACACCTGACCTTGGTTGTTAGACATTGCACACCTTCCCTAAAAAGTTTAAAAGTATCACCTCAGATGCAAAAGGATTTACAAACTGCTGTGTTTGCACATTAGACAGCTCATCTTCGTTTCTTTACGTGTCACTAAACTCTAGATGGATTCATCATAAAACTTGAGGTGGAACTTAAGTGCATTTACATACATGTGAAATGTGTAAGCTATGACTAATTTTAACTCACAGGGCAGAATTTAAATAATTAGTTACAAGAAGTCAAACTAAGGGAAAAAAGGAGGAAAGAGATGGTTAGAGGCAGAGTAGTAAATTGTTCCATTTTTGCAGGTAATCTAAATGCAAACTAGAAGCAACTTATCATGAGAATGGATTTTCCACCATCTGGTCAAATAACAGGGGATTTGTCTAGTGGCAAGCAAAGAATGGAATGATGTGAGAAAGATTAGCGGGCAAGTCCTACAGTTGGCTAAAATGTATTTTGTGCAAACAAGAACAGATGACGCCTTAACAATTACACCTGTCAAAAACTCCAGAAAGCAATCCATCTCTGAACAGCCCAGTTGAAAACAGGCTAGTTCATAACAAAATGAATTTTTTTAAACAATTGCCAGCCATAACAGTTTGATGCATGACAAGCTTAGGAAGTTGCGTTCCACGTACAACTGAAACCTTAACTAACTGGACCCTGCTTTTCTCTGATAAGTAAGGTATTAAACTACATTTAAAAAAATAAAAAATTCTTAAGTGAAACAATGCAAATAGCTAATGATCTTGGAAAGCAAGAAAATTCAGAGTTAAGCCTGACATACAAACTCTGTAAATTTCCAGTATGTCCTACATGAATTCCATTCCTACATGGTCCAAGAAGAGATTTTTTTTTTTTTTAAATGGCCTTTTTTGTGGGAGTCAAAAATTCCAGATAGTATCTGGACTGTGGACTTGCCTTGCACAGAATCCAGACAGGTCCCAGAATTAAAGGTCTTTCTAAATATTGATGTGAAGCCTTAAAATTACTACCCCATATATATATATCCTGCCAGAAGGGAGAATTCTAATAATGTTTTCCGTAGAGATATGATTTCTTTCTTCAGAAAAGATATAATCTCAAGGTGCAACAATATTTTGCACCAATTCCAAGGTGATTTTCTTTAAAATTGACTGTTTATATATGCACCTAATGTTTCAGCATCCAAACTTGCAATGTATTAATACTTTATTTTTAAAGAAGTCATAGTTCCCTACAGAAGATGGAGATTATAGCTCATATATCTATTTGGAATGGATGGTGACACAAAACTGTCCCAGAATTAATTAGGTTTTTTGTACTGTTTGGTCTCTGGCTTTCAAATGTTCAAGCAGAACTTGTTACTTCATTAAGCAATTTAACAAAGTGATGAAAGTCATGAAAGTCATGAAAGAGTTCACAGGAAGTCAACCTCATGTACTGTTGTCAGCAGACTCTAGCAAGGCAAGTCAGAGGAGAGTTTCAGGGGCTGCTTTCTTCTTCCTCTTAAAAGACCATGGAGATGATTTTGGGTGGTTATTCATCTATTTTGAATTTTTTCTCTTGTGAGAGAAACAAGGAATAGCAGTTTGCCACACTTTGTATCCAGATGGGCCAGAAGAAGAGCTACAGAGAAAATGAAAAATCAGTATTATGTGTATGCTCCTGGTCAAAGACAAAGCTGGGTCAGAGGCTCCCTCTTGTCTTGGCATGGATGAGAACTCATTCAATGCAACATGGGCAACAGGAGAAAAACCCAAGTGTTCTAACTGCAGACGTCACAGTCAGGAGGTAGCTGACAGTTCTTACTCAATATGGCAATTTTAAAAGTTCTTCTTGAGCTCATTTTTGTGGAGATTTGGCAGACTGTAGTTAATTTTTCCCTGTGCCTCATTTTTGCTGCATAACTCAAGGTCGTGATACAGTTCTAGAGTTAAATTTAATTTCCAAACACTGATATAGTTGTCCCCACAAAATATTTTAAAATAAAACAGAAATTGTGCAAGATATAACTTGCTTTTCCTTATGTTCCTGTCTCCAAAGAATTTCAAGATAATTCTTGGTAGAGGTCAAGGTGTTACATTTAGACCTGTGGTTAACACACTGCTCATTTCTGATTCTTTTCCACACCTCAACAGACCAACAATAGTTTGCAAGCTTGTAGTGGCAACACAGATGTGATACTGGAAGGATTTTCTGTGTAGGAAAGCTCCTACACTCAAGGATTCAACTCCTAATTAGTAAAAATAGTGTGAATTAGAGCCTCCTCCCTCAGAACTAATAAATCTGTTCTGAACAACATATTGCCTCTATTTTGACCCTACAAAAATCAGCACAGTAATATTGCTTCCAGAGGACAAGGGCTTTTTCATTGAACATTTAGGAATGAAGAGTGTGAGGGCTTAGATTCAGACAATCCTAGGCCTCCAAAACTGTTGGTCCCTGGGAAACATAATACTCAGGTGCCAATCAAGATACATGTCTCTAGTTCAAGGTCTCTAATTACTGTAAGTTTTTTTAACAAACATGAAATTATTTCATTAGCATTTTCAATTTTGTGAATATAGAATATCCAGAATTTTATCAGAAGAAAAAAACAAATTACCACCTCCCACCATAGCTTATATAACTTATGTGACATCAGCCAATGGAAGAAGATATTGCAGAAACTCAGATATATTTAAATTTTTGAAATGAAAGCTTGTCTGTGTCTTCTTCAGTTTGATCTCTGGACATGTTTTCCCCTATATTATTACTTCAGCTTTCTATATATCCCCATATGCACAATACTCTTCCCTTTCTTATTTAATTTTTGTGCATAGACACGTTTAGAATGAGGTCCTACAACTTTTTTATTCAAGCTACACACACAAGTAACTTAATTGATATAGTTATAATTGTACTTTCCTCTTTAAAACTGAGTATTAAAAAGCTAAAACTTCACATATGGTATAAGATTTCTTTCTACCAATTCTGTTGATTTGACCAATATTGAAAGACAAAAAGGAGGATAATCTACTTGGGCCTTCTCTATGACACTTGTTATCTCTGACACCCCTTGAAGAAAGGGCTCAAATAGTCAGACCATTACTAGAATCACCACTCATCTCTACCCCTAATCTGTACATTAGTCAGGAGAAAGAAACTTCAATGTGTGTTCTACTCCATCAGATTTCAGAAATGATACAGAAGTGTCACAACGTTCCCTAAAAATACAGTCAGATCAAGATTTAAGGAACACCAGTATAGGCCAAAAGACAGACGATACCTCAGAGGCACATCTGAAATGTATGATAGAACACCATCAATGTAAACATTTGTTCTAGAAATAAGTGCCCCTTATAGTCCATGTGAGTGCCCAGCTGCTGCCTAAACCACAGTCCTCTGTGCATATCCCAGTCCTTGCTGCACTGTGCAGTAGGACACCTGAACAGAAAATTAATAAGGCTTTGGATGACTTGCATGTAAAAGTCCCCACTGATCACAAAATTCAGGTTTAGCTTCTCTGCTATCCTACTCCCATCTTCTTTGTCCTTATAATTGTAGGGAATGATGAGGAAAAGAACAGGAAGAGCCAGCCAATCAACACCTGGCTACAAGCCTGGTGTCACCAACAGAATTTCAGCATTCTTTTGATCATGGGTTGGTTTACAAACAGCTGACCTGATGGAAATAAAGGGCACAGCTCCAAGGGGAAAAAGGATCTTTGACCAAGAGTTAACAGGGTTCATTAAATGGACTTTAAGCTAGACTTGAAAGCAAAAAGAGGTAAAACTGGGCTCACAAGAGATAAGCCAGGAGCCAGCACACTGAGGTTTGAGGGATGTGCTGACACAGTCCTTTGGTCTGCAATCTCAGTGAAGGCAGGCAATGGAGATCTGTGTGGCAGCAAAGACACAAAGGTTTTTGATGCATTAGAAACCACAGAAGTGCATGAGAATGGTGATACAGGAATTAAGGCTTCTGCTCCCTCAAGAAGGAGCTGGGAACAACAGCCCAACTGAAGTGCCTCCACACCAACACACACAGCACAAGCAACAGACAGGAGGAGCTGAAAACGAGCATGCAGCGGGAAAAGTGCCACCAGTTTCCTGAGACTTTCCATCATGGAAACATGGTGGGATGACTCACATAACCAGAGTGCTGCAATGGATGTGTGTACTTTCTTCAAAAAGGATAAGCAAGGAAGGAAGGGCAGCTGAGATGCTTAATGGCTTCTCTACCTCAGTCTTTATTAGTAAAACCAGTTGCTCTCTGGGTACACAACTTCCTGAGCTGGAAGACAGGGACCAGGAGAAGAATAAAACCCCCATAATCCATAGGGAAATGATCAGTGACCTGAGAGATCATTTAGACATACACAAGTCTATGGGGGCGGATGGGATCCAACCCAGGGTACTGAGGGATACTGCAGAAGTGTTCACTGAGACAATTTTCAGCATTTACCAGCAATCCTGGCTAACTTGGGGAGGGGTCCCAGGTGACTGGAGCTGGCAAAAGGGATCCCCACCTGCAAGAAGTGCTGGAAGATCCAAAGAACTACAGGCCTGTCAACCTAACCTCAGTGTCACGAAAGGTCTGCCATAGAGCAGATCATCTTGAGTGCCATCACATGGCCCATGAAGGACAAACAGAGGGTCAAGCCATGTTCTGCTCAACTAAACCAACCTTCTTCTAAGCCAGAGTGACCCCACTTAGGGGGAAGGCTGTGAATGCAGTCTACCTGGACAGCAGTAAAACCTTTGGTACCATTTCCCACAGCATTCCCCAGGAGAAAGTAGCTGCTCATGGCTTAGACTGGTGTTCTCTTCACCCGGTAAAACTTTGTTTGGATGTCTAAGGCCATGGAGTGGAGGTGAATGCAACTGAATCCAGCTGTCACAAGTGGTGGTCCCCAAGGCTCAGTATTAGGGCCAGTCCTGTTTAATACCTTTACTCAGATTGCAGATGACAGCAATTTAGACAGGAGTATCAATTTGCTGGAGGACAGCAAGGCTTTTCAGACAGATCTGGACAGGCTGAATCAACGAACCAAGGCCAGTTGTAGGAGGTTCAACAAGGTGAAGGGACAGGTTCTACTACTGGGTCCCAACCACCCCAGCAGTGCTACAGGCTAGGAAAAGCATGGCTGGAAAGCTGCCCAGTAGAAAAGGACCTGGGGATGGTGGTTGACAGCAGCTGAACATGAAGCAATGTGTGACCAGATGACCAATGGCATCCTGGCCTGTATCAGCAATAGTGTGGTCATCAGGGCTACAGAAGTGGTTGTCCCCCTGGACTGGGCACTGCTGAGGCCACACCTTGAGTGGTGTGTTCAGTTCTGGGTCTCTCACTGCAAGAAAGACACTGAGGTGCTGGACTGAGTCCAGAGACAGAAACTGAGCTGGAGAAGGCTCTGGAGCACAAATCTGGTGAGAAGTGGCTGACGGACCTGGGATTGTTTAGTCTGGAGAAAAGCCTCAGGGGAGACATTATCACTCTCTATACCTGCCTGAAAGAAGGCTGTAGCAAGGTGGGATCTGACTCTTCTCTAGCAACAAGCAAAAAGAGGAAACTGCCTCAGCTTGGACTAGAGGAGGTTTAGATGGAAAATTAGGAAAGACTTCCCCACCAAGATGATCCAAGTACTGAAAGAGGCTGTCCAGGGGAATGGTGGAGTCACCGGCCATGGAGGTATTTAAGTGATGTGTCAACGTGGCACTTAGTGACATAGGTTAATGGTGAACTTAATGTTAGACCAGCAGTTGCACTTGATGATCTTAAAGGTTTTTCTCAATAAGAAAAAGTCAATGGGGAGGCTTCTTATAGTAAAATTGACAGTAATCTCATCCATCTAGAAGGACTTAAAGCATTGCCAGGACATTAGACTGTTAGATAAACTAACCTGTATATCCAGAGTCTGTTTCTTTTTTTCCTCTTTCCAATGCACTAATATCATAAAGAAGCCCTGGCTGCAGCAATTATCCATATTGATTATGCTGCTTGGGTCTGATGTTCTGCTGCATTTTATAAGCACAAAATATGAACAACAGCTCTGAAAAAATACCTGCCCTGAGGTTAAAATTGTCTCAGAAGTCCATTCAGATTGTAGTGGGCTTACATCTACTTTAACGTATATACTTCTACCACTTTTTTTAAAAATTTCTTGAAATTTAATACTCTTTACATACTAGAGTTCATCAGGGACCTCTGTCTAGGGACAAGATACTAAAAACAGACAGTCTTACATAGAAACCTGACTTCATATCAATTAAAAAGTAAGCTTAGCAACCGCTTTCAAGTTAAGCAGTTGAACAGTTTTTTAAGTCTTGTCCTGTATCTTTTGCAACTAAAAACATCTGCAGCTGAGAAAGACTATGAGGTGAAGCCCAAGGTCAAAGAGCAGGGCAGTAGCAGACAGATATGAAGTGAGGTCTTGAATTTCCAACCCTTGGACCATCCCCTACTGAAATGGTGAATGCTCTCAATACCTCAGCACATGTCAAATCCATTCTGAATCTTTCTGTATTTTTTATATAAAGAGCGTAGAACGCATTGAAATTCAGTAATTGATCATACAGTGTAGGGAGGGAGGTTGAGACTATTTTTGTATTCTTAAATTGTAAACTTTTACTTTATAGCCACTTGCATCTCCTATTATCAGCATAACAAATAGGAGGATTTTTTTGTCATGCATTTCTCATTTTATTTTTCTCGATACTTACCCAGCCTCTTTGTACTAAACACAAGCAATTTTTGTAACTTCAGACTGACTCTATTTTTGCTATATCTTTCTCAGAGATCAGAACTGAACATATTATTCAAGTGGTGTTGTACCATTGATCTATATAGCACAATATATTTGTTATAATGCTCACACTACAGTATCATTAGATGCATTTTCAATACGATTTTCTACCCCATCCCTCAACATTGCTTAACATTTTGTTTGCCTTTATGTTTAGTGTAGCTCACTAAAGCAAAGATTTTCACTGAGCTGTCCTCAGTGACATCCAGGCATATTTCCTCTAGGTTATAGTTAATTTAGAACCCAGCAATGTGTATGAGTAGCTCAAATTGTTTTTTTCCAATGTGCACTACGTTTCATCTGTCAGCAATGACTCATTTGTCATTATGCTGCCTGTTAGCTCAGTGAGGTGCCTCAGAAGTCCCTCACAGTTTCTTTTAATCTCTACAAAACTAAGCTGAAGTGAGCTTCTCGCATATCTTACTTTTTAAAATACTCATAACTGTCTTAAATCTTCCTCAAAAAAATTAATGGGGTACATATTCAGAACTTTTAACAGTCAGAAAATATCACATCATTTTTTCTTCATCCTGATTAATATTTTATAAAAAATTTCTAATAGATTAGAAAAGCACTGTTTTTAAGCATAGAAGTCATTCTTGTTTCTCCAATAGACTTCAGTTCTTAGTAATTTTTTTTTGCTTCCAAATACATTGTGGATGTTTTATTGTAAAACACTTCTTGGTTAGTTTTACTCATATTGTTACTGGGAAGTACTTTTTAAAAATATTTGAACACTTATTTTGCCATTGATTTGACAAAAGAGAATAATTAGTAGCAGAAGTAGAGCCACAGAGGCAAAATGCTATCTTCAGCCCATAACCTAAAGGGTCTGAATGAGCTGTAGGTTTCGTTCCCTGATATATGACTGAGGAGGAAAAAAAACCAAACTGCTGATGTTTACAATACAATAATTGTAATGTAATACAATAATTACACCTTATTCCACAGGTTTCAAGTCTTTATCCTCGGTGCCCCAGCATATGCAGTATTTTTGCTGGTAAATTAATGTAGTTAATACTCTTTCACTTCTACTGGCAGGAACTCTTAGGACAGTATGATGCATAAAGCTCTCATGCATAGCTCTGCAGAACACAGGGGCAAATAAATTTCCAGTTGTGCATCAGTACCAAAGGTTTTCAAACCCCTTAGGTGAGGGGATAGTCCAGTTTGACACATTTCTCTCACAGAATTTTTTTTCCCTTTTTAAAAAAGAAGAAATTAATAATTTGTCTCTAAACCCTTTTTATGATCTCCATGCTGTCATTTTGATGTTTCTGTTTCAGGAACAAAAAGTAAAGAGGTAAAACTCAGAAGTAATATCTTGACACATGTATTCTATTCATTATAACAATTAAATTTACAGAGATAGGGAATATGCTCCTGAGAATAAGCTTCCTGAAGTTTGACTTGGGCTGGAGCCAAAACATTTCAGGTTTAGTACTCAGGAGTATTATTTAGAAGATAAATTGCTTGATATCAGATTTTGGGAAAGGTAGAATTAGCATCAAGTCTTGTTGCACAGCAATTCATTGGAGGGAACATACCCTGCATTACTTGCTTATATTCACAGTAATAATTAAAAAACAAAACAAACCTCTGGCAAAGGGAATTTAGCTTTAATAAAATGTTTTGAAAATGCTGTTAGGGAGTATTCCATTGAAGGAAAAGTGATAAATACTTTCCCCTTTATTTTTATATTGTAACATTTTGTGGCTTCAAAAAGATTTTGAGCACTCCACAGTCCTAAAAGACTTTCACCATTAAAGCTGATTATTCCTATGAACAGGGGACCACATTATTGATCTTGAACTTTTGAGTGACAAAAACAGTTCTTGAACCACTGTGCAGCAGCTCCTCACAAAATACACTCCTGCAGAAAGGATTACACACAACTAAAACTGTTTTTATCGAGAAACAACAGCAGCAAGGAGATACAAAGTGCTTATTTTCCCTTTGCTTACTTGGAGACTAAGCTTTTCCAGATGTTGCACTTGTGCTTGTTGCACTACGTGTGCAGAAATGTGCAGACACACCATTCACATACACACATCTGAACAGGAATTGACTCATAAGTAACAAAAATTCTTCCTCTTGTCTCGCAAATGCAATTTCCATCATGAGTATGTACACGTTATTTTTATGCAAAAGTGTAAGCAACCATATCAGCTTGTGTTCATCTGCAGATAAAAGAATATGGGTATTATTCCTTGAGACTACACTACGGCACACACACCTACTCTTCAGTATTGGGTTGAGCTGTATGTATTGTATTATGTCACTTCCTTGACATTTAGAGTACAACACAAGTTTTAAATTACTTTTAAAAACAAAAACAGATCAGTCTAAAATTAATAATAAGCCTGAGGTTGTACAGGAAACCACAGGTGTCATAGAGCAGTCAAAAAGGATGATGCTGAAGTTAAAAAAAAATATCTCAGGAACTGCTACTCAAATATATCAACTCCTCACTGCCTATTGCTGGCTTGGACCTAACCTGAAGGGCATCTTTCTTGAGATACACCTCTTTGTGAACAAGGAGTAAAAACATAAGGCAATCTAAATGTATTAATGGGGAGAAAACAGCTGGTGGCAGTGCTTTTTTATTTTTTAAGAAGTGTTTCAACTTGCTTAGAAGGGGAAAAGAATAAACAAATCTTCTCAGAAGCACCACCTGTTTATTTTACTTTTGATTCCCACTTACCTGATTCTTATGAGGCCATTTCGGCATGTTTTAAGAGAATTCTTAAAGCAGCTCTTTTTCTTTTTTTTCCTTCATTTAGTTGTTTACTTTTTTGTTTGCTTGGCTTTTTGTATGCTACTACTGGACAGTGATACTGCATCAATAAGTATGTTCTGAGCCTCTACAATACAATGATGTGATTATGTTTTAGAAATGTGCTGAGTTTTACACCGCCCTTATGGTTCTATTATACAGACTCCATTACTACACACTCTTGCTCCCCAGATTCTGACAATGTAAGAAATCTAAGCTGGTAACAGCCAGAATGAATACAGGAAGGAGCAATAAAAGGATTAGATTATTTATATGGCTAAGGATTGTTAATACATATAGAGATAGTAATACTCTCTTTTATTAATTTCATTGTAAACAGTTTCATAAATAAGTGAATTCCAGACAGTCCATTTATCATTAGCATTGCTTCATAAACCACATTAGGTTGCAAGTTGTTTTTTACTTCAATCATGATGGCAAAATTACTACAGTCACATTTTTTTGTGGGGGAGAAGAATGGCAGAGGAATGCTCCATTAAGACACATTTATTTAGTAATAGAAATCCATAGATACCCTATTTCCTACCACAAAATTTTGGAAGAATGAATGCTTATCCAGCACTTCAAGCAGTTTCTTGATTTCAAAGCCAGTAAAGGCTATTAAAGTAATCTAGCTAATAGCACAATAGACTTCTCGGTGCAAGCATAAATGCCCATTATATCTTCAATTTGTCTTTGCCTTCAGTAATCCTCCAGTAAATCACACTCAAAAATAAATAAATAAATCTTCAAAATCCTGATATTTCATGAATCACTATTAGTTAGCAATCAGGAATGGAGAATGCATTTTCCTTCTGTTTTGATTTTTTTTTATTTTTAAGCAAAGCATTGGGTTTTGTTTAGTTCAGCAACAGCTTTAAAATATCTTGTTTCAAGAACAGTCTCCTTCCTTTAAATGTAGGCATTGGCTAATAGGTTTTTACCTTTGAAAATTCAAATATTTGTAAAACAAAAAAGTGCTATATTAGTCGATGATAAAGTCAAAGGAAAATGTGTTGCCACTTAAAAAATACTCAAGGATTTTCCACATTTTTCCTCTTCAGTAACAACATAAACTTTATCAGATCCATTTAGGAAGAGAACTCCTCTGTCTTCTCAGTGAGGAGTTATTCTGGCTGCAAGCGTACTGCACATGCTATTGAAAGTGTTTAATAATAGAAGACCATGCACTTTCATGTAATTCATAATTAGAAGATGACTACAACTGCATTATTTAAAATCAAGCCTTTGTTATCAGCACCAGTTTTAGACAGAAGCTGAGAATCATTTGTGAGCTGTGGCAGACCCAGACTGTTCAAAGCAATTGCTGTTCAGCATGAAAGCTGCAATGGAGGTCACAGAACAGGTCAGGAGGAAAGATAGTGTATCGATTTCACACCAGGAATAGAGGCGAAGCCAGGGCCCACTGTTGCTGCATGTGATGTATTTCACTTCAGTTTAAGGCACATTTCATTCCAATTCAAGAGGGGGTGGGGAGCAAAGGGTGAGCGGATTTCACACTGAATCATGATGAATTCTGGACTTGTGTATTCCAGTAAATATCTCCTTCCTGACATTAAGTATTTCCATAGCAGACTGAATACAATGGAAATTGGACTGCAATCAGATAGAAGAAGAGGACTCTTAGGGGGAAAAAGCCCAACAAAACAAAACCAAAACACAACCCCAAAGAAAACCTGCCACCAAAACCTATATAATATTAGTTCTACTGCCTCCCAGAGCAGTACATATAAATCTTGTCTCAAACCCAGAAAACTGTTACAGATGAAGTCCACTAAAGAAACTGTACTTTGTTCCAATATTCATGCTGTTGAAGACAACTTTATATGATATCCTAGTATTTTATTAAAACATCGTTAAGTCACATAAACCTGAGCCAAAAGGCTTCAAAAACTAAAGGACAGAAAGTCTGTTCACACAAACCTCCTAGCTATGCACACACAAAGGCACGCTCACTGCAAAGAGAATAAAATCCCTGAAAAAATATTTTAGATTTATCAGTATAATAAACATACTAAAAAGTGGTGGATAATTGTATTTTATTTTCATTTTATATGGTAATATAAACTGATATTCCAAATGACCCCGATTACTCCAGCAAAGGATATTAGCAACTATCCCTATCTCTTTTATAAGTGTTGATAATTATTCATACTTCATTGCCTAGCAATAATGGCCAACTTCTGCTCCAACTTCTTTAATAAATAAATAAATAGAAAATAAAAACATCCGTTCTAATGAGGAAAGCATTAACTGCAACTAGATGGATATCTCTCAAGTTATGTGGGTAACAGTCAATTTATTTTCCAACACTGAGAAACTTAATTTCCAGTACTTTTGCCCAGTTTACTGTAAAATTGTCAACGTCTAAACTGTTCAGCTCACATAGAGGGTAATGGTCAAATGCTAAGACTTTCATGGATAAAGTGCTCCCTCCCTCCCCTGATCTTTGCATATTTTGTTCACTGAAAAACTGCTCCTCTTTTTAAATGCTGACTCTGCTCTTCTGCTTGTGACAATATTTTATAACTTTTCTAGATCTTCATATTGGCTCCATAGCACCAGCAAAATAGCCAGACCCATTTCAGAACAAAAAAAGACTGTATTTGAGACTGCACAGAGATTTCCTATTAAATTATTTATATTAGTTCACTTCCACGTCATTATTTCTTTTCAACTGTTCTAAGGCATCAATGTCAACTTCTTGAACCCTCTCATGAAAGCTTTGCTGTCATCGGGGTCTATTTCAGCTTCCTTAATTCTGCATAAGGAATCAGTTACCCAGCAAGTTTCCAATCACAAAGGGCCAGATGTTCCTCTCTGCTACATGCTGGAGCTGGCCAGACGGGCCCCTCACTAAGACTGAAGAGGGCAAAAGGTGGCTGTGCAGAGAGAGAGAGAGAGGGAGAGACAGAGGGAGTGTGTCTCTGTGTGTGTGTGTGTGTCTGTGTGTGTGTGCATGCTACTGGCCTGCCACAAAACAGCTGAGGCTGCGGTGCACGAAAAGAGAAAAAAATTCAAACAGTGGAAATTGGTAACAAACAGAAGTGATGGTAGCAGTCAGGTACTACATAATCCACAAGGAAACATCATTAACTTGCACTGTGAAATTCTGTAAGTGTTATCACTTCTAAATCATTCGTCAACTTTGATGATGCTGTGCTGTAGAAATGTATAGAAACCTCAGTGCTGTACTATATAAATATATAGAAATGTGCCACAGGCTTGAGTGAGGCTTCAGTGGATTAGCACCTGCTGGCTACAGACAAAGTCAAAAGCCACTAATGCTATTGATTTACAGACTCCTGCTGACACCAAGCATCACGAGATTCCTCCTCCTCTGATATGCAGTGTATGGTTAAACTGCCTGTGATGGCTCCTCTCAGGAACATCCAAAAGCATTCTGGTGCTGACGACTGTTTCCTAAAGACTATAAAGAGTAGAGTAGCTGCAGACACAGTTTCATGAGCAAAGACCAAGAGAACAGACATCTCTCTTCGTGGTGCTGATATCCAGAATTAACTCTTCCCATTAAGAAGGGACAATGCTAGCATTGAGATCTCTCTATCTCACTCTTGTTACCGGACTTCAGATCATGCCAGCAGCCAAAATAGTCATTTTTCCATTTACGGTTGGACAGACAATTGTTATTTTTTAATGGACAAGGATCTTACCAAGAGAATAAACCATTAAGACCACTGTACACTAAGCCATTCTAACAAGCAGTTTGAAAACAGTCTGCAAGCCACCCACATGGAAGAGAACATAAATCCCAAGTAGTTACTCAAAACACTGTAATTCACTGTAGTCCACAGTGATTGCCAGGCAAAATTTCAACTCCAAGCCTAATCTGAAATTCAGCGCTATCAGTGGCATAAGTCCCCCCGTGTTTTATACACCCTCACATTGCCCCTGATGGTTAACACAGCAGTTTTGTTTATCTGGGACACATCAGCTGACATCCAGGAAAAAGGGTGTACACCTGTGGGACTTGCTTTCATTACAGTTCAAGTTAAGCCCAAGGCTCACACATGCCACTGAAAGGTTTGTGCCATGCACTGCTGCTGATACTCCTTGCTCAGGATAGAATCCATCAGGTGACACACCCTGTGGTGGGGGTTCCTCAGAGCACAGCACCAAAAGCTGTCCCAGGTACACCCACACGCTCCATGGCTGGGGAAATGTGGCAGGAGCACCAATTGCACCATCAGCTGCAATGGTTATTGTGGCTCTGGGCTGGGGAAGCTGCTGCATTCTTCAAAAGTTCTAGATGCTGAATTCTTCAGTACGGCCACAGTATTCTATCATTCCCACAAAGTCCTCCGTTACCTCATTAACTGAAGTGACCTGTGCTATCAAAAAGAAGTTCACAAAAAATTCGAAGAAATGGGAAATCTGAGCATTTTCTTTTTCCTTTTCAAGAGTGTGAGGAATGGGAATGAGAAAGAAGAGAGAAAACCAAAGGGGCTTGGGTTAAGTTCAATTAGCAGTAGAGCATACTCTGGAAAGGTGTGTGCATAAAATACAGGCCTCAGGGAATAACAGTGGTAAATAGACAAATTAAACTTCAAGAGTCTTTCTAACCTCTCGTATATATAATTTTTTTTTAATATTTACTGAGCGTAAAAAGATCAGCCTTAGACACTTGCAATGAACATGATAAATGGTCATATTTCATACGTGTTAATTAATACTAACCTCTCTCTGGATAATGGAAAAAAAGTAATGCAAGAAAATCCATACAGACCCCACGACAAAACAAAACTAAAGCGTTTTCAGACACAATATACATGCTTTTAAGCAAAGTGAGCCTGGCAGGTGGGTGTGCTCCAAGTAAACCGCACCACCATTTACTTTCTATATGGAAACAACAACCTGAAAAAATGATACTCAATCAAGTGCAAAGCATTAAATTGCATCTTCTACTTGTTAGATGCTTTTACCAAAACATTCAGCCACTTCAGCAACAATCTCATCCAAACTACAATATTTGGAGTAAATGGTGTGAATAGAAACTTTCAGTTCTACACTAAGCATTTTCACAGATTGACCTAAAACACAGTGAGCTTCTGCACAGTCGACTTAATCCCTAGCCAAGAAGTAAATGTGCTAGAAGCATCCTTTACAACACTGTATATTAATCCACACCATTTTTGCTTGTGTTTTGTGTGGTGGTTTGTTTTTTAAAACGAGGATACCAACACCCAACATATCTCAGTTATACAAAAATATGTCACCCAGTTCTTTTGAGAATGAAGGAATTCCCCTCAATGCCATAAAAAACAAATATTTTTTTGGAAACATCCACAAATAATTTTTTTCAACTAACCATTTGCCCAAGCAAGAAAATGTCCAAAGATAACACTTTGAACCCTTTGAACAAGTGTTACACATTCAAAAGAATGGCAAAAATCAGTTTTGGTTTATTTAATTACTTTTTCCAGCTTTACTGGGGTCTGTTTCTTTTCCACTACCTAGCCATAAACTTGTTGAAATGTCAAAACTGAACTAAACATACTAAAACCCACAAAAAACCCCACAAACCCCCACCCAAAACACCCTCCACCTTAGATCCACATGTAAGAAACCCAAATCCTGGAAAGAACTCTGCAGCCTGACAGTTTGAACTTTCTGTGGAGGATCACTTAAGGACTACATGTAATTAACCATAATTGCATATTATCTTTCTCTGTTTAAGAAGGGTATCTTAATAATAATAATTTATTTGCACAATAATGAATAAACTTCTGAGAATTCCACCAAGTACAAGTAGCAAGACTTGGTTCAGCATCAATATCAGAACAACTCATCACAATGTTGGAATTGCTATCTGCTTGCTTAAGGATGACTAAAAATTAACTAGTATTCTGTTAGAGCAAAACACTCATGGACTTTATGTCTCAGAAAAAGGACTGCATGATAATGAATACTTTTAGTATTGTCATTTATTGAAAGCATAGAGAGTACTATTAGTCCTTCCAATTCTGAAGGAATGAACACTTTAATAACGCGTAATTCAAGGATGAGAAGGTTGTGAACAATGGTTTTGAACAGATATTTTAGGTCTTCTAGTTTAGAAAAAATTTCAAAACAAAACGCTTTTTGTGATCCCTTGGCAGAAGGAGAAAAAAAAGCAAAGAAAAACCTGAAAGGCAAGCAGTGTATTTTTTTATGTAATATTAAGGAAAACAATGCTGTTTGAAAGAAAAAAGCAGCATGTCTTTCACATTTTATGTCCTAAGTAGGTTTAAGTACTGCCTATTACTTGTCAAGAATTCAATAGCAAATAGAAACTTTCCAGGTTGACGTGCTGGGGCAGACGAAGGTCATTCTTTAAAGCATTTTCTCCCCTGAGAGGAAAACCTGGAAGGATGCTGTTTGAGCAATTTATACCAGGCACAGCAAGTCATTAGATGTCTGTGCTGCAAGTCTGCCATGATCCCAATTGCACAGCCATATGTGGTTACCATGGTGGGAACCAGCTCCAAAAGCCAGGAAGTCAAAGGAGCTCGGAGATGTGCTGAGCAGATATAGGCACTGTAAATCTTACACAGAACAGCAAGGCAGCAGCAAAGGTGCACTGCAGAGATGAACAGCGCACGTTATTTTTCAAAAAAGCAAATTTTCAATTTTGGAGGGGGACGTGATTGTGGAGGGAGGAAAAAAAAAGCAATTTGCAGGTAGGAGAACATTCTTTCTGGTTAGTGTTTTAATGAGAATTTTTTTCCTGATTCAGTTTGACTTCAAAACAAAAATTAAACAGTAAGGAATCCCAAAGTATCTGTGAGTAATTCTTATAACCCTTAATTTCAGAGTCAAGAGACTTCTAAATAGCCAAAACAATACAATTCCTGACCTGTAGTTTGTAAAGACTTAAACTCAGCATTTTTGGAAACCCGGCCTTCCAGGAAGAATACATGAGCTTTCAAGTAACTCCTCTTTCCCAGAGAAGGTTACAAAATGATGCAAAGATGTCTAGCTTTCAGTTATAGCAAGCAATACACAATACAGATTTGCTCATACAGAACATGACCTTATTCCATTTATATGAGCAGAATTTCAAGTCTAATACAGACCCACACATCTAAAGAGGAACATAAATGAATCTGTTAAGTACTGATATTACTCTTGATATGCACACAACATGTAGCACTACCTAATGTTTGATTTTCACTGTAGATTTGAAATCACACAAAACCAAAAGGGTTTTACCCATCAGGAACAGTGTATGGACTATCCTACTCCTCCTCCTCTCAGGGCTTTTATAATCCAAGTTGACACACGTTCCTCTACTTGCTATCCCCAAGGACAGCCCTGTCTTGGATATCTCAGCCAAGGCAGAGATTTCCCTTCTTATGGACTGCTTTACTGGCCTGTTCAGAGTCCTTCCTATGCCTCTAAGCCATACAAAAGTAGAGTTAATCCTCAAGTTTTTGACCAATTTTATACTGCCCAAACTTGTGGAATGGTTTTGTGTTTGTAGGCTCAGTGTGTCTGAAAAAGAAAAAGCTCAGGAACAGAATTGTATGCATATACATCATTTTTCACTCTCAAGCTTTATTACAGAATCTCTACATTTATATACAAGCACAATATAAGTGACTTAATATTTTATGGCCTCCTCAAAATACTTTCCTGTAACATCTGAATTTGTCCCTTTAGCTTAGGGAGCTATGTGAACAAATTTAATATACTCTAAGGACATTCTGCATTTCTTGTAAATTTGCATATCCCAATTCTCTCGTATTTCTAACACTGGGAAATTCATCAAGTTAAAATTCTATAGGAAAAAAAAAACACTTTAAAAGAGGAAATTAAGCTACCACATTCACTAAGACAAGCAAAAGTAGAAAAACCAAGCAAAACCACCATCATTAGCTTCATGCTATCCAATTAGCTTCTGCAATAGCCTGTATTAGACAAGATATGTGCTATTGTATTTTAAAGGAGGGCAGAGACATGCTCAATCTTGCTGTTTCTTAACTTCCTTGAGTATTATTTAGTCAAACAAAAAAGCATTTCTGTATTCTACCTTTATTTATCTCAGCCATAAAATTTCAAACAGAACACGTATCAGGCCTAGAAACCAGTTCCCATTTACATCAAACATCAGCTCTCTATGTAACTTTACATTCTTCTCTCAATAGGAAAGTATGAATGCTTTTGTCCACACGAAGATTATCCAATTACTTCTCTAACATCAAAGGGTCTTAAAATGAACTATATATGCAACCAGTTCAAACCTTAGCACACACACAAAGGAGACAAAAGTACTGAAAACAAGGGAGATTCTAACATACACATGAGCATTAAAGTACTGTATTAAATTTCTGACAGAAAATTTCCTTTAAAAACCTACTGCATTTATATAGCTATATTCTTGTTCTCTATGCATGGCAAAAGTCCCACTGAAATCAACATCAAAACACATATGCATTAAATAAGGACCCACATCAGTCATCATTTTGTTAAAACAGAGAATTTACACCACATTCCTAACAACATGTCATTCAGAGGTCCTTACTTGAAAAAAACCTGAGAGCCCACCAGCACATAACGAACTTATCACAACTTCCTCATAGGTCGGGGTATGTATTTCATTTTTCTCTTTTTTCCTAAGCATGACCAGAAAGTAAGGTCTTTGGTATATTTATTATGAGATGTCTACACATATAGAGGCAGTATGTATGCATATACACACATGCACCTTTAAAGCATTATCATGAGGCTTCCCTTCCAGTATTATTAGCAGCTGCTTGCATATATGCAACTTCTTGTCCAGAGTGACAGCTGTATTTTCGCCTGTTTTGACATTGAGTCTGATCTGGGTGAATAGCTCATATCCATTAAAGTGCTATTACAACACTGAACGACTGCCAAAATACTTCCTGATCAATTTTAAAAGCCAGCTAGCTGTCATCATGTAATCGCAACAGCAGAAAACAAATCTTTGGGGAATAAAACAAGATTTTAAAACATTTTTTAAAAGCAGGGTATTAAGTCTAAAACCTCCAAACTATTTAAATAAAAATCACAAGCTGCAGCAACATCTAGGTAAAAATCTCTGCGCTTTGAAAACCCATATACTTGTTACTGACAAGCATTCTAACATAGTCTCTAAATCTACCATTTCAACAATCTCTGCAGATTGAACCCCTGCCATTACATAACTTAATAAAGCAGCACTGAAAACAATCACCACGGAGTGTGATTGTGCTCACCATTAAATTTAGTTTTATAAAATTTAAAACTGAATTCAATCATCTTTGTGCCTTTGCTTGAATGACAGAAAACCAATGTGCTGGTTCAACTCCTTACTTCTGAATAGCTTTATATTTTAGCATATGCATATTTTTAAGTTTCAGCACAAACATTATTTCAGACTTTCATTTATCAAGCATATTTGAAAGGCTATACAACTCAGAGACAGTTAAGACCACTTGAAGAGAAGGCACAGTTGGCACAAATTTGGCACAGCTTCCAGAGATCCTGAGCAGTGCTGTATTTGTAATACAACACATTAAAAAACATCAAAAATGGATTGTAAGAAGTTACATGTTATATAGGAAAGATGGCTAGCAAGACAAGTGTGCAATGCCCACACAGATAATCTATTTAATTTCTCCTTACTGCACTGTTTTCTCCCCAACTCTGCACAGTGTGCCAATTTGATGTGGTCAATCTGTTTTGATTAGTGAAACAAAATATTGCTGCATCAAAATATATATGTATGAAACTATCTCAAAGAAGTAGACCCACCATCTTCTCCATGAATACCCATACTAGCTCAAAAATGAAACTGTGCACTTGCCATTAGAAATACACCATGAAGTAGAAGTTTTTTGAAGAGCTTCTTCTGTAGCTCTACTCAAGCAGAAGTATCAAACAGCCAAAAAAAAAACACCAAAAAAACCAACCGAACAACCAAAAGAACCCCACTAAAACTGTACTAGGTAGAACTGTCAACACAGTTTTACACCAAAATAACCGAGTAACAAAGAGGTACGCTCTTTCCGTTCTAGTACTCAGACAATTGAACTATGTTTATAAAGGTATAAAACCTAATTAGAAAGATAATTGCCTTACTGCCTGCCAAAAATAATGTTATTTGACACTTTACAGTATAATAATAATTAAGAATTTTTGAAATTGTTATTCTAGCCAGGGTGTTCATGACAAGAAACCTCTCTCTACATAAAATGAGAAAGTAGAGGATTAGAGAGGGTTCTGCAAGCACAGGTACACTGTATTTTATCAAAGAGTGACAATTCAGATGTGAAAATGCTGAAGGTGCTTGTGCAGAACACATATCGTAAGACTTTACTGGTTTTGGCAGCATGTCAAAAAATACAAACTGCATATGAAGGAACAGTGACTCCTAGATTTAAGGGACAACAAACACGTTTTCAGAGAAGCTACAGTGATGACATGCTAACAATTTAATAAAAAGGAATCCCTCTACCTTAGGCTTTGGTTCAACCCCTACAAAGTAGACAGAATCTAAGTAAATAATTTCAAACTCATTAAAATAAAAATATAAATACAGGGATTTGTTCAGATGTACACCTACATTCAACCACATTTGTTTTGTATACTGCAAACACTTAGTTTTAAAACAAATTTGTATCTATGCCCTAGGTCAAGGAAGAGGAGATCAAACATGAAATACTAACTAACATTATGTCAACTCCACATGAATATGGCTGTATTTACATTCATGGCTTAGACATTTAAGTAGAGAGGATCCTAATTTCCAAGTAGATCCTCTAACTTTTTTTGAGAATAGTAGTAGCCTAAAGCTAGTTAATAACATTTTTATGACAAGTACCTAGAACATTTATGTCAGTTTAGAAAAACCCAACATATTATTATATTACATATTCTTAAAAGATCTATAACCAACTTAGAAATTTTACAACATTTATAGGTCCGTCTTTATTATTAAAACATGTTTTAAAGTTTAGCTTAGGAGGATAACATGTTGATTAACCGCTGATAATTCTGGATAATAGCACTAGTGATGAGTAGCAGCTGCATTAATAACTACAGTGGGGAAGGACTATTGGGAATCTGCATGTTTGCAAAAGGATTCTGAACTGCTAATATGTACAGATTGCTACAAAATCCAGTGCATGAAAATATACATTGGCTTCTAACTTGACATCAATAATGCTGCCTATTAAAAACATAATCAGTATGATTTTTCCATGGTTTAAATGTTCTCAAGATCTTATTCTGTTATTAATAAAATTCTTATAGTATCAAAATTATCATGGGTTTTCTGTCAATATGGTTGTACACAAGAAAGAAGATATCAAAAACTGACTTAGGCATCACATCAAGCAAAGCCACTTATCAGCCAGGATGGTCCAACTAAATCGTAGAAGAGCTGAAACTCAGCATAAACTGGCTAAGTCAACTAGTTAGCATTCATCCATTTACTATTTAGGAAGGAAGGCATGGAACACATCACAATGAACATCCCACTCCCAAACTGGCAGGTTCCCCAAAATACACTGGCATATTGCCACAATGTTTAATCTCAGCAGGAATACACAACAGGAGGAACACTACAAAAGACCAGAACAGGAAGGAGGGACAACAGGAGTCTACAACCCTGCTCTTCTGTGATATTTCCAGAGGAAGGAGGTCATCATTTAAGAGACACCCAAGTCACATGAGAGTGACTCTAAAGAAAAAAAAAAAAAATTAAAAAAGACCTTCTCTCCACAAACACACATTCACGTTCCAGCACACAGGAATGAAGGGCGATATTTGACTCATGATGCCAAGATCTGTCATAATAGTATTTGATACAAGTATGAAGTTACTATTAAACTAATTTTAGAGGTATTATAAAGAGTATGAGTCTCACATATTTATTGCCATCTGCCACAAGTGATTACAGTACTAAGCGTACAAAACAATTATTGGAAAACCTATCTGAACGACCGGCTTAGCAATTCCATTGTTAGGAAAGCTGCGTGATGTAACACCCATCCTGCTCACACAGGTATTGATTATGCACATACAGCACGGTATAATATAGCTAGCATAGTATTAACAATGACAGTAAAGAGGACTTTGCTTTTTACATAGTGGTGCAGGAGAAGTTCCTCATTACATCAAAACCTCAAGCCAAAAGAACACAGCAGAGAAAGAGATGCAATTCTGCAGCAGTTTGGCTAACTGTCATTATAAATACTGCGTCAAGCTTCATGCCAATTTTATTTTTTCTTTAATAAAATGAGCTTGTCACACTGTTCATGAGGGAGATAGCTGAGCCTTGGACTGCAAGTAAATACACCAACACTAAAACCTCTTCCAGATGTGCAACTGCTCTCTGCAGCACAGAGATATTTCTTAGCCTTTAAGCAATATGGATATGAACTACTAACTGAATAGAGTAACCGTCATATGATAATTTACCAGGCTGGGGAAAAAAGTCAGTGGAGAGTCAGGGGACTGAGCATCCTACCAGGGATCTTTCACCCTCTGACTTTCTAGTTTACAATCTGATTGTTCTGGAATGCTGACCTACTTGTCAGCTTTATAGGATCTGTGCCTTGGGTCTTCATCATGGAGATGCACAGCACAAAGATATGACCTCCATTTCCTCCCTCAACATCCTTGTCTCTGACTCATAACTACATAGTATCCATATTCTCAATATTACCGGCTTCCAGGGCAATTCTGTCCTCCCAGTTTGGAACAAAGGCCCACCTTTCCCTGCAATGCTCTTCCCTTAGTTATTTTCCTCCTGATTCAATCAGCTCACAGGGCATTGCTTCAGCTAAAGGCAGACTGGGAAGACAGCACAGCTGATGGAGCACCCAGCTGCTATCACAAATTGATATCAGGAATCACAACAGCACCACACAGTTTTTGGTTTCTTAGAACAATGTATTTTAAAATTAAGCTTTTATGGAAGTAGTATTGACTACTGTAACTCACCCCTGTTATTACACATGAAAAAGTCTCCACCCATCACTGTTTTACTAACAAGGACCATGTAAAAGTCTGACATACAACCGCACTTTAATTTTGGGTATCATTCACAGGAAACTTGGCTTCTTTTTTTCTTGGGATGTCATTTATAATATATAAGAAAAAGAAAGAAAGAAAAGTTGGATAGCAAGTAAAAACTGAATAGCTTCAAGTCTGGTTTTGTACTTCTGTACAGAACTTGGCATATTTTTTTCCATTCTTCCAGTTCTTTTTTCAGCAAGAGAGAGAGATATTGGCCAAGACACCAAAATGGACCAATATCATTCTGGGTATGAATCATCTCACTAAAAATGCCTTAACTTACCTATCACTCCAAATGCATATAACTGATCAGGACCCACAGAGCATCATTCTAATATATTAGGAAAGAGGGTATGATTGTAAATAGCTGGTAACACTAACCAGCCCAGAAGGCAGAAAAACAAGTTCACTAGCAACCTGAAAAAGTACAGCTAACTATTTTCGCTAATCAGCTAAAATACTGTATGTAAGGAGATACAGGAGTGGGTGGGTGGGTAAAGAGAGCACCTAGCACTTCATATTGGAAGACAGAAATTCAGTTATTTCTTTTCTCTCTGCTCTGAGAATTTAAGGTATTTGCATGGATACTTCAGAAACTCTATAAAGCAACATGTGTCACTAATTCTTGCCTCAACCTCACTAACAATCACCTGTGGAAAAAAAAAAAAACCAAAAACAAAACGAGTAGAGTTAATTCCTACTTCAACACCACAAAAAGGCAAAACGCATCTATGGACTTCATGTCAAGTGAGGCAGGAGGTGTGTGTGGGGCAGGGGTGGTAACAGAGGTCAGACAAACCAAATACGCACACCTCTTCATGAAGGCTGTCCTCTGCATGTTTCACATAACAAACACTCTGGATACCTTCAATCATATAACATTCAAAATGGTTCAACATCACTTATAAAAGAATCTAGTAGTAAATTACCAGTGCATTTATTTCAGCGCTCCTTTTATTGAGTCAGGTGTGGGCGAGCTTGTTGTTTCAACATGCCAAAGTTATCAGCAGCGAGGATTACCATGAGTATCAAGAGAGCATGGAGTGGGTGTTGACACTCAGAACAAGAACTGTTAACACTTCAAAAGCACATCATGAAGCAATGGGACTGCAAAAAGTCCCTGCCCTCACAGCTCTCTGAACTTCAACACCTGAATTTAGCAGCTTAGCAAAGCAAGTCTAGATGACAATAGGTGTTACACTCAAAACTAAGTAATCAAAATTGGGTGTATAAATCCTTTACAAACTACCCAAAGCAATCTATTTGACAATGTCTCTTTATCTACTATGCCCTCTAATTTCCAAGTTACAAATGGTTGAGTTTATTACAAGTTGGAGTGTTTGTCAGCACAAAAAGAAATAAAAATCAGGGAATGAACACTGTCATTCCAAGCCATCCTATCCATTAAAGATTTATCCTTGCTATAAATAAACTATGTATGTACAGCATTAAAATTTTGCAATAACTTATTTACTTTGAGAAAAAATTCTCTATTTTATACGTTTTATAGGAGATATTTTTTGTCTCCAAAATATTACATGTTTGAAGATCTAACATTCGCTGTTATTACAGATAAAAGCATAGCGAAGTTTAGCCATGCAGAGCTGCCATTCTGATATGCAGATTGTCATGGGGTAGCTTTACCTTTAAGACAGCTTGGAGGGAGAGGAAGTTGAAGCTGCTGGTGGCTGATGGGAGTTTTTCCCTCCTGACCAATTATCGGTCATTTTCAAGAATTGACAGCAGATCTGACCATTAAAAAGTGAATTCAACTTGTAAACACCCCCTTAAGAAGTACAGACAGAATTCTCTTGTTCTCTTTGGTTTCCGGCTTCGGACAAGGTAGCAGGCTCTGTCTTGGCCTCCTCCCCCCCTCTCCAGGCCTACAAGGCCGCGGGGTGGAGGGGGGGGGAGGGAGAAGAGAAGCAGCGCTGGTCAGCCGAGCTTGGTTTTCAGTTTTTGCTGCTAGACTGAAACTTAACACCATGAACTCTTGCAGTTTTCCTAAAGCTTTTAATTCTTTTACTACCTGGATAAACATACAGATTACTCCTTTTCTCAGAAAGACAGAGAGAGAGACAATCAACATAGAGAAGACATCATAGAACCACCAAAAACAGTGAAGAAAAGAGTTAAGTTTAAATAAGAAAGAGAGAATAAGGAGATGCTTTACAGCTGAAATATCTTTCTGTTAAAGCTATGGAGATGGACAATAATAGTATAAAAAGACTCCTTTAATTCATGATAAGAGTATTAGGAGGAATGAGATATTCAAAGTGTAACTTTTGAGCAGAAGAGAGAGAGAGAGAGAGTACTTGTGATACTGTGAGTTGCTGGAATTGAGTTGAGTGAAAATTTTGAAGCTTTGGGGGCAAAGAGAAAACTGTTTTCCAGGAAGGCTCACAGAGACAAATGAAGAAGACTTCTGCCTTTGAATAACTTATCCTTAAAAATAAGATTCCTAAACTCTGTGACCCATACACACCTCGGAGATGTGAAATGGGAGGAGAAGATCTAATGACAGATTTCCGGGCAGCTGGCATTAGAGAAATAGAAAACTATGATGAAAAATAGTTTTTCTAGTGAGAAACTCTGTAAGCTAACAGAAAGAGACTTCTGTTTCTCTGCAAAGACTGATGAAAGACTGTAGCAAGAATTAAGACTGTTTTTAACCACCAGAATCCTAAAGTTATTTGTCTCTATGTTGTCATGTGTACAGAGAAATAGTTAAGATGTAGAAGATAAGGGGGTTTTCTGAAAGTTTATTCTGGTATTCTTGTTCTTGTAGTTTGTTAATAAACTGTCTTTATTCCTTTTAAGTCTTAAGCCTGTTTTGCTCTTGTTTTAATCCATATCTCACAACAAGAAATAAGTCGTTTTTTTGAGTTACTGGTTTAAAACCACGACACAGATGAAGAATATTTGTAGTGAATAAATAAAACTATTAATGAACTGTCAGTCCATTCATAATAAAAATATGCTAACTGTGTACTTATAGCTTCAGACCAGACTATTTTCCATATCTTGTTTGTATCCTCCGAACTAATTCTTTAACCATACCAAAACATGTATCAGTTGCTTCTGAACAATCTTCTACAAAACTGAACTAGAAATGGAGCCAGAACAATGCTTACACAAGAAATGCAGCTTATTACATTTGTTGCACTTCAAATAAATATTGATTTCAATCTCAGAATGCTATGAAAGGGCTTGCATCAATTACACAGTACATCACAGTCATGATGCAAGTTACCTAATTCCAGTGATGCACACAGCAAATCAATCATTCACATCCACACAGCTTGGTGAACCAGAGCCACCACTGCTTACCTTTATCTGAACTTTTAAATACTGCATTCATTTTGGAGTGGCATTATAAAGGAAAAGGTTTACAATGAAAAAAATATCAGCTAATCTGCCAAAAAACCTGCAGTAATTATAATTACCTCTATTCATGTCATGTGTGTTTTAATACATACACAAATGAGTAAAAGAGCCCTTAATGACAACAACATTATGAGGGGAGGTTTCCCTTTTGCATTATCTATGTATTCAACACAAAATTATTAGGCTATTGTGATAAAGCAGCTAGAGTACAATGACTTTCCTTTAATCACTAATTAAAATGCTGATTGCCTGTTGAGTGAGACGTGCAGTTATGGTCAAACACCAAGTCCCATTGTGTGATAACAGCTTGGGCTGGCCTTACAACTGGGTGGGGTTGAATCACTGCTAAGTAAACAAACCCTCTATGGCTGAAAAACACAATCCCTTCAGCTCAATAAAATCCTTAAGTAACTTTTAATTTTACAGCCTTAGACAAGCTAATATTGCAGAGCACAAAAGTTCAGAGATAAAGAGACCTACCGGGTGCTGGTATAAACAAGCAATTACACAGATTGTAGAAGAGCAATACTGAGTCTGTATGAATTAATTTATTCTGTGTACAAGCTGAGGTGGAAATTAATTTCATGGGGCCAAATTCAAAGGACCACTGGGACATTATTGGCTTCATCTATTCGACTTCTGAAGTACACTCAAATTGCACCTCTGCAATCCCACTGATAGCACCCCAATGCCATTTAGTGGGGTTTCACAGATATAGCCAGGAGAACCCACACACTCATATTTCCCTTACATACTTGATTTATTGCAAAATACATCAAGTAAAATAAGACCCATTTATCTACAGTCATGTATTTCATGCAATCATTTTAAATAGCAGTAAAAAAAAAAGTCTGCAAAACTGCTCATATTGGAGGACATGAGAAAAATCAGCAACACTGAACTTATCATTTACAAAAAAAAAGATAGAATTATTTTTCAAGAGACAGTAAATACTTTCTAGTTAAAACCAAAATAACATAAAAGGTGATTCTACTATTATGAGCTTAATTTCATGAGCTACCCAAGTTGCAGTGCAGCATTTAGCATTTTCTGGAATAAGGGGAAACCTCCACTTTCTTCTAAATATTGCCTGTTGATATTTTAAGAAATAAATTTAATCCATAAAGTTAACATGGCATAGAAGAAAAAAATACATTTTTCAGAAGTAAATTCTTTCCTTTAAAAGGCCATTGGCTACTAATTTCAACCTCCATCACATAAGAACAAATTTGCTTTCTTCCAGTTCAACAGGTTTATTCTCTTAACAGAACAAATAATAATGAGCTGTTTAATGGACTAACCTTTATCACATTTCAAATAATCACATAAATTTTGGTGTATTTTTTCTGTGTTTGTTAAAATACACAGTAAAAGCAATTACCTAGGCATATTTTTATTATAGCTATACATGTATACTCATATTACACATCATTTGAAGTTACTATTACAGAAACCTCAAATTTAATTGTGTCTTACAATTACTTTTATATGTGCACAATACCACAAGGACAGAATGAATTATTTTAATTCTATAGTTGCAAATATTCTCTTCCCCCTTTCCCTAGTCACTTTTCCACCTTTTATATATATATATATATATATATATATATATATATATATACACAATCAGTTCAACTCCCTCACCAGAATAACAGTATTTAAACAAAAAAAGAAAAACCTTGACCACATCACAACTATTCACTTGCTGCTACATTTCTCCTCCTTACTTGTAAGAAAATTCAGTTCACCTCTCTAGCAGTAAAACCAGCATCACTCACACTTTCAATATTTTTACTCTTTTTCTCTCATTTGTCTGTAGAATAAAAACTTAAAATAATTCATATTCTTGTAAAAATGCAAACTGTAGAAAAATATTTGCTTTTTGCATTTTTTCCTTCCCTTTTGCTTGAACACATCTGAAACCAAATTTTTTTTTTTTTTGTCTATATGCAGCTGCTATTTATATAATAAATCATCTCACAGAGGAAGAAAAAGTTCGTGTTCAGGGTTTGTAAGGCAGATACAAGAGGCACAGGTGCACAGGGATCTCTGCTTCCCTACTGCTGCTGCACAGAGGCCAGTGAACATGCTACATCTTGCAGAGTGTCAGCACAACACATACAGAAGTGAATGTGTCAGACTGTCTCCACACCCTAGGACTATTATTACCAATTGCAACCGATGGCATGCTTCACTTCATTCTTTCATGTTCAAATAAATACAACTTACAGCTCTTCTTTTACACTCTTGTGTTGCAAGACTAGTGTCAAGAAACTACAGCTGATGTAAGAGCCAGGATCCAGCCTGAAGTGAGCAAAATCCGCCAGTTACCCAAGGCAATGGCTCTGCTCTCGCTGCCTCTGCTGAGCTACACAGTCTGTATCAGTGTGGCTCTACGTAATTAAAGATACAGGAGAACAACATCAAAACCTGCTGTATGGAAAACTGTCCAAATATTGTTGTTTCTACCAGAAGTTTAGAAAGAAGTTCTGTTTCTAGATTTCTGTAGACCCTTTAGTGATCTAGCCAGCACAGAAAGCACTGCTACAGCAAAAGGACCATGAAAATTCTGGAAAAAGGGTAAATTCTGATGACAGCTATTAGTAGAAGTACTCCAGAATGATAGATAAAACAGCTCAGGCCCTAATCTTCCATGAAGACATACATAATTCTCTGAACCCCTGCCTATGTTTTTCAGCCTTTGCAGAAGGAGTTGGAGGTGGCATCCACGTGTGAGACTAGATTCTAGAGACATGCAATCTATGGGATTTTACTTTATAAGCATTCAACACATTCTTATCAAAATATCTTCCAGAGGGTATTGGTTTCCCAGCTGCTGAACAAATACAGATTGAAGGCAGTGACCCATCTTTCCAGACAGAACTATTGCAGCTTTCATTTGATCACTGTTACTTAGCTGTCATCAAAAAGATCTCTTACTGCCTGTAATACTTGGGAGGTTTGGCAAATATAAAATTTGATTTTTACTATTGATTATTGAACATTTCACTTATTAAAAAACACATCTTTCTTATTTAAAAGGGAGCTGACTTTATACACCAACAGCTTTAAACCTCCATGGTTTAAAACTAAACTTACAAAGGTATCTACTAACACTTGTAAGAACTTGCTACCTTTGCCACCTATGACATCCATCTAGCTTTGGCATACAAATAACTAAAGTTTAAGCAAATACACACGGATTCTCCATTGATATACAGAAACATTATATTGTAGTTGCAAAGGACCACTTAAGATGATTATTCATGTGTGGAAAACTAGCATCCATTTAACTGGAAACAAGAAAGACCACTAGGATGAACACAGGCATCATTGGAAAATCCTCCTAAAACCTGAGTGTATTAAGCCATAGAACTGCCCGACTGGTAGGTGGCAGGAACCCACTAGCTTTTGACAATTACAACAGAACAAAACAGACTAGAAAACAAACTTTGGAGATTCACTGTACATAAGCAGAAAGATTAGATGATCCAACTGGTCGTTGGAATTCCATGATTCATTATCCTGAGCTTTATTTAATCTTTTCCAAAGCCTCACACAGTACTAAACCAGAGAACCAATTCAGATTGAACAGGAAATACTTTTGATTCAGTCCCAAAGACCTTTATGAATGTTCACTTTTTCACAAATCAAAACCTGTTCTGTTTGTATTGACTCTAAATACAGCATTTCTTAAGAGAAATATTATATACAAATAAGAACATATCAGAAGACATGTATGTTATGACAAAACAGAGGAACAGAAAACCTTCAGATGCAAGAACAGCCTTTAGGACTTTATCCCAATCAGAGAAAATAAGGGAAACAAATAGCAGGATTCTCTAGCATCATATCCCAAGGCATGTTGTGCCATAATTTGAAGAGAAGTCATACAGACTTCTGCTTTATGGGAAAAAAAAAAACAAAAAACAACAACAACAAAAAAAACCCAAGCTCACACAAACCAACCAAATAAAAACCCAACCACATATATGAAAGCCCAAACCCCTCTAACACACACCGAGTTCACGCTTACATGCCACACTGATACCGCAGTACATATACAAAAAGAGAATGTGATTACTGCATCAGCATTATAATGATGATGTGAAGATTTCATACTTGTGAAGTATTAGGAACAGAATTAGCATTTATGAGTAGGTTTCATGTCAGTACATAGTTTAATTCTTACTTTATTAGCTGTTGAAAAGCATAGATATGCACACCAGTATTTTCTTTTTATGAAAGGAATGTTTTCAATCAATAAAATGAGACAGTTTGAGATGGTACTTATTACATGGACTGGGAAGCATTTCTATAGCAGTTCAAGAAGCTGTTGCCATTACTTGTACTCAAAAGTTATTTTGTTTGACCTTTCACAGTGTTCAAACACACTTTTATAAGACTAAGGAAAAGAGATGTAGTGGTTTTCTTCCATTTCCTTGTCCTAGCTCCAGGCTGTCACATTTAAAGATTTTTATACATGGTTATATGGTTATATAACGGTTATGTCCCTATCATTAGGACTTCCTTGATTAAAAGAAAACCCTCAAATACTTTCACTTTTTACTTTTAGAAGGCATTATTCAAGATTTCCATTTCACAACTCAAAATTATGATCCCAATCTTAGTTTTTGTATTAACATCCCATACTTAGCCTCAAGGCCAGCTTGTTACCAACTGGCAGGACCCCAAGTTACTTTTTCTCCTAGGTCATTTTCTCACCAAGTATTTAAATCTTAGCATCGTTTAGCTATTTTCTTTAGTGAACTGTATATATTTTATTTCTTCAGCTTATCAATCTAATTTTGATTTCTATCCTTGCACTTTAAAATGCACACAGATCTTCCCTTCTGCAAGTAGCTCTAGGTTAACAATTACAAACCAAACAAGGATTTCCTATTTCTTCATCTAAGAGATCAGTAAAGACAAATGTTACCAGGCCCTGAAGGCACACCATGCACTTCCTCTGGACTGAAACTACTGCTTAGTTTAGTTTATATATACACCTCTGCTAGAATTCTAGGCTTTCCATCTGATTATTGCTTTTTTTCTTTCAGACATCATCCTAACCCCCTTTATGGTAATTTCACCTTTATCATGTTCATCATAAAACAGCTGAAGAAAATGTCAAAACTAAGATATTTACTAAAAGCTAGAATTTTACTAAAATCTATGTCACATTTTGTTTATTTTGTTTCTCTACTACCTATAAGGCATGTTTATTCTATTACTGAAGGTAGGCTTGGTGACACTATGTTTGCTGAAGAACTGATGTTGACTTGTTCCAGATGTTTATGAGCAACATGTATTTTTCCAGCAATTCAAGTTTGCTGACTAGTCTGTTATGGCTTAGGTCAACAAGGTTTAAAGAGAAGTATGGCTGAGAAAACACTATTCATTGACACCTTCTTCAGGAAGCCAATTGAATGTCTAAATGAGAATTTCCAGTAAGGAAAGACACTGCCAGAGGAGCCCCCTGCCTCCCCTAGGAGCTCTGAGTTACCTTTAGTCACTATTTGAGGCCTGGAGTCCTTAGGCAGCCAGCTCATGCTGAAGTGAGCTAAACTCTACACCTACTAGTATGCTAGGAATCTTACCAGTGCTCCAAGAGTTTCACAGATATGGTCAGCTGGGTAAGCTGTCTGGTCAATTTTCAGTTACTCTTGGATAAATATAATTAATTGTTTAAACAGACACCAAAAAAAAAATATAAAAAAATAAAAAAAAAAATCACCAGACTGCAACCCTACTTAGCTAAGTATTTTTCATTCCTTTATTTTTTATACAAACACCTGAGTTTCTCAAATTTGACATAGATGTAATTAGTAAGAAATCTCATGCCATTAATATTTCTAGTGAAAATTAAGCAGCAAGAAGTTAAAAAATTATTGTAAGAATGCCAAGGCATCTTACCTTCTCATTGAGCAATGTGCAGGCCCTTTTCTCATTTTTCCTTTCTCAGTACTTTTCTTCTTATAAATGAAATACTCTTTGTGCCTGAGCTTTCCAATTTTCATTTCCATTTATCCATACCATTTTTTGTATCATCATCCATAACAATTTGACCCAGTTTCAGCTTCTGACAACATCCTTCAAATTTTAGGTCGCTAAAGAGCTCATGTTTAGTTAAACCAGACTTGTGTTAAACTTTATTTCTTTGCACTAGTAAAGCTAGTGTTCAGGTATTTTGAATGTTCATATATTTTGACAGCACTAAAGAGCTGTCCACTGTCTTCACATCAAGCCACACACTTGCTTCCTACAGAAAGCTACCTACCAATTTTCCAAGTTTAATGAAATGCACTTTCTTGAACCACACCATCTTTAAGCATAGGATACATTACATCTGCACACTGCAAAAACTGCCAAACTATCTGACAGCCAGAAAGGCAACAGGAAAATTAATCAAAAAACTGAAAACCAGCCAAATGGTAGCCATGGAAATTCTAGAGACTAGCAAATAAGGCCAAGCAACTGGAAGCATAGAATCCTAGCACTGTCAAGGCTCAATGAGACCTTTAAGAGGAGTGTGACTTGAAAGTCACACAAGAAATAGTGACAGTATGAAAAAGATACAAAAGTATTAGCAATCCTCCAAAGGAAATCTACAAAGATGGTAAAGGGCCTAGAGGGAACACCACAGAGAGTGGCTGAGCTCCCTTGGTCTGTTCAGCCTGGAGGAGACTGAGGGGAGACCTCACTGCAGTTCCAGCTCTCTGTGCGGGGCAGAGGAGGGGCAGGCACTGATCTCTTCTCTGTGGTGACAGGGACAGGACCCAAGGGAATGGCCTGAACCTGAGTCAGGGGAGGGTTAGGTTGGATATTAGACAAAGCTTCTTCTTTCCCCAGAGGGTGGCTGGGCACTGGAACAGCTCCCCAGGGCAGTGGTCACAGCACCAGCCAGGCAGGGTTCAAGAAGTGTTCAGACAATGCCGTCAGGCCCAGGGTGTGACTCTTGGGGATGTTCCTGTGCAGGGCCAGGAGCTGATGGGTCTCTTTCTACTTGGGGCTTTCAATAATTCTCTGAAAGGCCATACATTGCATACAGCCCCAACACTTTGGTCCTGGATTGCAGTAGTAGATTTTTGGACCTGTTAATCACATTACTTTATGAAAATTAATTAGACCCTAAGAAAGGTCCTATTTCCTTGGCACTAAGCATATGTATGTATCATTAGTGTCCGTGAAAGTTATATGCCCTTCTTGAGAAGGCACTTAAGTAGTTTATAAATGTTTACTTGGACAGGAGACAGAAGAGGAACAAATAATGCAGAATCCTTGGGAATATAACATATTTGGGAAAGTGCTCAGAATAGCTTATCCTTATCCATAGCATGCTTCTTAACTTGCAGTCATTTCATTTTCTTATATTTCTGGTCTTAAGCTGCAAAAACATCAAAAAACGTTCACTTTTGTGGTTTATCATCTTTACTTCTACGATATTCAGATTTTTTTTTGATTTTTTTTTTTTTTACCAGTGCTCTGGCAAACTTATTTCCTGACAGAACTATATTAAGAACAGGAAATTGCTTTGCCTACTGCAGAGTTTGTAATCACTAGCATTTGGAATACCCAATTTTAAAAGTTGTGTCTATTCAATCGGAGAATAAAATGGATCATGAACCCAATTGAAAGAGCTTATATTTCACATCCCAACTAGTCTCCTAAATAGCACCCCTAAATCAGTAAGAACTAAATTTAGTCAAATAAAATGTAATATGTTTGGGGAAATGTTTACAAATAATTGGTTATGAGAAAATCTGTTGTGAATTAGTCTTTTTTATTTATTGCCCATTAGATGCAAATAAATCAGCTTGTTCATAATAATACATTGCATTCTACATCAGTTG
Source organism: Cyanistes caeruleus (assembly GCF_971803275.1). Classification (NCBI taxonomy): domain Eukaryota; kingdom Metazoa; phylum Chordata; class Aves; order Passeriformes; family Paridae; genus Cyanistes; species Cyanistes caeruleus. The sequence continues at coordinate 42,725,612 of NC_141706.1, read as the reverse complement.
CACACTATATTAAATGAGCACATCACTGTGCAAACTTTTGAAATGCCTAAAATAAAAGCTGGGCAAAAGTTTCCATTTACTAATGCTCTAAATGTTAAACAAATTATAAGACCAGTCAGTTTGAACAGCATAGTATGAACAAGACAGGCAGAGCAATACAGCAAAGCCTCACAGGATATATTGAAGATAACAAACTAAATGCCTCTCACAGCTGTGATTGTACCAGTAGTCCACAATTCAACAGATTTTTGCATCATGTTTATCAGTAGGAAGCCAGCCTGATCTGCTTACAAGTGAATGGAAGGCAGAGCTATGCTCTACCACTTGCCAGGCCCTTCCATCTCTGTGTTTTAATTTAATTTCAACTAGAGCAAGTTCTGCCTATGTCATCTCCCTTCCCTGAGTCCCACATCAAAATCCCACATATTATTGTGCTGCATTTAAGGAAATTTTTTAAATATTTTTCAGTATAAGAAAGAAATTCAACATATTTTTAATAGTTTTAACTAAATATTAGTATCTTGAAAATTCAAAAGCATTACTGTTTCCCAATTTACTGAGATGTTTGCTTTTCCAGTAACTTTGGCTAGCTTCCTTTATGCAAAGCTCATTATGGAAAGAGCGAGCAAGTCTTTTTTGTAAAATAGAACATCTTGTCCTTAATCCTTGGATACTCTTAAGGTGTGTAAAGCTAGCCAGGCTGCTTGTTCATATTAGAAATTAAGCATTTGAAGATGCATACCTCTTCAAGGGAAGAAACCCTAAGTTGATGCAACATTTTTAAGTGCCAGAAGGAAGTAAATCTTTAAAATGTTTGTTAAATTGCAAATGCAACTCTGGACTACAAAGAGGAAAAAAAACCATAGATTTCTGGTAACGGGATTAAAGGCCAAGGCCACAGCTTTATTGAAAGACAGTAACTCACACTACAGAATTATCTGACAGCCAATAGTCCTTGCAGCAGTAAATAATAAGAGCTCAAGGCAAAACACCACATACACTGGACCCCATATAAATGCAGTCCAGCCCTAATGTCAAACTCTTAAGTCTGTCAACACTGATGAAACTTGTTTTGAGGTATGAAAGATGTAATAACACTTTATATGGCAATAAAACTTTACTTTGCAGTGACTCTTCCTTTCCGGTCTTCTTACTGCACGCATCAAAAAACATTGGTGAAAGTCAGCTTTAACAAAAATTAGAGTGAGAACCAGACAAATCAAAAGTATTTGACTGTTCACCACCAAATCCATTCAGAGCACTGAATTCTAGAAACTTTTCTAAGGTATTCAAGAACTTCTGTCATATTAGATAAGATATAAATTATTACTCAAATTAATCAACGCAAAAAAAAAAGCATGCACACTGTCACTGAAACCACCAGAAATTTGTGAATGCACTAATGTACCTTGCTGAAAAAACCCTTTGCCATTTGCTAATTTCTTACCTAATACACCTTGAGCCAGCTTCACAAAATTATTTTAGTAATATTATACAAGGTCAACATTATACTCCTGTACTTCCAGGGTTATAGTTCCCTTTTAACATAATTCAAGAAAAGAGCTCATTCCTCATATTAAGTTGTTCCATTCCAAGTAAAAAATATTTAAAACTGAGTCCATCACTACTGTTTGTCTCCTGCCCTAGAGTATCATTCTGGAAGGAAAGAGACCACTTCTAGCCTTTTTTCAAAAAACATACTCATTATTCTAAGATTTTTATTAGTTTTGTAACGAATAAAAATAAGAATGAGTAAGAAGCAGAACAAAGGTAAATTAAAAAAAAAAAAAATTAATTTGAAGTGTTATGTCCTCAGGCAAAAATGCTGGGAAGAGCTGATTTTGCCTGTAATTCATATTACCTTGAACAAGGTATTAAAAATTTTTGTTTATATAGTGGTTTTACTTGTCCACATAAAGATGAACCAAGCAATATTTCAGTTCAAACATAAAATAAGATAGGAAAACTTTGATCTTTAAGGTCCCTTCTACCACAAACTATTCTATGATTCTATGAACTTGAAATCCACAAATAGGAAGAACAGACGATAAACCCTCCTCAAAATCTGCAGGTATAGGAGTCACTGCAACAGGTACATAGTCTGATTTAACAGGGATCTTCTCACCACCTCAACACTTACAGGCTCCTACTACACACTGTCGTCTGCTGAAATACATAAGCAAATAAAAGGCTCATCATTCTCAGTCACACAAAGGTAACAGAGCAGGAACTGTTTTTCTTACCTGTAAAATAATGACCTGTGTTAATATACATGCATTGTTCTCAGTCACACAGAGCTCCTGCTCTTTTTCAAGAATATCTGCAAACTACTGCAATGTTGTGAGCATTTGAGAAACAAATTACTCATGTGTAACAGCAGCTCCAGCTCCGGATGTGTGCATGCACTTGAGTACCCATGCCTTTCCCTCCTGGTGGCTCGCCAACTTAGCACGTACATAGTACATAATTTTTGTCACTGTTAGCTGAAGGCACTGCTGGCACTTGAAGACCTCATTTTAACTATGCAGCAAATCTACAGACTATTTCACAAGCTGCTGCTGCTGCTACTGACTTCAGGCTAGCTGCTACAGGTCACAAAGGTCACTAAAGCCAGATCGGTCACTAGGATCAATTCTCCCTTCACAAAGATGCACACAAGAAAAGAAGTGGTGGGAAACCCAGGGCAGGTGTGCCATCCCCACAGTCTTTATATCAGCAGCACCTACCAGGTGGTAGAAGTCAATTCCCATGCAGGTGGGGATCCCTAGTTTTGGCTAAGACACTGTGCCTTTAAAAGAAACAGCTCACTGGAAGTAAAACATTTCTGCTTCAGTATTTTGCTATTCCTGGGAAGGGGAATAACCTTTCAATCTTTTTGCAACTGCTATGAGGCTTAAACAGAGGAAATCCTACTTGGATATCTTTTAAACCAGAATAACCTGCCAAAATATTCAAGGGAAAGAGCTCATGATAGTGTTATATTCTTTTCTGAAAGCTTAATTTAGACAACTACCAGCAGATCCCTTCATGGACACAGCAAAATCTTAAACTCTCTCTATTTGACTGTGCTAGCCTAAGGCATTAAGTTCAATCCACCATGTCGCACCTCAGTAACTCGACACAGACTAGGAAATTCTTACAGTCAGCTTCCCCAAGGGATTTGTTAAGTTTCACATACATTTAGTTGTGCAGTTGGCCTGTTCAAATTGATAAACTTGTTGCTCAGTGCTTGCAGATTTTGTCACTAGGAAAAATAAGTACTGGATTGGGGGAAGGGAGGCTACTACGGTTCAGTAATAACTTTAAAAAAAATAATAATTACACATGCATTACTGCTCCTATCTCTTCTTGAAGAGACATTTATTTTGCAGAAAAGACAGGCAAATACTCTGGTGATGGGCACATTAAAAACGCCACAGATAGACAAGATGAATGTCATTAATGTGTGAAAAATGAATAGAGCAGGCAGACACAAAAATTCTATTCAATCCTATCAAATATAAAGAAATAATTCACCACATGAATATCCTGTGTATCTGAACAATACACATATATAATATGCAGGTTACTGATAAAGACTTCAGTCCGGAAAAGCACTTAAACATTCTTACTTTTTAGTAAGTGAGCAGTGCATTGGAATCAATAAAATTACTCTCTGGATTAAAGTGTATGTCTTAATATTTTTTTTGGTTGAAGGCTATATGACCCACATGTAACTGTTAGATTACTTTAATAATGTTGTAACCTGTCATAGTGATGTTTATGGTATTACTGAGTAAAAGTAACTTCCCTCACATCCAACTGATGCTTATGGGTATAAAAATTACTAGCCTACGCTATGTACATCATGAAGCAAACCAGTTCAACCCAGTATCTGCAATGGCTTTTGTCAGCATTGGCAGAAGAAAAATGGAGCAGAAAAGCAGCAGGAAGCACAGGCTGGAGAAATAAGAAGCATGAGGAGCCTCCTTTCCAGAAGGGTAGCTGTATGGACCTACAGCAAGCACAAAGCCTGTGGTGCTGGCAAGAAAAACCAGGCATGGTCACAGAATCAAACCAAAGGAAGATATGATGTCTCTTTTCATCAGTCTTCAGAACACACAAATTAAAACTCTCTGTATCCTGCAGAGCTCCTCAATTACTTGTCATTACTATTGTGTGAGACAGAAAGCATTTAGTCCTCAGTGTGTAGCACAGATAGCACACCAGACTTCTCTTTCAGCTATAGAGTCATGTATTTTGATGACAACCCAAAAAGAAGCAATTCCTTTCTCCATCTTTCCTCAGATGCCTTTGTTATAAAATACAAAAAGCCTTATTATCAATCCTTCCACCTAAACTGCACAAGGATTTCCAATGATGAGATTAATTTACAAAGTTGATGCATTGCAATACCAATGACAGAGGCACCTAAACGGGTCCCTTAGCTTCATAGTTCTGCAGGGATTGGTGATCTGCAGTTCGTGAGATATTCTTAACAGTTACAGGTTTACAAACAGTATGTGACTGTCCTTGTGACTTGTCCAAGATGAAGATATTCCCATTTCTGAAATGGGAATGTCTTCAAAGAAACCCAAAGTGTCCACGTAGCCTTTTTTTTTTATAATGTTAAAAATATCAAGTTTATTATGCAATATATATGTAAACTGCATTTCTTTAACAGATAAAATAATCCCAACAGAAATACACAGTTTCAAAAGTAGGATAAAGAGCACTTAAGTTATAAAGACTTAATAAAGCTAAGAGAAAATATAGACATGTATATCACAGGCTATTCAGGACACAGAACCTATAAGGTCAAGTGTTTTAGACAAGTTTAAAGACAAGTTTTGAGGCAGAGTTTACCTACAAGCAAATTGGTATTTAGGTGCAACAAGATATGACTTAATCTTATTTTCAGAGGCAGTTATAATACCTGAGCCAATAAACAAAATTGAATTAAGTACAGGCTAGAATCAGGCCTATCTTAGAAAACAACAACTCCACAAACAACAAAAAAAAAAAAGCCCAAACAGACAAAAAAAACTACACTAAAACCCCATCACCAAAACAAACCAACACCCAAACGACAAAATACTTCCAGTCTGGGGTCTGTGCATCCTGCTTTTTCTAACTCACAAGTAAGGTGTCTTTGTAAGCAGACCAGAAGCTTTCACCACACTGCACCTGACCTCTGAAGAAACAGGAGTTCATCATCTGCTGACTCAGTGACTAGAACTTCACAAGAGCTAAATCTGGGGCAGCTACACCTGTCTTCATACTTGAACATAACAATTGTCAGCTCATGAAAGAGAATCTATACTGAAGAGAAAATTCCTCTTGCCAGAGCACAAAAGGGTTAAACAACAGCCCTTCTGCAGTAACCTGTCTGTCTTTCGTAACTACACCACTGTATGTACTCCAACAAAGGTTTTGTACCTACTCAATGACATATTTAATTTGGAAAAAGTAATAAAACAACCCACATATTTTTCCCCCTTCAACTTGCTGTATTTTCAAGATGCAAACTTCTAGTACAGTTATAGATTACTGACAACCAAACTTCTAAACACCTTGTAATTACTTCCTTGTCCCAATTTAATGTTAAAGGATTGCCTTTATTCTGCATAAAGGAACGAAGGTATTGATAACAGCTTTGCCACCTGATATGAAACTTTCCTCTGAAACATGTATAAAATGTCATTTGCATAGAAATTTTATTTAATTATTTTTTTCTATGGACACAATGTTCAGCTTGTCTTTCAAATACTAGGATTGGCGTATCAACTAATCTAAATGACAGTGATAGCCTAGTTAAACACACAGTATACTTGGGAGATTGAAAGGATCTTCCTCAAAAAAACTTAGTTTGTGCAGTCCATTTCAAAAAGAATTCTCCTAAGGTGGATATGAGCCAGGAAGAATGGAGTCTCCCCCCAAAATGCATGCACTGATTGAACAACTATGTAAAATGTACTTCACATGTTTGGAAGATAAACTGTGGGAGCTCTCATTTAAAGATAAACTAGTACCTAGCTTATCTACTCAGTTGAGCTAGCTATAATTCTCATTTCAAGCCAGTTGTAGTTTATTGCTAAACTGAAGGTTTCTGTACTGCCCTAAGAAGAAGTAGTTAGTGTTCCTGTGTAAGAATATCATAGTTTTCAGACAAGAATCTGTTTGCTATCTTTAGTCAGTTCTTCAGCAATTCTTCACATCTTTCAGAATGAGGCAAGCATGAACCAGAAAACTATCACCTATAATACTTATAAAGATCTATGATCCTGTTGATAAACAGGATTCTGAGTAATGGTAAATTTTATATTTTTTATTTTATTATTTTTTCTTTTATTTATTTTATTATTTTTATTTTAATTATAAAATTGTGAAATCCTCAATCATTGGTGGCCAATGAAAAAAAGCATTAATTAGTCACTACAGACGTAAAATAATTCCTACTGTATATAAGCCCACTACAGTCCTACTATTCTTGTCACTAGTCGCAGGGCTTCCTTTTATGAAGCTTTCATCAGTAATTGAACTCCTCACACCGTAAGCACAGACTGCATCTTGCAAAACTAGCCCTTCAAAACACAAAATTCCTCCTCTTAAACATAATTTTTATCAAGTATCACAAATGCTTAGCTTTCTAAGAGGTGTTATTTGATTTCTGAATATGCTCCAACTTCTGAAGACAGAAATAGAGTTTTCTCAAGAATCACAATGACAAGAAAACAAAACAGACAGTAAAGTCTCAGTCCTCCTAATTTATTCAAGACTCTTTACTCCATACACTTGGATTCTAATATCAAATTAAAAATTTCTGCATGTGCTATATTTGATATCAGAGGACTTCTGAAGAAGAAATCACAGCAGAACAAGACAAAGACTACCACTGTGTTTTTCTGTGAATTCAGATAGCCAAACTGATTATTATTACTACTAATGCTTGCAGCATCAATGTTACGCAATAAGGTAAAATTCCACCAAGGAGGAAGCAGAGAGAAATAAAGCAAAGTTACCTACCTATACTTATTTGGAACAGGTCATAGCATACTGAGGAGCGGAAGCCAAGAACACCAAACACCCTATTCCTGCAAGCATTTTCTAGATCAGTCATCTCTCCAGAAGCATCCCCCCAATAGCTCACAGTCAGCTCTGGGAGGCAGCAGGTTAGAGCCAAACCCACCTGTAGCATCCACCTGTTTTACTGCAGGGTCTCCACACACAATGGCCCTAATAATGACTCAGCTGGGTAACTTGCTCTGAGCAGTTAACAGCAGATCCTGCTGCAGCACACAGCTAACCTAGCACTCCTGTGGTGTTGTCTTCTCCACTGCTTGTTGTGCAAGAAAAATAGGCACAGGCACTGGCTTAGCCACCTCCTTTGCCACACTGATATATGATGTACTTTCTGAACCCTACAGCTGTTTCAAATCTGACTGAAATTAGACCAGACAGCAAATTCTTCAGTGAACTACAGGGTTACTGAACCAGCAGAGCTGTAAGAGAGCAAAGGGAAACCAAAGCCATTTCTATGCACTGACTCCATCCTCCACACAATTGAGATATAACCCATAAATTATGTTTACAGTTAAGCCATGAATTGATGCTGACCTCTACTGTACTTTGCTTTTGTCCACCTGTAAAATGGGAATGATAGTAGTGGACTATGTCCATCAGGACAATAAAAAAGTGTTCATTACCATCTGTAGCATCCCACTACAGTTCAGGTAGCATAGCAATATATATATAAGAATACAAGTAAACATAGAAACCTATATAGCATAAAGTGGTTTGAAATCTCCAGATGTCCCTCCTAAAAATTTGATGACAAACTAGAAAAATACAGTGATAAAATAACAGAATAAAAGTAGGTGTGATGCAGGAATTTCCATTTTTTTAACTTTTTTTTTTTTTTTAAGTGTGCAGAACAGGTGCAGCAAGTATCATTTCCCACCTGCTGGTTGGCCCACCTGCTGTCTGCCTGATGGTTCTATCTTCACTACCTTAGTATTTATTTTCAGTATGCAAAGTTAAAGATAATAACATAAATTTTTTTGTGTTTTTTACTCTCAGTATATTCTAGGTATCTCCCCAAATAATTCTATCAAATCCAACATTGTTGCTCTTACAGATAATGGTAAAAAGAAAACACACAACAAAATTATTCTCTGAAATATTCTGTTGTATAGAGCTGACTTTCTGCAGAGAGTCCATACAAAAAAACATTATGTCTCCCTTACTCTGTTTTGCTTTTCATGCTTTGTGTGATGCTTCTCAAGCTGCCAGATGTGAAAGGGGTGGTGTCTCATTTGGTATGAGACATTGCATGGATTCCTCGAACAGGTACCCAGTGTAGAAGGGCTGACAACTGCAGCAATAAAAATCTCGTGAGATGCATGGCAAGAATAATAAAATAGTAGTAATAACAATAAATGCCAAGGTGTAAGTTTTCCTGATTTTAAGCCTATCAGGTTTTCAGAGTTTCAATAAAGTTTTTGGCTGAAAGAGAAAAACATAAGCCAGGATACCAGGGCATTTGATGTAAAACATTGCGTCTCATTAACTCATAATTAGATGAGAATTAGAAACATTATAGCAATTCTCTCTTATCCTGCAATTCTCTCTCTCCACTCATTATTCACACAGATATTTACAGAACTGGGGAAACTTACAAGGAAACTTGCATTTCTGAAAAAGATCTGTAATTCCCTGGTTCTGTTCAGTGCTGCAGTTCTGTGGATACTCAGATTACTGGACACCTCGGTTCATCTCTCCCCCAGCTCACCTGGGCTCCTCCCCAAAGATTGCTGGGTGAGAAAGGTCCAGAGCAGACAGCATACTTCCAGGAGGGAATGCAAGTGCCTCCCCACAGCCTATCCACTTAAACAGCCATGCTTGCTCCCCTTTCAGCTAATGCTGCCACTTCGGGGAACCGTTCTCATTTCCCCGCTTAGATCACAGACTCTTCTTGTTGGTTTAATTTATTAAAAGGAAACCTAAATTTAAGTGAACTCATAATCAGCACTAAAACCTAGATGACACCTGCAGCGTATGGCCCGTACCCACACAGCACAGCTGCACTGCAAAGAAAGTCTCGCTGATGATGGGGACTGGCAGCTCTCCCAGCTTCCAGTCTTCCGTGCCTTCAGTGAAAGATATGACTGACATCTGCATTTGTGAAATCCCTGCCACCACACACTCGCAAGGACAATGTTTGGACCTCTATTCTGTCCCACAAATCCATGTAGGTTTTCACAGCAATGCACCAGTGGTTTGATATGAAAGCATTTCTATCTGATCATGTGAACTTCCCTTCTCACTGAAGCTGAAGTGCATCTTAAGCCTTCTCTTTTTTTGACAAGAAATCTATTGATCTGCAATGAGTAATTATTCACTAACAATACAAGAAGTAATTAAATTTGAAGTTTCATGATTCTGTACAGTGAGATCCCTACATTTATAACTTGAACAATATTTAATTCAAAACAGTTACTAATTTCACTACTTTTATTTTACAGTTTATTGTGTGTAGTTTGTTAGTTTAGAAGATACTTCCTTAAGCGCCACCTTTTGTTTTTGCTGTTTTTAAAAATTTTCCAGTTCTTTCTTTGACTAGCCCAAGTGCCAGAGAAAATTATACCATGCCAAAGAATAATGTAAAGGCTACTGTCCCAGCAATAATGTATTTGTTATTGCTCAAGAAAAAGGAACACTTTCATAAATGCGTAAGTTGTGAGAATAATTCACTTTGGTTATCAACACTACATGAAAAAATAAATTGAGGTCAGACAAAACAAAAATTAACAATTGACAGTGACAAAACCTTAGGATTTTTGCACTGAGCAAATGTCTTTCTTACAGCTTTCTCACATCTAGAGTACTGTGTTAACTCTTCTGTATCTATGTACTTTTTATATTCCGATTCCAAATTTTTCAATCTTTACCTGTGGCTACTTGCATTTCAGCACACAACAAAACAGCAGTTTATTTTACTGTGCTGTTAAACAGGGCATCGTTTTATTATTTTAAAGAAATCACTTCTAAAAAGTCCAATAAATCAGTGTTTCTTAAAGATAAAAGTTTGCAGAAATGTTATTTGCTCTGTTTTTTCTCTTAACCGGCTTTCTGTTTAGCATTAATTTTAAATGTAATGTTATTTCAGTCAACCAATACTTTTAAGCATGCTGAATAGTGTGGAACATTCCTTTATTCTGATGTCATGCAGAAAGCATTTTTCTCAGAAGACATCTTTTGTAGTTGTAACCAAAAGGCAAAAGAAACTGGAGATCTCAAAAGGTGGGGGGAGGCGGGGGTGGGGGGGCTGGTAAAGGCTTAAAACTCCTCAATCCTGTCACTTCTAAAACTGTATTAGAACCACACATATTTTTTGGCAGTGACATCTTAAAATAGTCCCTTATAAGCCAACACTTCTTTGCGACATTCAAGGTATTATACCCATTTTTACAGGTTTTGACTAAAAATTCCTTGCATTATTGTACTGTATCACAGGGAAGTTCGCTATAGTTTCATGAAAGACGTTTTCATTTCTGACTGGCATCTTCTCAATAGCAGGGGGCCCAGGCATACCGCTCTCTTCCAGGCAAACCTTTCTGCTCTTAAACAGTACAGCATTCATAATTTGCTTTCAGCACCGCAGGGCAGCTACACAGAGAAGTTTCTGCAACTAAATAGGTTACATCACAGACAAGTCCACTATTTGGCCAAGGTGTAGAACATAAATACACCCCTCACTCAGTTCTGCACCTTACAAAAATACAATGTTATCTACCCCAAAGACATGCATTTTCACATTCAGCCTGGTATGTTGTGTATTTTAATGTGTTTATTATCACTCCCAATTAGGTACATGAAAGGGAAAAATCAACTACAGAATAAAGGAAACTTCAAAAACTTAACAGGATAAATGCGTGTACTGGCAATAACTTTTCTTTCTGCAAATACTCTGAATTCTCACTGTATGAAACTGTACTTCATGCTGGATGTTACTTCCTAGGCTGTCTTACAGGCATAAACATAAAGGGAAGGCATAATAAGGTAAAATTGCTGAAAAGTGTCATCAGCGTGATTCAGGAAAAAGAACTTCTCTTATGGGAAGGAAACTTTGGGTGATCCCAAGATAAATTATGAAGTTATAATTGAGAAAACTTTGATGTCATCATATTCTAGTCTATTGGAACATTCCACACAGGTTTATTTAGAAAAGGAAAATAAAGCATTTTGCAAGTACTTTTAAAAAGCTTTTAATCTGAATAGTTACAGTTGATAGTTGTGTACTCAAAAATCATAGAATATGCTGAGTTGGAAGGGACCTACAAGGATCATCAAAGTCATCTCCTGGCTTTGCACTAGACCATCCCAAGGATCACACCATGGGCCTGAGTGGTGTCTAAACACTTCCTGAGCTCTGTCAGACTTGGAGTTATGACTACTTCCCTGGGGAGTTTGTTCCAATGTTCTACCACCTTTCTGGATGAAGAACTTTTCTTAATATCTGATTAGAATGTTAAACCCAGCCTTAACAAAGATGTCACTGAACCAGGGAAAACGTCACGCGTTATCAGAGTTACACGCTACAAATGCAGAGATATATGTACATAGCCTGTTTGAACTGAGAAATTCCAGCTGTTGTTGGAATTGTTGTTGTTGTTGTTGTTGTTACAGCAACCACAAGTAATAACACACAATGTACACAAACTTCTGTGTACTTCTTAGAAATAAAGACACTTTAGGTTGTGCATGTTATTTGGTATTATTACTGAACTGAGATACAGGTTATATGTGTGTGCGTGTGTATATATATATGTATATATATGTATATATATGTATATATGTATATATATATATATGTGTGTGTGTATATGTAGATAGATAGATTGATGATAGATAGATAGATGATAGATAGATAGATAGATAGATAGATAGATAGATAGATAGATAGATATAAAGTAAAATAATACGCAGTTGATAAAGATATTGCCACCCATAATAAACTCCTTTTAATTTTCTGAATACCTACCAATTAGTACACCAGCTGCAACATATTCTGCCAAAAACATACCATGTTTCAAGTAGGCAAAGATCACATAATTGTCAAAAAACTGCAATGCTAAAACAGGAGAAGCCTGGTTTGTATTATCTTTTCTTAAGAAATATCTCTGGAACACATTCTGCCAGAGGTGGGACTTGGGAGAACCTTGGCTTTTCATGTGTAATTTGGAACTGGGATCCCAGTTTATTCCTGTGGAATGAAGGAGACATGCTCCAAGCAGATCTATAATACTAAATCAAATCTTTAGGGTTGGTAGGGGCCTCTGGAGATCAGTTAGTCTAACCTCCCTGCCAAGGCAGGGTCACCTAGAGCAAGTTACACAGAAACACGTCCAGCTGGGGTTTGAATGTCTCCAGACAGGGAGACTTGACAACCTCTCTGGGCAGCCTGTTCCAGTGCTCTGCCACCCTCAGAGTAAAGAAGTTCTTTCTCATGTTGAGGGGGAAGCTCTTGTGTTTTAGTTCATGACCACTACTCCTCATCCTGTTGCTGGGCACCACTGAAGAGTGACACCATCCTCTCAGCACCTGCCTCTGAGATATTTCTGATATTTGCCTTAACAAAATCCCCTCTCAATCTTCTCCAGACTAAACAGGTCCAGCTCCCACAGTCTCTCCTCAGAGACAGATGCTCCAGACCCCAGATCATCTCTGTGGCCTCCACTGGACACTCTCCAGTAGCTCCTTGTCTTTCTTGTACCAAAGAGCCCAGGACAGGACACAGCACTCCAGATGTGGCCTCACCAAGGGAGGTGGATCACATCTCTCGACCCTCTGGCCACACTCTTCCCAATACACCCCAGGATAGTAAGACCTATTACTTTTAATACACTCCTCCAGTGACAGGAAGAGATGTGACTGTTACTCCCATTCAAAAGAAAAAATATTTAAAAATATCTTTAAACATTGTATCATCCTATTACCATTGCTGGGAATACTCATCATTGCTTCAACGGGAAAAAATGTTTTTCCACTTTCAGTTTTCCTTCTACAGGCTCAACACAGCTACAAAAGAGTAGATGGCTTATGCATCAGTAGAAATGGCAGCTAAGTTCCGGATGTAGGGTCCTCTTTGCTGGTGATCCATAAACCAGAAAGAATACAGGTAGACTTTCAGATTCCAGGTTGAGTTTGGGCACTAGCAGTCAAGAAAAACACCTCTTCACTTACTCCTTTTTCCCTTTAGTTCTATAAAATAAATGAAATTATTGCAGGAAAGACAATCCTCTGCTTCATGCTAACAGATTTTTTTAAGAGTAGTTTTTGCTTTAAAAAACATCATGCACTGAATGCACACTGTTGTCCACCACAAGTACTGTGCCATGTGCTTACTAAAAAGAGCATTAAAACATAGAAGGAAAAAAAAAATGGGGCTGCTTTTGAAGGAAATCATGCTAAAAAACTTCACAGAAGCAGTCCAAAATCAAGAGTTCTAAATGTGAAAATAATGTAAGATTCTCAGCCTCAAGCAGGATGGCTGAACAGATGAAAGCAAAAAAGGGCAGTGTTTCTGCATATTTCTCAACCATTGCTTTTGCATTGCTGTGGAGGATTAACAACCCAAACAAAAAAAAAAATAAACTGCTTTGTGTTTTAGTCATTCAGTCGTCTTGAAATTATTATTTCCACTCAAAACTTAAATTAATGTGCAATACAGACATTCAATACTAGAAGGGACTACACAGCACCATGAAAGTTAAGCAATAATATGGTGTACCTATATGTTCTTGGAAGATATACCACATAACCTTTTAAGCTGGAACTCAGTAGAATAAACTAGAACTATACACAAACGATCACGAGCGTGTAAAGACATGTGTCTATGAAAAATACTTAAGAACAGCCTCCATGATCAGTGGAAAGACAATGCTGAAAATGAAGTTTACCTCCTACACCCTTAAAAAAAAAAGGCATAAATTGCTATGTGATTTTGTTCCACAAACTCAGTGGTAGCAGTCCTCCCCAGCCTTCCTGCTACGTAGCCCCTTAAATGACACTTAACTATGACTAACACTTAAAAGTGCAAGTTCTTCTTTATTTTCTTCTACTAGTCACCCCTAAAGTTTATCATTCTTCATATTTATAACATACCCACCAAAAGCAAAAATTCAGTGTCGTTCATAATGCTTTGAAAGAGAGGCAGCTTCACAAATGATAGGAACCTTGGGGCATTTAAAATTGAATGCATTTTTAAAATTACTTTAAATTTCAGCTACAGACTGTAGCTAGGCCTGCTTGCCTAAAGATAATGCTCTGTATTACCATGCCATAGATCTGGGTTAAATTTCCAGCCTCCCAAGCTGGCACAACCTGGGGTGAGACTAGTACCTCTTGTTATCGTGCAAGCACCACTTCAGCCGATTAAGGAGCAGCACTGTTCAGCTCTGAAGAGAATCTCATCCTCCTCACCAAGAAGCTGTGTCTTTGAGCACAGAGAGAGGTTAAAAACAGGGTTGAAATGGAGTATATCCTCAGGGCTCCATCAGGGACATGAAAGACAACCCCAGAAAGTATGTTATATGACAACAAAGACATCAAATAATTTGAGCGGAATAGCTGCCTCCTACCTCTACAAGTTTCCCTGGCACTTCCATATGCAAACAGTACCTTTTTCCCCTTCCATCACAAGATTTTTGTGTATTGCTCTTACATGCTAAGAAACAGCTGCTGTATTTCAATCCAGATAGCTAAATTACAATGGTGGATTAAGTTATTCACACGTAATGGATCAATTACCAGCATCTTCTGTACTCAGTGAAAAACAGAAACTACTTGCAAGAGGGCATGTATAGAAAGCAAGCAGCTGGGTTCAAGTGTTGCTACTTAGTCCTCACACTCCCAGTCCTAAAACGTCACACAGTCTTGTGCACTAAGCCCTGGTAAGAAGTTCAAAATTTAATTTACATTAAGGAATGAAGGGATTTGTTTCACAACTCCCAGGTACCAGTTAAACATTCAAATTATTCTTGTTACAATGATAAACACTCTAAGTGAGTAAATGTGTGGTATTTCCAGAGATTCAAAGACAGTCCAGGCACAGGAACTTGGTTCTTGCCTGCTTTCTGAAGAGAAACAGAGAAATTACAAACTTGAACAGCTTCTTGTAAAGCAGCTAGGGATCCTTTAGAAAGAGAGGTACCATCACACTACACGGTGTCGAAAGACAATGCTGCTACACTTGGGCTCATGGTACAAGCTTTGTATCTGATGACTTTAAAGCTTTGTAGTGTGACTACTTGGCTTGAAATCTGATTTTCTCCATTAATGCAGTTATATACAAAAGAAAAATGACTTTCAGATTAAGGTAAGCAGCTGCATAGTTAACAGTGGGAGTAAAACCAGCATCTGTGGTCTTGTGCAAATCAGTATTAGTTTAAGACTGGATATTGACAAATAAATGGCTGAAAGGCTACATACTTGCTGGAATATAGAAAAAGCCAAAAAGGCCAGCGCTAAAGTGCCTAAAAATTTGAAAGATATATACTGCTGAAAATTAAATTGAAATACATTTTCTAAATACCCTCTGCAACATAAGTGGCCTGTATCTTCTTTCAAGACGGAGTATCAGTTTATTTCAAATTTAGAGATATTGGCCTTGATTCAAATTCATGGCAGTTATAGAAACCAATGTTCCATGGCTTGATTCAGGTGGCAAGCATTAAATCTTTTTCCTGCTGTCATGCAACAACAACTTTAATACAAATTAGCACTGCCAAACTCAGTTTCCTGAGCTCAGAAGTCCTTGATGCTACTCCCTGAATTTTATTCATACTTTCACACGGATTGTGCTTTGCTGAAATTGTTGTAGCTGACAAGAAACAAAAAAAAACCAAAAAACAATTTAACGACACTGGACTCAGTATTATAATTCATGACATTATAGAAAATTTAGCATGCAGCTCTTCATTATTTTTTTAACCGAGGTAAAGCTCAATCAAATCCATACAATGTTTGTGGGGAGGTTTTAACGTGTAAATTTGGTTTATATTAGTCAGATCTTCCCTTCAGACCATTTGTTTATGCTGAACCTAATCTTGCTAGTCAACAATAACTCATTTTTCAAGATACCAATTTGACTTTTACAATGGCCTTCTTAGAGTTCAAGACAAAACCATCCAATCCTCTGAAAATACAAGGCAACAAACCAAAAGCAACAATTTTTCTCAGTCTTCCTTCTCAACGGGAATATACAATTAACTAAACTTGACACTCCAGACAACTCAGAATGAGATCCAGAGGGTAGATGTGAGTCAGAGAAAGCATATTTCCACTTAAGAAAGAACCCTCTGTTTCTCCAATCAGCCACTCCAGACTGATGGGCCCTTAATTGCAGAGTTCCACAAAAAAGAGTGGGAAATGCCAATGAGTACCTAAGCCTCCTTGGTTTCCATGGCCATGCTCAAAAAACCCTGGCGAAAATTTGCATTTCAAGGAACGCCCAGTTCCAATTCCTTGTGACTCCCATAGAAGTAAACCAAAATCCAAAACCACTTCCTAGCAAAATTTCTGCCAAACCAGTTAACTCCCTGTAACTTGAAAATGAACAACTCATTCTATCTGAATTCAGACTTCAATTTACAGCCAGTCATTCATCAGTCTGTTTTCCTTTTTTATTAATATTTTACCACTAATTTATAATCCAGGAGAACCAAAAGCTAGTCAAGTTCTTGGCTTCAGTGTGCTGCCAGTAAAAAGGCATATAATGGTCAGTACTGGTCAGAGACTTACAATGTGTGAAGATAAAGGAAGCAAAACAAACTAAAATAACATCTCTTTTCCTCCTCAAAATCCTGCAATGATGAGGATAGCCTTGCTAGTCCTATGAATAACAGGATTTTTATTTAACACCTAATTTTAACCTTTTTCATTTTTGAATAACTGCAGCCTAGCTATTTTCTAAGTGACTTGCTTTTGGAATTTTTTTAACTTTTTCATCTAAAAGACAATCACCAGTTTCTCAGTTACCTCTTTATCTGTGTACCTATAACTACTCTTGGCCAACTGCCTTGCAATCATGCATGAAGACAGAAACACCAAAGTAAGCACAGGGTAACATCACTGAGGCTCTGAAGGCGTGATAATACAGAACACAGAACACTTGTCCTGGCTGGCCCTTCCTGCTCCTTGTCCTCATAGGGAATGCTGGTGTTTTTCCTCACAAAAGGGGAAATTATACTTATGGTTCTCCTCATAAATGGGTTAAAGTGATTCTCCAATATAAATAGGACTGCAAAGAGACCAAAAATAGTGATTAAC
Source organism: Cyanistes caeruleus (assembly GCF_971803275.1). Classification (NCBI taxonomy): domain Eukaryota; kingdom Metazoa; phylum Chordata; class Aves; order Passeriformes; family Paridae; genus Cyanistes; species Cyanistes caeruleus. Next base: position 42,708,302 of record NC_141706.1, on the reverse strand, counting down.
ATGTTTAACTAAAATTGTGCATGCATGTGTGGGTGTGTCTTCTGGACCACAAAATTTTACACCACTATCAAAGGATAATATTTTTAATAATTCATGCTAACAATGCTACATGCTTATCCAGGATTTGTAGCTATTTTGCCAATAGTCAGTGCTAAGACAAAGAGAATTTTGTGAAAACTCTGCTCCTACCTAAAGGTCATACAGGTAGGAAATATACTTCAAAGAGCACCAAAGGTGTTTACAAAAATAACAAAAAAGAAGTAAGGAAAGCAACAGGTTCAAGGCAGACTATGCATTGATAAAATTCACTCTTTATCTTACTACATATCAAGTATTTATCAGTTGTCAGGAATAGAAATACGATGCTTCTTTTAAGACTCATAAATGTGAACGCATAAAAAAGACTTCCGGTATCTACTTACAGTTTGGAATTGCAGAGATGGCAGTGTTACCTTGCTGTCATTGAAATCAGAGAAGGGTCTCTTACTGATTTCACCTGCAGTAGGCCCCGAGTGATAAAAAAAAATCGGATGTCTTAAATGTAAGTGAAAGCTTCCAAGAGAACCTGAACATCTTACTGGCACTGACTTATTTTGGAGACTAACAGCAAGACATTATATAAAATTTTGGCTCTAGTACCTACAGTAAGTGAATGTTTTTGCATCTAAGGCATAAAAACATCTACAGAGAGAAAAGAATAGGAAAAGCAGAAGAGGAAAGTTGGAACGGATTTTGATGGGATTTCCTAGCTGCACTGCACATACTCAGCTGGATACTCAGCTGGTGTAAATTGACAACATAGCACTGGAGCCAGTGGAGCCAGGGTACTTAACACAAACTAATAATTTGGCTCTGTGTACTGTTGTCAAGAGAAAAATAAGCACAAGCTTTCCCACCGCTGAGATTAAAATATAAAAGTGACCCTAATGAATATAAAGGTGTTTGGGGAATTCCTGTATCTTTTGTGCAAATCAAAAGAAATGATGAAGGGACAGAGAGAGTAATGGCTGAGCAATAATTCCTGATGTACCCTCACTGCTAAGAGATTCATAATTAAAATCTTCTCTAGCTGTGTGCATAGTGCCCATGGCAATATGTGCCTTTGCACTTCACAGAAATAGGGAAAAATTTACTGACAGGGGACTGTGAGCCCAAGATACAGCACTGAAAGAGGTATTTAAACCTGTGAAGTATGCTGGACACCTGTTGAGAAATTCACAAAAATTAATGGTGATATGGGATATTATGGGATGGGCCAAAAATAATAACTAAGCTGGATGCTTAAGCATTAGAACAATTCAATTTTCTCTCCTCATGAAAAAAAAAACTTTTCTTTTTTTAAAAAATCAAACTCTTAAGTGAATGTGAGTTAATAACTTTTCAAAATTTTTTTCAAAATCTAAGTAAAGTTGTGACTTCTGAAAATGAAGTGCAACATACAACCTGGACAAATTATGTTTTGACTATTCCTACAAAGATACTTTCTAGCCTATGGGATAGTTCACTTTTTTTACAGTTTTTCTTATGCTTATAATGTGAAAAGTATCTTGCTGCCCTAAACTTCAGAAATAACTCTCAATTTCTGAGAAGTAATGAGTCATTTCACAGGCACTATCTAGTAAGCATAGCGAATACTATGATCATTTGCCAGACAAAAACCAAAGTAAAATACATTAATTTTATTATTTTGTAAGCCTAGTTAATAATATTAGATACATTAAAACTACCAAGCAGAGTTTTAATAAAAGTTATTATAAGTTATGTAAGTTATATATTATAAGTTATATATATATTAAAAGTTATATTAAATACTAAGAGAATGATTCAGAATCACTTGAATTCAGTAAGAGTCTTTCCATTAATTGACTTTTGTGAGCTTTGAAACAGGGCTGAATTGGTCAGCAACGATGCTCCAAGGCACATCACAAAATAAAATTCAAAAAAGAATATAGAAATAATGCAATCATTGTATCCCTATCACAAGAGAAGAAAAGCCACCTCTTCAATAATCTTTGGCAGAGCTTCCCAAAGCTATACCTGCTTTATACTACACTGCTTGTCAGGGATTCTTCCTCCCTTTTTTTAATCTGAAGTATTTAAGGCAGTCATGGCATGGCCTGCACACAACAGGGGAATGTCCTCCATGACAAATGCCAGGTGCTCCTGCCAGCAGAGCGATTCCCTGACCCTCGGAGCTGGCAGAACAGAACGTCTCCATTGGCTCGGAGGACAGCCAGCTTTCTGAGGAGGCATTTAGCAACTTCCCTGGCCACAAGCAGAAATAAACTTGTGCCATGCACTTAAAATAATAGAAAGAAAAGGCTAGATGGGGACACAAAAAAAAATCTAAAATAAAACTTTCTGCCTGCTTGCTTCTGAATGGTAAGGATAGAACAGATCACCATTACGAGAGAAACAGAAAAATACAAATTCCCTAAATTAAGAAAAATATTTAACACAAAGTTGTATCCCAGGGCTCTTTCTTTCCTACATTTTGTAGCATGGTATCTGTTTCATATTTTGTCTCATTTTGCTTATTTTAATTTTAAATAAATCTTAAATGGATGCTCTTTGGGTAACTTGATGTTCTGGCGTACCCTATGTTGGCAATGAGAATGAAGTCATTAAATGTATGAGTGATTCTGAAAATCTTTAATTGGGTAAGATCCCTGAACTTAGCTATTAAATCTAAAGTAGAAATGCAAGGTTTTGAAAGGCTAGGCCAAAGATTTACAACAAGAAGAGAACGTGTATCGCCATTCTTGCTGCATTAGCATACACTTAGATCACCAGTGCGTTTTGAAAGTTATATCACCTAAAAACACATGACAATACAGAATTGGTTTTAAAATTCAGCCTGAAGTATCCACATATTTCATATATTTTTATTGGGCTTTAAATGTTTGCATGTGAATTCCTAACACCCTTCACTCTCTACTGCTTGGTATCAGGTTTTCACATCTTCAAAGAATTTACCCATTTCTTTTAAAAGTAATTCTCTCTGGCAGAAAGAAGGAACCCAGTCCAGCTTCTACTGAAAACTGGATGAGGTTCTGTGATACTGACATGTTCTTCTATGAAAATCACAATCCAAATGGCATTTTATTGCTAGTGGGCAAAAATTTAAAGAACAGTGGTGATTGGAAAACCAAAGTCACAGTTTTCTAAACAGACCCTTAAGTGCCTACATAACTTTGTGCTTTTCAGTGAGATTAGAGTTTCTGAAGATAAAATATACCTGAGAGTGAAATTTAAGATTCTGAACCACTTGGACTGTTTTGAAAATATTATCCTGCAATTTCAAATAATTGTTCAATAGAGAACATTGGGGCTTTTTTTTCTTTAAAGTAGTCTTTCTCTAAATCTAGAAATTTTAATTTACTAGGACTTAACAGAAAATTTTCACTTAAACAAATCTGCAAACCCAAGTTTCAGTTTCTTGGGCAACTTCAGCATCTGCTTTGTTTATACTAGCAAGTGAAATTGAAAGTAATACATTATCCAGCCTTAAGGGCTTGCTTCTCTTTCTCCTTTCAATTAATCTTGTCTCCAAGGAGTCCTGCATTAAAATAAAATAAAATATCAATACTATTCTTTTTTAATTTCTATGTGTTTAATTATAAGCAACAATTAATCAATTTTTTTCAATTTCATTTCTTCTTGGGGGCATCTCACTGATAAAGCGAAAATCAACAACAACGTATTAATCAAATAATCACAAAACTTTGAGGCAAAAAAGAGTTTACCCCATCAAGATTTTAACCTAAAGCTAAGAAAATCCCATCTTTTACTTGAATTATTGGTAGAACTCATTTATTTTTCCTCAAAAACATTTTCAGCATATATATTAAATTTCAAGAGCAAAGGGCCAATTTATCTTTTCAATTACACTCTACAACTTCATTAACATCAGTGGAATTGTCCAGATACAAGTAATGGCAAAAAATTACTCACAGTTTATACCTTTTTTTTCTGACTACTTTCTATTAGAGGAAAAAGAGCTCGCAACTAATCCACTCTGATATTCCCAGTATGATCCTAAAGCCTGGAAAATGCAAATTTCAATCATTTTGACATTGTTGTTGCTACTAAATCCACTTTAAATGGAAGAACATTAGATACTGCCTCTCTCTTCAACATTTTAATATCAGTGGATCAAATCAAATCTCTCTAGATAGGCTTGGATTTTGATCTATGTGCAAGATTAGTTAAAAGTCACCCAGATTTTCATTCAAACCCCTTAGTTTCTAAGAATTCTCAGTATATCTGATAAGTTGGCCTTCCTACTCCAATTATTTTTGTGAATATATATAAATTCCTCTGACAATGTATTTGACCTTATTTATATAAGAACTGTCATTAGATTTTTTTAGGTACTGTTGCAGATTATAAATTAGGAGTTAATTTCAATTTCTAGAATAATTCTTACAATATTAACCTCTTTTTTCTCTTTAACTTATTTAATTATTTCTACTCTCTTAATCTGTTCAGATAACATAGTCAATTGAAACAATCTCTTTACTTCTGCACAGGCAAAATGTTGTCCATCAGCAGATATCCTGAAGTTTTTTTCTTCTAATCTGTAAATATTTTCCACTGAAAGATTTAAAAAGCTTTAGTATGTTTCTGCTGCACAGCTAAGTTCCCAAAAAAAGTGTAGGGCTGATTTATATTCATTTACCTAAATAAGATACATCTGCCAAATTATTTTACATTGTGCAGGAGTAAATTCATCACTAGAGCAGTAATGAACACCATTCCAGTAAGAAAAGTGCAAACACCAACAACTTTGGTTGTTCTACCACTCACCATTTCCCTGCTCACAGAATCACAGCCTCTCAGAGAAGCTTTCTGCTTCCTGGGAAGGGAATTATTTGTGATGATCTTACCACCACTGCTCCTTTCCTTTGCCCTTGTTAATACCTGGATCTCTTACACAAGAAGTGCCTTTATTTATAGATCTGTATTTCGTATGTATAAAATATATATACTTATTTATCTGCTTAATTTAGCCTCAACCAGAAAAGTTGAGTAAGTGAAAACATGTATCTGACTGGCAATTTTCTTGGGAAAATAAAAGTTTCGTGGTAAGCACAAAACAATTGGCAGGATTTGTTTACCTATATTACACCCATATTTTTTAAAAAATGTAGAACTTAAGTCTGCTTCATAAATTTCACCACCTTTAATTGTAAAAAGGCAGCCAGTGAATTATTTTTAATAATTTATTTGTGATCAAGAGTGATCATAGTTTCTTTTTATCATTATATTTCTAGCTCAGTTTTACACAAGTGGTAATATTTTATGAAAAGTTAGCTCTATGTTATTTTGATTAGTTGTTTTGCTATCTCTATGGACAAATAAATAAATCCATAGCTCAATAACAAATCAAATAAATACTGTGTCAGCAAAGCAGCTGATTACATGATTTTAAAAAATCTGATGTAGAGAAATGTATATTGACAATTACATTTTTAGTGAATCTGACCAAAGAGATAAAACCTCAAAATTCTGTGATCTTAATGCTGCCGGCCTTACGCAAAAAAGATGTTTTCTTTTAACTAAATACTCAAATTTTATCTGTTGGAATCCATTACTTTAAAAGAATAAGGAGTTTGCTGGAAAAAGTTTTTATGTGCCCTCAGGGGGAAAGAAATTTCAACTTTGATGCAATAACAATCACTGCTAAAAACATGTCTGTCAATATGTGATCTTAAAACAATCTCATTAAGAGAGGTATATCTCAGGTATTATTACAAGGCACACTTTTAAACATCCTATTAGCAATTTATGAATCAGTTTATGTAGTGCCATTTTAATGATGGGCCTATTGTTTTTTGCACAAAGTTTTCAGCACCTTGGTAACTTCCACATCTTTTAAATCTTATAAAGCATCTTCACAGTTCTCTAAATCCATACCAAGAATTTTTTTCAGTACCTTTTCTATTGGGCCTCAGTTTAACAAGACATCACCAGTGCTCAGCTAAGGAAATCAGTGAAAAATAGCTGTCTAGATTAGGTATCTACAGAGGTGAATCATCATTTTAGTTCACCCTGTTGTGAAATAATTTTACAGATTAAATAAAAGTAGTTGCATGTTGCATACCACAATGACACCTGTTTACCAACAAGGAGCTGGGCCAGTAATGTCCGCCTATAAGAGAGCTCAGGCTTCACCCTCTAATTTAAAAGTCATGGAAAACACATAAAGCATGAAGTCATAAAAAGCAAGAAAGCATACCAATTTACTTTTCTTTTTAAAGGTGCTTATTTCAGACTTTGATTGCAGTGTATTTTACCTTTCAAAGTGAAAGAGTGGCCCTTAAAGCACCAGCTGCCGGACAGCGGTGCGTGTTCAAGGCGTGCACTCTGCACTCTGTCCTGCTCTGCTGCCTCGAGGAACAATGCCTGGGCAGCCTCCCCCACCTTCTGCCATCCCACTGCTCTGACAGACAAACACACTGAGCTTTACAAGTCCTTGTTTACACTCCTTCTTCAAAGTAATACTTTTGTGATAAAGCGTTGCAAATATGATCTTGCCTCCCGTCTTTACCTTCACAAAAAGAAAGTATTCGGACAGAACTCAGTTCACCAAACCATTCAATGGACAAACGGCGTCATCCTTGCCCATGTCCTGGGTTCTTTCAGAGAAGGGAGAGCCCCATCTTACCACAAAAGGATGGGCAGACTGCTTCTGGGCTTGGACCTGTGACACAGGTGTACTCTCACTGCACAGCCAGCTACACCTTCATCGTGACACCTGGGACATTTTGGCTCACAGGACTAAGAGAAAGAGAAAGAAGTGTCCACACCACATACAGCCCCAAATAATTTCAAATGGAAGCTAAAGAGATTTCCAGAAAAATGCTGCCCCCACCAACTAACATTCCTTTCTCCCTCCTGATCAAAGGACCCTTTCTCATCTGGTCCTTCTAGTAAAAGCTGTGCAGCTCTCTTCAACTATATAAGACTCCACAATTCTTTTGCTTAGAACTTTTCACCTAAGAGATTCCATCTGGGACCCTCTATTTCACAAATGAAGCTCAGTTCCTTTAGTGAAGATGAAGATGAAGATATTTCTTATTTACCAAGGTCAGCTTTCCCAGAGAATTTCTTTTTTAATTTTCAGCCCTCTGCCCTCCCACAAACAAGCACAGTGCTTCAAATGTAAGGACAGAAGCAAGCACCAGATATGCAAGCCTTTGAACATGTTTTATGCCAAATAGTGAAATCATCTGACTGCAGAGTAAAACAGCAACTAATTATATGGGTAGTGGTCTTGCATCTCCCAGTGTAATCCTTTATGATTCACTTCAAGAACAAAATGCTCCCCTTAAAAAAAAAAAAAAAAAAAAGAAGTCTTTGTGCTGCCCATTTGAACAGCAGCCATTCCTCCAGCAGCTTGATGCTCCCACAAAACAAGAACTCCTTTCCTGTAATAATTCTGTTTCCAGGAAATAATAGTCATCAACATGACATGTAACAGTGGTTAAAAAATCAGGCTTTGAAGTGCTGAATGAACACAGGAGCTTTTTTTGAATGTCCAGTGCAATTGTTAATAATTATCTACCTACTTATTTTGTGCATTTCTATATGGCCAACTTGATGCAAAACATTTCTGTACAACAAAAGGAAATTTTAATATTTAATTGGTTTTTCCATTCCTGAAGCACCTCATATCTCTTAGAAACACATCAGACAGAGCTAACCAAATGTCACTAGCTTCAACTTTCATGAGTTTTTAAAATGTATTTGCAATTTTCAAATGCACCCATTTCTTATGTAGAAACAAACTTTTCTTTCCATTTTCTTCCTGTTAAATTTCCATTTCCAGTGGACTTGTTTTTAAAAATTCAGTGTCACTGGACCTCTGAAAAATTCTCACTTATTTCAAATTATCTATCACTTGCAATATAGAACTGAGTTCCTTGGTTTCTTCCAGAATACTTAGCAATATACTTCTAGTAACCATGAAAAAATCCGAAGTGGCAGAAGCCCTCTTGATGCCCAAGGCACAGCTTATAAGCAATTAAAAAAATATGCAGACATTGAATTCAGCATGAACCACTGATGCTAAAGAATGTCTGTAGCATGCTTCTATTCGTGATTAATCCTGTCCACAATGTTAAATAATTGAGGAACAAACTAAATTCCACAGTTCCCAGAACAGTTTTGCATAATTTTGGATATTAAAAAAAGACTTCTGATTAGTACCTTCCTGTGATTTTTCCCTCTAGAAAATAAATGACAATCATTACCTATGGATTGTGCTACAGCCATAATTTTATGATCTATCTATTATGATCTCTATTATAATCTCATCTATTATGATCCCCAACATTTTAAAATACTCTGATTTAATCTTTCTTTTCTAGACTCCCACTGTTTCATTGCAGGTGAATTTCTATCCCTTAAACACAATATACTCAAGTACACAGTATTTAATATCACAAATAACAAACTTCATCATACTTGAAGACTGACCATCTTCTGTGGTGTATCTTTCAGTCAGGGTCTGTTCAGCCACTCGAAATTACTGCTGTTACTGACCCATCCTCAACATTATTGTTGAGAAGTTTGCATTATATTGTACTGCACTAACATACAAAAAACCTATGTTTTCTATTGGACAGCTCTAAAATTTCAGAGCTGGTCTAGTCCACACAAAACATCACATCTCAGGACTGTGCTGGCCCTCATTAGTGTGCAGCCTTGCAGCAAAGAAGGCCAGTGGCACACTGAGCTGCAGTAACTGGAATGTATGCAGTAGGTGCCTCTCTCTTTCCATCACCTGTGACATTGCACCAGGAGTACCCAGTCAAATTTTGGGCTCTCCAGGACGAGAAATACCGGGACACATTGGAGCAAGCCACTGCAGACAGTCACCAAGACACAAAGAGGACTGCACTACACAATGTACTACAAGAGGCTGAGGGAACAGGCTTTGTTCATCCATAAGCACAGGAGGTGAAATGAAGACATTTATGTCTACAGCTGTCTAGTGGAATGCTACAAAGATGGAGCCAGACCCTTTGCAAATGTGTACAGTTTTAGGACAAGAAATGAAGGCAGAATACAGGCAACTCCAACTGAATATTAAGAACACCTCTTCTGCCATGAGGTGGTCAAGCACTACAAGTTGGTCAGCTGATTTTATAAGTTGCAGAATCTTCATCCATGGAGATATTCAAAACCTAATTTGACACAGACCTGGACACCTGATTCAGATGACCCTGCTTCAGCAGTGGGGGTTGGATTAGATGACCTCCAGAGGTTCCTGCCAACCTCAGCTGTTTTGTGATTTGAAGCAGGTCATAGTCTAAGCCTCTCATGGCATCATACAGTAAAATCAGGCCCTGGTCAAGACTGGTGATAGATGTTCTAACCTGAAAAGAAATCAAACTGTTTCCTCTTTCCAACACATTCCTGTAGGCTTCTGAGCTGTATTTATCTTCCACAAAAGTCTACACAATGATTTTTCTAGAATACATTTTCCATTTTCCCTCTCAAGGTGACAGGAAATGTGGCCACCCAACTTTCAATTCCCCATCCTGGAACTCTCCAAATCTCTCCTCCTGATTAAAGACCTGGTTATCAGAATACTACTATACAATTAGTTATGGATACCTCCTGATGAACAACATTCCACAGTTTGTCTTTCACCTCCCTTTCCTTGAACAAATCAACATAAGAGGAATTATTTCAAGCTAGAACTCAAGGAAAAGCAAATTGTATACCTGCAGCTTCCTAGATAAATCTGAAGCCTTTCTAGTAGTGCCAAGTCTGCATTGATACAACTGAAATACAAGACTTCAAATACTTCAAATACTTAAGCATACAATTAGTTAAACTAACATACATGATAACTTATCTCTGCTAACATGCAAACTTAAATGCTTATGGAAACAGTTATTACAAATCAGTTCTTCCTCAAAAAATGAGATTCAGAAATTATATGGGTCCAATATTGCATACCTTTGACAAAAGTTATCCATGCATATTTTGATTACATGTCCTTTAAACTAATGACCATATCACTAGTAGTTGATTATGCTTACTTTTATCATGTATAAAATAAATAACCTGCATCCTGGTCTAAAAGTATATTACACACTGAAGTTCACGCATGTTCATTGCAATGTTCAAGAGAGCACCGCAATTAATTTTATGCCATTGGGGTTTCATCAAGCAAAAATCATATCCAAGCATTTTAATTTTGCTAAATTCAATCTGTTTAATATGCACTTTGCTTGATCATAGAAAAATAAAACTTCAAATAGGAGTGTAAAATTAACTGTGTTAGAGAAAACCCTTTCCAACAAATGAAGAATAAACAGCAATTAAAACGATGAACCTTTCAAAGCAGGTACTCTTTTTTTTCCTAGGCATTGTATGGTCTGATGCCTTGTCCATACAGTCCAAATAAGGTCTTCCTTAATCATATCAATGCAAGATAACAACACATTATAATGCAGGGTAATTGAGCTGTGATATATCTCATATCCATTCATGAAATGCACTGAAAATGAGAGTAACCAAAACTATTTAACTGAGACAATTTTCTTCAACAATTTTCTAAGCGAGAGAATCACCAAGGAGACTTGCTACAGCTTCCAGAAACATTCTACATAGCAATGCAAGAACAGGAGTATTGGGTCAGACCAGGGTTTCCTGTACCCCATCTCCAACAATCCTCAAAAGTAGCTGAAAGGAACAACATAAGTGATAGCATATATAATACACACCCAAAGTCACCATTCAATCATTTTCAGTGCAGGCATTTCCTCAAACAAATATGTATTTTGGAACATTCAGTGGATTATTCTGTCATTAGTTTGTTCCATCTCCTCTGAATTTCATAGAAGCCTTTAACACCTTAACATATTTAAAAGACATCACTTCCTCTGACAGGAACTCAGCGTCACAAAACATCCCAGCACACTGATAAAATATTGCTATTGATAGCAGTAACAGTAACACCAACACATCCACTGTGTAACCAAGTACCACCAGACAAAACCCCTGCCCTGAGCCCTGAAAATCCGAGAAAGCAAGTATCAAATAGGAAAATATTTAGAAGCAGTAAGACAGCAGCTAGCATCACAAGAAGTGATATCTAGTTAGAAGTATTTGATGCCTTTGTAGGCATTTCAGGTAAGGAACAGCTTGGGAAGAGAGATGAATCCAAAAGGGAGTGTTACAAAGGAATCCTCGTCCACGCGTAAGGTATTAAACAAATGTGTGCTTTCAAAATAGTAAATGGGCAACACAGCTAGTGTTACAACTTGAAGGAATACCTTGACAAAGAGAAACAGTATGATACAGCTGGGTGAAGACAGACTTGAAACTTAGGGCAAGAGACTAATACTTCATGCACCAGAGAAAAGATGTCAGGGGGGATATAAAAAGACATGGTCAGTGTTACAGTCTGTCATTCTGGAAATTATCTCTGTAAGACGATTCTGGATAGATAGGACTGGAGAAAAAATATTTCTCAATGGTAGTGAGGATGAGCATTTAACTGAAGAGTAGGCAGGAAAGCATACAGTGGGGATGTTAGGCAGAAAAAGCCTGCAAGACTTTGATGCAGTCTGAATGCAAGGAACTTCAGAGCAGAACAAAACAGTTACACTAGGTCAGTAAAAAAAAACAATATAGCAGAGAAATAGCATCCCTTTCCATGGTATTCCATGTCAGCACACAGCAGTCAGCTGTGTAAAAACTTCCTGAAGCTGAGTTGCATCATCACCATCACACTTAACAGCTCCTCAGAGATGTAATAGAGTAATGATGCATTTTTGAGCCTGTTCATATTTTGATCTCTAAAACATCCTTTGGCAAGGAATTCAATTCAATTGCATGCTACATGGTAGGATGGAAGGGAGGCACACAGAAAAACCATGAAAAAAAACCAAAAACAAACAAGAAAGTACAACTTCTGTTAAATGTTTTAGAACTGCTTCCTGAGAATTACACAGAATATTTCCTTGTTCTCATAATACTAAAGTTAATGAATACTGGTTCCCCAACTACCTTTTTGAGGCCTCGCTCATTCATCTCTTTTCCAAGAGGAAGTATTTTACTTTAACTCTTCCTCTGACAAAACTTCTTCCATGTACTTCATCAGCCTTTATGCCCTTATCTCAAACTGCAGTATCTTTTCGAAATAATGATAACAAAAATACACAGATACCACAGATAGATTTCACATACTGCATTTATGGATTGGCATTCATGTTTTCGGTTTGTTTTTCTGCTTTGTCCTACTCACCCCAAATAATCTATCTGCCTTTTTAACTACTATGCTTACTAGGAAGAGGTCTGAATCAGAGAGAATGCCAAATTGGAGACCTCTCCTAACAGGCAATACAGCAGTGTTAACTTAAAAAGTAGATGGAGAGTTTGTACAGAACTCTAGGAGATCTGTTTTTACTAAGGGAATCTAAACTAGGCCATAAGGAGAAGACAGAGAAGCAAGACTACATTTTCAATGAGATACATATACCATAAGCCTGTGAATCATCTGCAAAGAGATGAAACTTAAATTGTCTTTCCACATAAGATTATGCAAAGATGAAGAGCAGAATAAGGGGGGAAGAAAGAGGGTGGCTGAGAGACAACATGTTGCAGAACTCCCACACAAAGCTGGGTAATGAATGAGAAAGATCTTCCAAAGGATGCACTGAAGAAATGATCGAAATATCCAAAAGCAGCAGAAAGATGGCATTTGCCAAGAAGTCACAGGGCAAAAAGAGCAGGGACATGGTCAACTGTTTTCACAGCTGGCTGGCAGGTTGAGAGAATGAAAGCTTAAGATTTAAAGTGCAATTCACAATGATTAAAGTGATCTTCAGAAGTCCGTATCGTGCCTGGAGAGGCAGTCTCAGAAGTAATCGGGTGCAGTCACCCCACATGTGCCTCTGCTCTGCCTTTTAGCATGCCCTGCACACTACTGCCCATCACTGCAGCGCGCTCTGCACCGTGCCTGTTTCTGCTGCAGCAGCAGGCTGCTAGGAACTTGCTTTACTCATGGTATTGCAATAAACAGAGCTTCTATTTAGTGACTGAATTTGCCTAATACAGCCCTCTGAGAAGAAGATCATATTGCCCTGAGCTAGTATGAATTCCAACAGGAGCTGAGTACTACGCAGCTTTACGGGGCTCACGAGTGGAAGGGCAGCTATGGATCTGCATTGCCTTTTGTTACCCACTCCCAGATCAGTTAACCACATTTCCCATCTTCTGCTACACTTTCTCTTGCCAGAGAAGGAAATTACTAAAAAAATTAAGTACAGTTTCCAGACTGAATTGTCTTCAAAGAATTGCTCCTTGAAGTGGGACAGGCTACAACAAAATTACTACTTAAGAAATTTTTTTGATCCTCGTATTCCTCTCTATTTTGCTTTCACATCTCCCATGAAGGATGTTTTATAGATGAGCTATGTGATTGCACAACAGCCAAAATGAGTAAAAAACTCTATAAACTAACTTGTTTTCCAACAATTACATGTGCACATGCAAATACTCACAGATACTTCTATACACCAACAACTTCTGAAAATACAAAATAACAGTAATCTTCCAAGCTCTCTATTTTTCACTGCACACAGCAAAGAAAAAGGAAAAAAAAAACAACAAAAAAACCACCACCATACTTACTGATACATTTTATTTATTAACGTTTTCTATCCCTTAGAAAAAAAGATAAATTAATTATAATTAGCTCTCATTTGGACAATTTTGTGTATAGCATTCATATTAGGGATGTGTTGAAAAAAGAGCCAAAATCAACACATACATTTTCTTAAGTGAAGACTTGAATAAAATAAAGCCAGGCACTTGGTTCCTCTTTCATTCCATATGATACACAGCTGCGTCAATCCCATCAGGAAACAGGCAACAGGAAATTCTTAACATTCTGAAGAGAAATCTAAAGATGTGTCTCATCACCCTTCCTCCTGAAAGTGCTTTTCGATTGTCTAAAAGATGTTTATACTGGTTCTAAAATTATTAATTACTTTGCTTAGCTTTTAAGCAGCTATAGGCCTCATTAAGTAGCTAACAAGGAGACAAAAATTTTTTTTCTTTTTATAAGTTGCCTACATTTTTTCATTTCCTTCATCTCAAAATATAAATTGTTAAGGAAACCTTGACACCTATGGACAAAAGCAAAGCCAAGTAATCTAGCTATTGGAAAATGTTCCTTCATAATGTGCTGCTCCGGTGTTATTTGTGTTTCTAACTATAGCTCTTGCATATATAATTCCATTATACTTTTATAAATCACCATTTTGAAAAATGCTTTTGAACCATTAATATATTTTCCTGGTTAAAATTCTTTGAGATGTTCTTAACAAGAGTCTTAGATAATGAATTTGGGCAAACTCTGGAACAGTCTTTACAGTATTATCATTCTCATTAATTTTCAGAACTACCCACTGTGTTGAGATGATTGTCATGGGCCTAAGACTTCAATTTGGCTAAATATTTTTGCATATATTTCAACATATAAGTAACTAACAGATGTTTAAAGTGTTAAGTTCACAATCTAGAAATAGTTAAATATTTACTGTGGTATCGTAATTTGGTTTTGCACTAATTTTTAGTTTTCTGCTTCTATCTTTAAACACTCTTTTAGAGTCCTGCTTGGCTGTAGGCAAAATGCTTTAAAACAACATCACATGAAAACAAAACATACTTGATTTAGTAAATACAGCTGTGTTTTTAAAGAAAGAAAAGAAATAAACACTTAAAGGTACCACAAATTAAAAACAGAGAAAATAAAAGAAAACATTTAATGTAGAAATGTAACTTTTACCTAAGGTCCAGGCTTAATGCAAAACCTTTTAAATTGTTTGCTTAATAAAAGCTGTAAAATTCATGTTTTATTTTTGCTTTAGAAACCTGATACATTCTACTGTCTTACATCATTCCTAGAAGGCTGTATTAGATGAAAACAAAATTACCTTCAAAATGTTAATACACAGCATACACAGTATCTTACTTTAGTCCAAATTATTCTTTGCCTTTTTCGCCTTTTTTTAAATTTTGTTTATTTTTTTTTTATTATCTTTGAAGACTGCTTCTGTTTCCATTGTTTCATCCTTAACCATTCACATATCAGAGCAATAAGTATTTCATTACTGGTTTATCTGTCCAGAGGCTTGAGAAGCAGTAACAATTAACCCTCCCTTCACAGTGATTGATACAGGCTTTGCTTTCAATTTGTTCCACTACACAGATCATGAAATTCTGAATGCGATCATCCTTATTGACCTACACTTTCAAACACACGGCTACAATGAGATGAAAGTAATTATTAAAAGGAACACAGGACTACTCAATGCTGAAACAAAGTCTTGAAAAATCTTTTAGATGACCTTCTCATAAAATTAACATCTTTTGATGTGAAATAAAATCATGAATTTTCTTCATAATCTGGAAATACTCAATGTAAATCTGATCAAAGTACAATATCATGGTATCACATAAGCCCAATTCTAATGTCACATCAGCTCATATCTGACCCAACAGACAGTAACTTCAACCAGAGTGATCATAGTAGGATCACGCCCTATATATTTTAAAAGTTCCTCTGTCAGCTTTATTTTACACCAGCTCTGCTTGAAATGTTGTGTTGAAAATGACAAGACAGTAATTACTATTCTATTGTAGTCTCTTTCAGAAAAGAAACAGTGTTTCTTTTTAAGATTCTGGACTTCTTGAGGCACCTAATGTAAATAAGTAGAGAGGGAATTCAGACTGCTAAGGAAAAATGAGAATCTCAAGTCAGATTTCCATCATCAGCTGAGATGAACCAAGACCTGTACACACCAGTGCTGGAGACTTACTGCAGTGGAAAAAAATATTTTTCATCAAGCCTTGAAAAATAACCCCACAAAATATTAATTTCTTGTAACTGATACATTTTTTTTAAAATTAAATAGGATTGGTAGGTGAGCAGTAATGATAAAACCACATTAAAAATGGGATGCAGTCAAAGAAAATCAGGAGAGAAAACTGTGCAAAAGGATGTTCTTACAGGCCTGAGGCTCTAATCACAAAACAAAGTGATGGAGATGAACCAATACTGCATGGATTAGCAATGAATTATTTTGAACTATAATCATGTGCCAGCACAAAGGGGAGGTAAAAACTAGCCATCACTCACAAGCTGATCTGCAGATAAGAAGAAAAAAAAAAAAGTGAAAAAGGGAAAAATTTATATGCTAAACTGAGTCAGGAGAATAATGAAAATCTAAAATGTTGTTACACTTCAAGTAACATTATATTTAATGTCTCTCATCTACTGTAAAATGTTGAGTATTTACACAATAGAGTCTGTAAGACACTAGGGCTAAAGCAGGGTTAAATTGGATAACTCTTCTGTAAATTAGTACTGCATAATAACATGTGCTGAAAAATATCCTAATAGATGATTTAGCTTTAAAATAGCACACATGGGCACTAATTTCTCCTACTGTAAAACTGCAGGAAATACATATATATATATATATATATACATATATGCATAGGTAGAGACTGGTACAGGTGTATGAAAATGTGTAAATACACATACACACTTATGTGTACACAGGCATATATAATGAGAGATTTAATTTCCATTAGTCCATCTGAGAGCTAAGCATCACCATCTTAAGGTTCAGTGTTAGTTTTCCCTTCAGGAGAAGAAAATGTTAGAAATAATTTTGTGAGAAAAGAAAAATCAAAACTGCTATCTACAAAGATTCCTGAGATTCTTATGAACAGACTGTTTAAATGAAGAGCACTTTAATCAGTAGAGGAATCCTCACGTTTCTAATGTCTTGCTGTGCATTCTGCAGGTTATAGTAGCAGCTGGTAGAGGTCATATATCTTTTGTGAGCATCCCAAAAAGGCTCACTGCCAGACTGTTAAATTATGAATAAGCAATGAACAAAAGAATGCAGATACGGTGGTGACAAGATAATCCAAGCAAATTTATCTATGACAAATTTCACAGGATTAACAAATTACATTTACACAGAACAATAAAAATGAGGAGAAAAAAAAAAAAGAAAAAAGGAAAAGAAAAAAAAAAAAAGATGAACCTACTTTTCACTCACAGTATCAGAGGGAAAGAAAATCTCCATTCCAATACATGTATTTACATTTAACTTTAGATAAAGTAAGACATAGCTTGCTGAAGATGAGCAACTAGCATTATTTCCTTTCAAGCAAATACATATTCTGTATCTGTCTAATATACAACATATGCCTGTACTTTGCAGTATACATGTATAAAAGTCAGTGAAAAATCCTTTAAATTTTTCCTCATAATTTGTGAGAAGCAGAATAAATATTGAAGAACTCTCATTTTGCTTTTCAGGCAAAGCATCTTTCCATTCCCTGTCAGTTAAAATGCACTTTTTCCCTTTATAATTTTGGGGTTTTTTCCTATTTGAATTGAACAAATACTGCAATATATGATAATTGTCACAAGAAACAAATTAGTCATGAATAGAACTTAAATATTTATTTTTTTTTCCTGCAGTACTACCATAATAAACAATTTTTTTAAACAATGACTCCTAAAGGAATTCTAAATCCATAATCTAAATACTGGTTGCTCCTAAAGATAGACATTCAGTATGTCAAATAATCTGAGTGTAAAGTAAAGGAGATTTGCAATGTTTGCTACATCCTGCAGTCTCCTGTTCTGGTTTTTGGAAGTGATACAAATGGAATATCAGTTTCAGAACTGCAGTTCTGTAAAGAAGCATTTTTCTTCCTATTAAAAAAGGAATAAAAGGAAAGACAGCAACTCTTAGTTTGGAAATTTGACTCTAAGTAGAGTGATAAAGGAAACAGCATATATGTTTGACAGATCTGGAATCAGCTGTATCTTTTCTATCATGCTTCGCATCTGAAGTCTATTTTCTGTTACCTTCATTTATTTCCTGTTGTTTGTTAATCTGAAACAGTTGTTTAGCAAAAATAGATCTTGAATAAAAATGGGCCTTCTGAAACCATATGTATCATTTACGTATCAAATATATGTTCTTTTTACAGAGCACTGCCTACAAACAGGAAACTTCACTATTAAAGTGAACATCCAATTAATTAAGATACTTTAGTAAACTACTTGGATTCTGCAAACAACTACTTGAGTACCATTTATCTAGCTCGTTCAGCCGATGGAAAAAAATTACTGTACTTTTGATTTTTCAATCACAAGAAATGCAAGTTTTGTTGTAAAACTGAACAGCAGCTCAGAAAGAATAAATAGATAAATTAGCCCAAAGTATTTATGTTCATCTCCTATTTGTTACTTAGTAAGAGAAAGCAGGTTTGTTTTTAAAATGCAGTTCTTGCAGAGAACCTCCTGTCCATACTGCTAGCAATTTATGCAAAGGTGAAGCAAACATGCCAATCCTACATCTAACTATAGTCAGACAAATAAAATCAGCTACTTTTGTTTTTCAGCTGTGAAGGTTGAAGGATAAGTACCACTGGCAGCTATTCTCTTTTTTTTTTTTAATACTTTTTTACTTTTTTAATCCTGCTGCCAGCACCGTACAGATTCAGTCACTCAGCTCTTTCCACTGACCTCAACCTTGACCTGCTAAAACTGCCCACTTACATTTTTTTCCCACAAAGTAAAAAATTCTGCCTCTCATTATCTCTAAGAAAAAACAGCTTTTCAACAAACGTTCTTCTAAAATTTGGTATACTATACTTTTGCTAAATTAATTACAGCTTTGGCACCTAACTCATATAAGCCTAGGTTGTGAGTAAACTGATTGTAAATGTGAATTTGCACATGACTTTCAAACATGACATTTAAAAAAGAGGGAAGGAAATCCCCCAGACCCACCCCCCATTCTAATATGTAAATACAGAGTTCTGATATCTAAATACACAGTTCTGTGCCTAAATTTCAGCAAAGCTATAACCCTTCAGGACTTCATCCAAAATGACTATTCAAAGACTATTCATTACACAATAAAATTCAATTTAAAACAATGTAGTATCTAATGAAGCCTGTTCTAAATTTCTGTTGGAGACAAAATTCCCAGGCAAGTATTTTAAAGGGAGCTTATAGGATTGAGGTGCCCATATTTCACTAAAATGCAGTATGTGTTGAATGCCTAAATCCAATAGGCTCTTCAGAAAATCCAAGCCCCTGGGACATTATCATAGATTACGTACATACATATTATTCAGACTATGTCCCCTAAGTTCACTATATACATATGTAAACCTAACATGCCTGCAGGTAATGGAACAGTACTTTTCCACTTAAATTATTTAACATAAGTGTTGAACTTCTATTATATATCAAGCTAACAGCTAATTTTAAATTGCAATCAAGCCATTCTCTGAAAGCACTTTATTTCAGTGGAGGTTTTGCCTGTAAAAGAAATGTAAATCCCTCTAATGAAGGCAGTGTAATCTTTGAATACACAGTCAAAATGGGGGCTGGAATTTTATTCCTAATGCTAACATTGACATCTTTTGCCACTTCTGCTAGTTCTCAAAAACCTTTTGTGTGTAACTATCTCATCGGTAAAACATGTAGAACAGCGTTTTCAGACCTTTCGAAGCACGCTAAGCCAAATAAAGAAACATATCTACAGAAATACTCAGTATTAATATTAAAGTCTTCTTCAGACATTGGATGACATCAATGAGAAGTTTCCCAGAACAGACAAATGGCATAACATGACAGGAGAGTGAAAGTCCAAAATGCAACACACAAGAAAGGCTGGGAAAATAGCCTGTAAGAAAATCTTCAAAACTCTGCTTTCAGTAATCCGTTTCAAATTCTTTCTTACATATCACTTGTTCTTTAATGTGCCTGGCTCTCGCCTGCATGTGGAGAGCTGGGTAAGGGCTGGATAACTCTCAGTATCTAGCTGCAGCAGGCTGAGATCAGGATCTCCTTGAGAATCACTCCATTTTTACTTGACAATCTCAAGACTTTTGCGTTTTACAATAACACACAGAGGCGAAGTTCACTCCTCCTCTCACTAAGTATATTTGTCATTGCGATCTCTCTGAGACAAAATTCACGTCTATTAAATTATAAGTTAAAAATACTTTTATCCTTGCTTGTGATTCTCTGTAGTATACTTTAATCGTGTACATAATTTCATTTGGGACTTTTCCAAAGATTAAGGTACAACTTGAACTCAATATTCTCCCAAAGACAGGGTCCAGTTCTGCCAAGTTAGAGACACAAATACTATCCTACCCTTACTGTACCTTCTTTGTCCTGTGTAATATACTTCTGTGGCATACAAAATTAACGAATATTTGTACTACTCAAAGTCCTGTTCAAATGAATGGCACAACGGTCCTATTCATTTGACTGGGACTTTGTGTATTGCAAAACCACTGCTCGAGCTAGTCACAGAACAATGCTCTAGTCATATAAGACATGGCAGCAATTATTTTATTCTTACTATGGCACATCTTCTTATGCGGCAAAATACAATATTATTACAAATTATCCTTATTATGCAAAGTCCTATTAAACAAAAAGTCGCACACCTCATTGGCACTAATGGGATTTTGTATGTTAAAGATAACATACAGTAGCCTTATAAATATTACATAGAAAGAAACCGCCTCTTCCAAAAAAATGTAATTCTTATGAAATGAATTTTCAAAACATTTCCACTCACGGCCGTAAATCTTTGGCAGCCTCTTAAAAAAAAAAAAAAGCCGAACATTAAGGATAAGCAAACAAATCAAAGTAACAAATTAATTACTGGGGTAAAAATGCAGTCTTTGCTATGTACCTTAAAAATATCCCATGTTAAGAATATGTAACAAATTTCCAGGGTGACATCCTGCAGGACAAGTTTGTTTGATTCATTTTAAAATATGCTATGACTATGCTGACGTGACTATGCTGGAAACACAAGATGAGGTGCTTTTACACCTGCAAGAGCTACTGCCAATAATAATATAAAATTGATCTGATGGAATAACTGAATGTAAGATTTATTCACATGAGACAAGATGAGATGAGATGAGATTTCAGGAAATGGTTTCATAACAGTAAACAATTACTTAATTGCTAACAAATGAACTTCTGCCACATTGGTTAAATGGCTTCAATCTACTGACCTCAGTGAAGGAAGAATCATTCCAAAAATGTTAATAAAATGGTAATAGTTAGTTTTCATGATCAGTATCAGTTATTCAAAATTCTTATCTTAGAATACATTTTCCAGTATAGAGGGTATTGTTATTAAGATCATTTTATGAAACAAAATTAAAAAAATAAAATTAAACACTCTTTACTTTTTAGGAAGTACGGTGATGAAACTAACACCTAGAATGTCAATTTTCAACAACTGTTTTACATCACTCTTGCAGTAAAATTCCCATCTGGGCTGGCAACTTGTGTGCCAAGTTTCATACAAATGTGATTTGAAATTGCCAGTATATTAGACCCTGAAATTCAAGTGAGATGCTAATAAAAAGAGATGGGTACTGACCATAGATCCTCATATTCTCTTAAAATACCTATGACTCTGGGTGTTGTATTCATCTGTTAACAAAATTCTCTAATTATTTGTAACTTACTTATAGTACAGCATTAGAATATAAAGCCATCAAATTGTTAGAAAACAAGCTAACTGGATATACTTTGTAAGAAAAAAACAGCTGTGCTGTAAAGAATGTAAAAATGGTGCTGCAGACAAAACCTTGTTACTCAGAATCCCATTAGTTACTGAAAATACCTAATATAAGTTCTGTTGATCAATATTCTCATGTAAGCTCTAAATAATGTATTATTCCAGTGGAGAAAAATGCAGCAAATCAAATATGGTGGGAGAATATTTCAAATTATGAAGAGTAGTATGACTGCTAATCCATAAATCAGAAATCAGAAAGATTGTTGTAATGTGGGAGGGCTCTATTTAATAAAGGTCATTATAACTCCTGGCTCTAGAGCTATAAGATCTAATATCCTCTCTGGTAGCTCTATGATATGCCCATGCATTACTGTTCTTGTTGACAGTCTGTTGCCTTGGAAATATTTCATTATTTCAGTTTTTCCATTTGTAGACCCTTGGCCTTGTGATATGAAGGCCACCCTATTTCATATTTTCGATTATCATTTAAGCAATCTTCTGGAGCTATTTATATAAAAGCAAGTGTTAGACAATGCATATCATCATTTATCACTGCTGTGTTTAAGATCATGCTCTAGAAAAAGTGCCAAAATAAAGGTTTTTTTTCTCTTTCACTTTAAACCAATAGCAGTTTAATATTATGATATGCTATACAAATCAAGGCTGGCATATCATATGCGTGACACTTCTATTTCATTTTCTTGGGTGTATATCCACACAGTTGAAAAAACTAAACCGTAGCTGTAACTGTAAAATTTGCTAACACTCACAGTTTAAAAGAAAATCAAACAGATGTAAGTGTGTAACTTTTCATATATCCTTTAAGAACCTAAACAGGTGAAAAAAGTTTCAAAACTATTCAAGTGCCTGGTTACGTCAGGGACTACTACTTTTTACATCTGTTTTGTAAGCACATGTTTTGCTTGAAAAAATATAACACCATCTACCTAAATACTTGCGGTAGCGAAGACTAAAAAAAACAATGCATGCAAACTCAGTTTAGAGGATTCTTAATCTTGAGAACTAGTTTAGTGAAGTAGTAGCTAAGAGACTGCCAAACCCTTTCAGTAAGAGATATGCTCCTGTATTTCAAATATCTTGGTTCACACAGATGAAAGGATGTGTACAAAGACAGCTAAAATAGTTACACACAAGACTTCACGAGCACATTACACAACTTTTAATAAAATGTACACCAGTATCTGTTTATTGAAACACTGATCCACTTTCCCCAAAACTTTTAAGGAATAAACAGACTACCATTATTTTTGCTACAAAAAATGTCATCGACTTCTACATGCAGTACTTAAACCTAAACTATCCAGAGCACTGTACGGAGTGATAACAAAGTGAACCCTAAGGGCAAAACACAACTTCTTGGACACTAGGCCAAATTTGTGGCTATTAGTGTTCTAGGAATTTAGACTACCTTTTCCCCCTGAAATGATTACACCTCCCACTCCCTACAGGGGAAAACTACTCCGATCCAACCTTTAAAATGACAGCATCAGAGCTGAACAAGAAGATGCTATTAAAGGGCATTAAATTAAATACAGTATATCCTCCTACAACTTCAATCAGAATTTCAGACCAAGTGTTATTTAGTTCAGCTCTCAAGTGGAGCAGAATAACAAATCGCGCACTTTGATTTACCTTCTCCGAATGCCAAATGGAGACAGGTGATAAAGAAAGCACTCATGCACAGGCTATGAAGTTTCCCCTAGAAATTAATTCTATCTTCAAGATTCCTATCTCAGAGAAATTCCCAAAATGGCACACAAATATGCTTCTGCTGGAGAGATTACTGAAGCTATCCTGGCAAATACACTTAGCACTAATATAGTAACATTCTCAGAAAGAAGACAGCAGAATTGTCTGTTGAGGGGGGGAGGAACAGGACTAATTCATATGAATTGTTTTTCCAACAAAGAACTCTGAAGGAGAAAAACCTGCTTTAAGTGTTATTAACACAGTAGAAACACCTTTGCAGCCATTGGATTTTTTTTTAAAAAAAAAATGTATAGTTGAAAATGAAAATCTGTAGTTAAGTCATTGACATCTAAGTACACACTGTTTTCCCATTATGTGTATCTCCTAATTTTACTATATGTTAATATAGCCTTGTCAAAGAGCAGCAGTTAACACTAATGCATCTAAGACAAGCACAGTAACACTTCAGTGGTGAATATGAGATGTAGACCCCGCAGTCTGCTTTCTTAAGGAAAAATGGCACAGCTACTTAGACAAAATCTGTGGGGTTTGGAAGTTGTACTAGAAACGCTGAACACTCTAAAATATGCAAGCATGAAATTAAGGCTAAAGTAGTTTTGTTTAAATATTTTTCAGACTTATTTGTGCTGTGAAATATAAACTGACTAACACATGATCCAGATACTTTTAATGGCTATCTAAATGTTAATTTTCCTCTTTCCAACTTCAGGCCAGAAACCTTCCTCACCCCTCACACTCAAGTTCACTTACAACGCTAAAGGGGGGCGGGAGGGAAAGAGCCCACCCCAAACCCACTGGCTGCTCTTCTTCTGGGCATGTATCTCGTCGCAGTGTAGCAATGTAGCTTTGAATACTTTTGTAAGAATCACAAAGTAACATCACATGAACTTGTACTCCTGTCTCCTACCAGTCACTTCTAGAAAGATTCACTTTACTAGAACAAATCCGCTACGGGCAATTCGTGTCACCAGCAGAGCACATTAATCACGAGCACTCTCTCCCAACAAAAGTACATGGGGCAGGCGGCGGGCCGGGGACCGAGCGGGGGGGCAGCGCGATCACCCCCCGCCTCCCTGCCCGGACCCCGCGCACCGCCTCCCTGCCCGCCCGCGCACCGGCTCCGCTCTGCCCACGCCGGGGGGCGCGGGCACCGCCGGGGCGGGGGCGGCCCGGGCAGCCCGGCGGGCGCAGCTGGCGGCGCGCCCCCCCCCGCTCCGGCCTAGCCGCACTTGAACCGCACCGGCGGGGCCGGCCCCTCCGCCCGGAACGCCGGGCCTGGCGCGGCGCCCCAGGGCCGCCGAGCGGCGGGGGCCGCCCGGGGGCCTCCCAGCCCCGCACACACAAACACACACACACACGCACACACACGCCCGCTCCACAACGCGCCCCGCCAAGCACCGGCTCCGGCAGCCGCGGCGGTGCGGCCACCGGAGCGGGGCCGCTGCTGCGCGGCTTGTTCTGAGTGTGTGCGTGTGTGTTTGTGTGTGTGTGTGTGTGTGTGTGTGCGTGTGTGAGTGCGGCTGTGCGCACCAGGAGGAACTCACGGTGCCCGGCTGTGCGAGCAGCGGGTGCCGGCGGCAGGTCCCCCCCACCCCGGCATGGCAGCCAGCCCCGGCCCCCGGCGCCGGCGGCTCGGCCCGGCCCGGCGCTGCTGCGGCGGCGGCTGCTGCTGCTGCTGCTGCTGCAGGTTCAATAAAGAGAAAGTGTTACCGTTCTCGCCTGGAAGGATCCTGCTGAAAGCTTGGCTTGGTGGGCGCCATCTTCCTGGGATTTTTTTTTTTTTTTTTTTTTCTCCTCTCTCCCTTACTTTTCCCCCTCCTGATGTTGGTGTGTGTTGTGTGTCTAGCAGCAGCAGCGGCGGCAGCAATGGCCCCGGTTAGCCAGACAGGCTAAGGAAAAGTACTGAGGCCAAAGCATCGCGGGCTCCCACTCCTCCGCGCAGTCCTGGTGCAGGTTGCTCGCTCGCTTGCTTGCTAGCGCTGCTGCTGCCGCTGCCGCCGTCCATAAGCCGAGGAGCGGAGGGAGCCGGGGCCCCGCCGGCCCCAGAGACATGCCCAGCGCAGGCAGCGGCGGCGGCCGGCGGCGGCGGCGGGAAGAGCTAGCCGCGGCGCAGCCCCGGCGGGCAGCCCGGCCGCTGGCATCGCCCGGCAGGTGCGGCACACGCACACTCACACACACACACACTCACACACACACACACACACACACACACTCACACTCACACACACACGCACGCACACTCGCACACACACCCCCGCGGGCCGAGCTACGCGGGGTGCCGGGCCATCGGGCTAGCGGGGCGGGGGCGGGGGAGGGAAGGAGGGGTATCAGGGATCTCCAGGCTTGACCGCTGTGAAAGTATTTCTGGGCATTTTCCAGCTGCTTTCCCTGCTCCGCTCCCGCTCTGCGTGCAGGGGACACAGCCTCTGCTGTCGGCGCAACAACGCCACTCAGTTGCAGTTTCGCACACTTTCTTCCTCTGGAGTCTGGGCTCCAGCAGGGAAGAGGAGCAGAGGGAGGCAGGGGCTCTCTCTCCAACTCCCCGGGCGCAGAAGCGCGGCGGGAACACAGCGGGCACAGGCAGCGCGTCACCCGTGGGCTTCCACGGTGGAGGACGGGCTCGGGTGGGAACCGCGGGCCGGGGGATGCGAGGGATGCGAGGGCCCTGCGACCCACAGGGCCGTAGGCGGGTGTGCCCGGAGCCACCCGGACGGGCCGGGCCGGGGGAAAGCCGCGCATCCCCCGCCACCTCCGAGAACGCGCCCCGAGTCCCGAGAGCGGGCGTCGGGTACTAGCGGGATAAAAAGGCGTAATGCTGGAAACGTGAACTTAAGAGTGATGACCCGCTTTGTTGGCAAAGGGTGTAGCACTTCACGCGGTTTTATTGGAGATTATGAAACTAATCATGAAGTAAAGGAGCGGGGAAAAGAAACCGCTACCTTAATCCAGGACACCGGGAGAACCCGAGCGCTGCTAGCCCTTATAGAAGAAATCACTCGTTCGCTAAAAGCTTTTCATCTCCAAGGTAACTTTGTGGCTGTTCTGCTACTCCCTTGGAATTACAGCTGCCCGGGCCTGATCCTGCTCCCTGGGAAAATCCAACGGGTTTCCTTGGGGAAAGGGGCAAGCCCCGAAGGTCGGCAGCATTAATTCACGAGAAACGTGTCCGCGACTACTCCAAAAGTTTTTTTGGGGGGAGGGGCGGAGGCTGGGGGCCAAGAGCGTGTGCGAGCCGCAGGGCAGAGCCAAGGGGAAGAAGTTAGCAAAACACCTGGAAGTTTGGCTGCGGGGCGCCGTCCGCACACCGGGGTTCGAGGGATTTCTTCCCGCAGGAGGCAACCGGGCCGGCGTAACTTGGCGCGGGCGGTCAGCGCTCAGCCCGGGGCTGGGGACACACGGCTCGGGGCTGGGGACACACGGTTCGGGGCTGGGGGACACACGGCTCGGGGGCTGGGGACACACGGCTCGGGGCTGGGGGACACACGGCTCGGGGCTGGGGACACACGGCTCGGGGGCTGGGGACACACGGCTCGGGGCTGGGGGACACACGGCTCGGGGGCTGGGGGACACACGGCTCGGGGCTGGGGGACACACGGCTCGGGGCTGGGGACACACGGCTCGGGGGCTGGGGACACACGGCTCGGGGCTGGGGACACGGCACGTGTGGCCGCCTGGCCTCGAGAGCCGCGCCCGGGCGGGCAGGGCCGCGCTGCGCTGCGCTCCGGGCGGCGCCGGGGGTGCAAGGTGGGCACCAAGGGCTGCGGGGGGGCACTGCCTACAAAGTAGCAGCTGCCGCTCCCAGCCGGCAGCCCTGTCTCCTCGCCACCGAAATGTTAAAAAAAAAAAAAAAAAGTTAACAGGTGTCTCCTCGGCTTTGGCGATAGAGTAAGGAGGAGTCGTGTCTGCCGTATTTTAAGCGCTTTGAGAAAGCACGGAGAAAAATCGTTCGACGTAAACCACGCTGTTTCATCCATAATGTATAGTGAAAATTTGGAAGAAGTGCATAAATGTTTCCCCTCGTAGGTTAATGCTCAAAGCATCCAGACTGGTCTGGATTCCTGGTAGTAATAGTACATGACTATCTATTAAGCACTATTTGGATTAGACGTGTTAGTAGTTTGTCAGAGAAGTATTGCTTTTATAACTTCTTCCTGATCACAGACTGATGGAACCAAACTACTAAACTCGAAGTACTAAAAAAATTGTATGCTGCCTTGTCTACATAATTCTGTTTAACTTAAAGTCTCCAGAGGTCTCTTTCATTTGTCTAAAAGCCAATCTGACATTTCTGACCCTTGACTTCCCCACTTCACAGACTAAACTATTGTGATTGCTGCCTGTACTTCCTCGTTAAAGTGTCCGTCAGTTTCCATTGTAATTTAAATATTTTATAAGTGACAAAAATCATACAGAAGCCATAAAAAGAAAGAAACTTTAATCCACCCTTTATAACTCTCACATTCAAGTTTTTTTGTTGGTTTTTTTGTTGGGTTTTTTTTTGTTTTTGTTTTTGTTTTTTTTTAGTATGTATAAGATTGGTGTGTTTGCTTGAGCAAAGCAAGACTCCTGCTTAGTTTCCAATGTTTCTTAGCTAAGAACGTCCTTAGGTATCATCGGAGCTTAATTTAGGAGTATCAGCTCCCTAACTCTCATTTGATAAAGCCTACAAAAGTTACCATCAAACATTTTCTATCACAGGCATCAAAACTATGGGAAGCAACATAAAAGTTGCTGAAAGGTAGAACAGGCAATGGTCAGTTATCTAAATGTGGCTCCTAAACCAATTAAGTTTGAAATATTATGCTGAAACTTCCTATTTTTTTTTTCTTTTACATCATAGGACTGTTTAGTTTGGACATTAAAGATTATACAGCATTTTTCTCGGTATTTA
The DNA here is from genome assembly GCF_971803275.1 of Cyanistes caeruleus. Lineage (NCBI taxonomy): Eukaryota > Metazoa > Chordata > Aves > Passeriformes > Paridae > Cyanistes > Cyanistes caeruleus. The sequence goes on along the minus strand of NC_141706.1, from coordinate 42,680,048 downwards.
ATTTAATGCAACAATGGAAAGCAAGATATTCGGGACAGTACCCTTTTTATTGCATTTAGAGAAATATGAACGTTTTGTTCTGATTTCAGTAGATCTGCTGTTGTCTACTTTTTTTTTTTTTTTTTTTTTTTTTTTGGAGGATTCGGCTTCGGGTATAAGCTTATGATAAAGCAAACCAACAGATTCAGACTTCAGGTTTAGAAACAAAAAGAAATGTCAGGTAATTAATTAAGCTTCATGTTAGTATCAGCATATATCGATGAATTGTTAGGGCAAATGGGGAACGTCTTTAAACTTCATTATGACTTACTGCCAACTTTCTACGCTTTGCTTCCTAAAGGCGCTCTCTGTGAATTTCCTGCATTTGCATTAGAATGCATTTAAGATGAAAAAAATAACAGTGCTGAGTATACTTAGGGTTTCGACTATATTTCCCTGTAGTAACAGGTGACATGCTAAAACTGTTAAAACTACAATGTGGAATTGCAAGTGTGCAACCCCAAGTGAAAATTGTTCTAATTCTTGGTTGAAAGAAAATTATCAATCAGCATACCATGATCAATTATCCCCCTGGCTGCCACACACTGGGATTTGCACAAGGCATTGACATTGAGAAATTCCTCTTTAGAAAGGATGAGCGGACGGGATCCCAAACTTTGCAGCAGCCAAGCTAAGATGCCGGGGTCTCACTTTTTTTTTCTTTCTTTTTTTTTTTTTTTTTTTCCTATTGTTGCTTTACAGCTCATCCAAGACAAAACTAGGAGATTGTGTTTACTTCTCAGTGCATTTTAAAAGATGCTGTATTTAAAAAAAAAAAAAAAAGAAAAAAGAAAAAAAAAACCCTCCCCTTCAACCAAGCTCTCCCCCCCCCCAACAAACAGAAAGGAGAGATCAAAAAAAAACAAAAAAAAAAATGAAAACAAAGAAACACAAAAGCACAAAGAAAAAGCAAGTGAGGGAGCCTCAAGGAGAGCCGCACAGCCCTCTCCCCCTCGGTGCTCACCGTTGTTGGTAGGAGGTGATGCCCTGGACGTTTTGCGGGTTGCCGTTGGCCGCGGCGCCGGCTCGCCCCATGCCCGGCGCCGCCGGCACCCCCCCGGCCGCCCCGCCGGCCGCCGCCGCCGTCACCTGCACGCTGAAATCCGGGAAGATCCTGATCATCCCCGCGGCTCAGCACCCGGCGAGTGTCGGCGAAGAGGTGCAGCAGCAGCGACTCTCCCTCCGGCGGCTGCAGCAGCAGAGCCAGGCACACTGCAATCCCATTAGTGAGTGGCGGCCACTGTGAGTGAGGACGGGCGCTTTGATGTGAGCGGCTGGGCTGAGATTGAGGAGTTTGGGGGGGCTAGGGGTAAAGGGTGGGGGGTGGAATTTACCGAATTGCAAACATGCAACGCGTGAAGATTTGGGAAGCGAAGTGGAATATCAGAGCTACCAAAAAAAAAAAGAAAAAAAAAAAAAAGAAAAAAAAAAAAAGAAAAAAGGTATGTCTAATACTACTGGAGCTGTAGATATAGGAGAAAAATCCAAGCTGAGGAGGGACGGGGAGGAGAGAGGGGGGCGCAATTACTTTAGCGGTGCAGTGAAAATGATGAGCAGCAAATGTTGCCTTTTTTTCCCTCCTCCTTCTCGTCCCTCCACCCCCCACCCTCCACCCAAAATGCAAGTCTTAGAGGATTTCTCTGTCTCAATGAAGTAATAATAAAGGCGGCTGACCACAGTCTGGGCTAGCGCCAACTGTGCGGGGGGGTCGGGGGGTGGGAGGGCGGGTGGGGGGGGGAGGAAGGGGAGGAATATCCCTGCTCCCAGAGTCCTGAGGAGAAGAGGAAGAGTGGAGGATTGTTGCAGCACAAGTTCTCGCTCTTGGTAACTTGCTTTTGCTCTCCTAGAGGCACCCCGCACCCCCCCCTCCGTCTCTTTTCTTTCTCTCTATGAAGGGACGGTTTTCACAAGCGAGGAAATGCGCCGCTTTTGTGCAAAGGCAGAGTTTGTTCCTTATTCTAGGGAGCTGACTCTCCTCCCCTCCTAGTGTGCAGCAATGTTATTGCGAGTCAAACTTGTAAGGTGTGTGCTGTCTATGCGCGCACTGATCCCTATTGCTGCTTCAACATATCAATTATAGGACGGAGCGCCGCGCAGAGCCCTCGCACGGCTCCCGCCGGCTGCGGCGCGCACCGGCAGCGGCTCCGCCGTGCCTTTGTGCCGCCCGGGGCTGCGCGCAGCCCCCGCCTCGCTCGGGCGGCTTTGCCCTCACCCGCCTCCGCCGAGCGCTTCTCCCTGAGGCGGCGCTGCCCCGGCCGGGGCCGCCCGCCACCGCCGCCGAGCCCGGCCGGGAGCGGCGCTGCGCGGGGCCGCGAAGGAAGCGCGGAAAGTTGCGCGGGCCGCCGGCGGACCCTCCTCGGCTTTGCCCGGGTGGCCGCCTCGCCTCGCTTCGGCCTTGGGGTGGGCAGCCGCGGTGGAGGGGACGCGGAGAGCCGAGCCCTTCTCGCCGTGGTGCTCGGCGGGTGCTGCTCGGGCTGCTCCCTCCTCCCGCGGCCGCAGCGGGGGCCAGGATCCGGTCCCGGAGGGAGCGCAGCGTCTCTGCCCGGTCAGAGGCAGCAGGGGAACGGCAGAAAAACTCCCTTCTGCAGAAGGGTCCCACCAGATCGCCTCACTTCTGGGGGCGCCTCTAAAACCACGGACCTGGAGCCCCAAGCTGCTGACTGCTGGAGCTAAAAAAGCGTGGTGCTTGTGGAGAGCTGGACTCTTCGTCAGCCCAGCGAGCCGACAGCTAGAACAGAAAGTAACACGCTGCGTTAGTGCACCTTACACAAACAGCAGCCGTGCTGCTAACTCGTTTCTGAGGAAACCGAGGCTCATACCGAGAGGAGCTGCATGGGACAGAGCACAGGTAGTAACGCTCCAGAATATGTGTAGTGTTGAAAAGGCTGTGGCAGCATCTCAGAAGTGGGCAGAGGTCCCAGGCTGTCCCTTCGCTCCAAAGGGGTTGTAACCTTTGCTTCCATGAAACAAAGCAGTCACCTGGGCCGGTCTCCCCTTTTCCCATGTAACTGCGTGCCTTTTGGAGCCGAAGCTTGGCTCCTAATCTAAAAATACCCTCTTATCTTGACTTTTCTTCCCACTACCGTTTCAACGCAAATTAAGACACACCAACTTTATGTTAAAACAGAGACTGAATTCAAATCCTTTGTATTAAACGGCATCTGTGTTTGCATTCTGTTTTAATACAAAATGCTTTGGATTGCGGCTAATACCAGGAGATATGAAACTGGTTAGTCCCCACATGTTGCACATAAAAAGAATTCATAATGAGCATCTGTGGGATGTGGAATGGATCCCATGAGTTAGCTGAAGACCTCATAACGTAAGAGCTGAGAAGCCTAAGTGAATTATGACTCTCTTTCCTCGCAAGTAGGATTAATTTTCTATCCCACTTATATTCATTATCTATCCTGTTTATACTATAGGGACATCAATTGTTTGAGTGTTAAATATGAAGACTTTACAGAAACGTGTAGGTTAGATAGCTTGCAGAGAAGAGGGGGGTTGTTAGTACTAGGAAAACTGTTACTCAAACTCCATGTTTAAAGACCAATATTAGAAAAAGCTGCTCACTTTTTTAAAGGACTACAAATTCTGTGCCTTTCTCCTACAACATATTTAAAATGTAAGGTTTACAAAGTACGCTCCATCTGCCTGTGGCCCTCACAGTGATGTCAATAGGAATTTTGCATGCAGATGAAGGCCCCTATATGGCCTTTAGAGAGCAGGTCAATAAATGGCTGGAGGAATAATTAAAGACTTCTGAGCTGCTCCTTTCCTTTTTCTTACATTATAGTACAAGACTGGCATGAATATAGGCTGGGCTACCACTCTAATTGGCTATGGAATAACACTGGAAAGGAATTTAAATGTGGGCAGTAGCCATTTTCCAAATGATCACTCCATTACAGTAGTTTTGTCTGTCAATGTATGGCCAGGCAGTAGAGTGGATGTAATCATGTCCAAGTCCTCATCCATTGATTGTCACTCTTTGCTCTACAGTGGCAACTCTAAGCAGATTTTCACGTTTCAAAGAGACAGCCAGGAGGGAGAGCCTGCCTTTAGCCAAGCTTGCTTCAGCTTAGTCTTGAAAGTCACTGCTTTCCATGCATGTAGGCAGATCCAGGATCTCTCAATATTTAATAAGATCTTTTATGAGTATTGATTAATATCTTCAGCGTTAATGCAACTAAGAGTTCGGTCTTCATAACTTTGCTTGCGCAAGTAGACCCACAAGGGAGTTTTGTGACAAATAGTTTTGTATGTTAGAAGATAGGCAGGATTCAAAGGCAGGTTTGTGAATGTCTAGAATACAGAAGGATTTTCTTTGTCATAGCTCTTAAAAGACGCCAAATAAAAACTATTATCTCATATTTGAAGAAAACTCCATTTTGATTGTTTGTATCTTTTATTTCCCCCCAAATTAATCCCAATGGTAAAATCCAGTAGGAATTTCTGAGACTTATTTTATACACTGATGAAAATATCCATCATCAAGCTTATACTCTGTGCTATATTAAATAGTGTGGACCCAATTTGCCACATATTTCACCAATGCTGCAACATACCATGATGGATTTAACTTAATTTTCTGCAGTATGGTAGCATAAATGAGATGAGAATAACCCCCAATATTTTTAATTTACTTTATTTCTCATTTTGGTCAAATTATTGACAGCTTCTGGTGTCTGAGTGACATAGTTTTTGTCTCAATACCATATACTATTGCAAGATATGCTGCAAGTTGCTTTACTATTGATTAAGCAAAGAAATATTTTAATAGAGTACTGCTGTTTCTAACTCTGTGCAGTATACCTTCCTCTCAGGCAAAAACATAGCAAAAATAAAAATTAAAAACACATGACAATATGTAATACAATAACATTTAATATTTATGCTTTTCATATACCTCTCTATCACTATTACATATTATATCTTTATTTGCATTGTCGGTGTACTACTGTTCCTTTCACAGGTGAAAAAATATCTCTTCTCTGGAAATTCATTTCCATTTACTTAAAGTTAAATGGTTTGACTTTGAATTTTCATTATCTGCTGTTGGAAGGAGCCTGTGACAGGTATGAGAGAGAATGCTACAAAGCTTCATTGTATCATCTAATTTTTGCCTCACTTTAGTCAGATATCATTTAGGTAGAGAGTAAAATAGTATACATAGAACAGGATAAGATAGAACAAAACAGAACAGAACTAAAATGAAAATAGGATATATAATGAATTACAGGAGAAAAATGCCTTTATCTTGAAGTGATTTTTTTTTTTTTTTTTAGTTATACTGATTCCTCACTAGTGAGAAAATTGAACTAATTTTATATAAAAGGAATATGTCATAACAGGATATGGCATTTATCTTCCTGAGATAGGGGTGACCTCATCATTCACAAGTGGTGTAGCTATGAATGAGTAATCAGCCTCCCCACCCATTAAGTGTAGATAAAGTCCACATCTTCTGTCTAAGTATTAAATATTCGATTTATTATTTTACAACTCACCATCTCTACAAGTGTTCACTGACTGATGATTCAGTTGCTGCTGCCAGTATGTGTCGTCAGTGGGAAGCAGAAGAAGCCCCTCAAAAGGTGCCTTGTATAATAGAGAATGAAAGATGAGAAGGAAAATGAAAATAACAGATGAGAAGAAAACAAGAGAAAATGGACCTGCAGGAAAAAAAATAAAAATTATGGGCAGAACAGGGATAAGGAAATTCTGTAACTGACCTATACTTTTGTTGTCTGTAATATTCCAAGAGCTTTATAACATACAAGCGGTGAAAATATTTTTCATATTAATATCTCACATATATCAGCTAGCTCCTATCTCAAGTTATATTGCTCAAGTTATTCCCAGAGGAATTTATATATGTATAATGTGAGAGAAATATAGTTAGGAAAAAATTCCTTTTTACTATTTATCAGCAGTGCACATTAGGGAAGAGCCACAGTTAAAAAAAATACGGTTTATTTCTAGAACTATATAAGATAACATAATTTTCTCTTTCAAATATGTCACGTGCTGCATTTTGTTTTCATTCCTTTGTAAAAGCAACGAGTGCAGTTTAAAGAAAATATTCTGAATTTAATTTTAAATCCAAAAGAACTGTCTGTTCATCTGTTTAGAAGAGAAAGCTCTAAATAGAACATGAAGTCAGGAAAAAGACCATTACAACTTAGATGAAAGTACTCAAATATTTTCCATCTTCACCATTCCTTGACATGCACTCATAGCTGGAAGAATGGATAAGGGAAATGTCTTTTCTGAAAGGTTTCACTAGGACTGAAGGGCAAGTTTAAGGTAGCCCCTTTCCCCCCCCCGTATTAAAAAAAAAAAAAAAAAAAAAAAAGCAGGCAGAGAGTAAGATAGAAGGAAAGTGCCTGGGGAACATAGCATCACTATCGAAATCATAAAAGATGTATAAGGACATCAGTGGAAGAACTAGAAAAACTATTAGAAGAATGCCCTACAGGGCTATCCCAATGGCTCAGCGATTAGCACACTGCGCTGCCGCTGGGTCTGAGGCCAGCCTGAGGATCCCCTTCATTGGTACTGGCAGCTGAGAGCCCTGTGAGCACGGGGTGTCTGCAGCAGGGAAAGGCTGATACCTTGCTCACGTACCCAAATGTTCCTAGGCTGTGCTTTGACCACTGAAGCTGCCTCAGGAAGGAGTATCATGTCTTCCCTATCATCAGCTTTTTTTATTTTACTCTCTGTGTGAGCAAAGGAACACCTCTGGCCCCCCATGTAATGACAAAGGACAGGTCATCTTCCAAGGCTGGAGCATCAGTGTTAAAGTCAGTCTCTCAAGGTGTTGTATGCTTTGCTCTGGCCCTAAACATTGGTGAGTGAGTGAGTGAGTGAGTGAGTGAGTCAGTCAGTCAGTCAGTCAGTCAGTTATCACCAGAGGATTTCTGCAGTGTTGATCACCCCCAAATTTTCCAGCATCTCCAGCAGACTGAGAGGCAGCCATCTCATTTTTCCAGACTCTACCTGCTTCTGCAGACCTGTGATGTTCCTCCAGGCACCTGTTTTCATTTCCCATGTCTTCGAGTCAGCCTTATGCCTCCAAAGTAATCTGCTACTTCACTGACATCAAATTAGTTGTGGAGACCACAACTAAATTTTCCTACTTCCACCTCCCCCAAAAACCTCATTCATACCACACAGCCTCATAAGAAACCTTATTTGAAAAAGTAGAAAAAAAATCAAGTAGGTGATTTTAATATCCAGGGCTTCTAAGAAATGCCATCATATTATCTTGTGTTCCCACCACATTCAGATTTTTGGTCCTATTCATCCATAAGATAAGTGAAACTTTAAAAAACACAGGGCTAGTCAAGACACTATTTTCTTTCATTTATGTATTTATATTTATTTGTAGCCTTAGTCAGTGCTCCTCAACAAAATAATTTGCAGAAGCACCTATTAGTGTGTCCTGGAAAGGCAGGATCAAAAGGTAGCTCAAGGGCTTTGGCTGCTCTTAGAGAAGGATTCTTACTCTTTCCCTTAGTATGTGGTCAGTCTCTTCTTATTCAGAAGGAATGGAAACCAAACATTTTCTTGGTTTTCTTGGCTCTTTTTCTTCTATTTTTTTTTTTCTGATGAACAAATCCAAATTAATGATACATACAGAAAAAGAAGAATGGAGCTTTCACTCAGAGCTCTTTCAGACAAGCCTAGTACAGTCCAACGTAGACCCAACAGTCTGCTGAGTCATGCAGCAAGGAACAAAAATATTCCCATGCCTGCATCTTATCTCCTACTGTCCAAACTACATCCAGTGCAGTTTAAAGCTGTGCTAGTTCCTCAAAGCCATGCTTCTCCAAAACTCGTGGGGTTAGGCTTTTTCTGTTTTATTACAGCATTATTTTTATACTCATTGAAGGCAGTGCATTGTGTTCCTGTGTAGCAGTCCCAGGTGGGCAGCCATGTACATCTGTGGCTCTGCTAACAGTTTCTGAGACTTCAAGCAAACATAAAAATCAGAAATAAATACTTTGATCTTTGGTCTTAGTGTTTTTCCAAAAATAATTAAAACTTATAAGGATGTGTATATCTGTCAAAAACTTGAATGCAGGCTAGCCTGTCTGAAAATGCATCTTTGTCCAGGCATAGGAATATCTAACAGAGTCCCATTCTTATTATACTGATTTATTATTCTGCAGTTTCAGTTTGCCCTGTGGAGATGATTGTCCACATTTTTCCGTTCTTTTTTCCTTAATTCAAGCATCAAGCATACTCACAGGTGGTCTTCAAAATTTAAGCACATACCAAATCTTACTCTTTCAAATTTCTCTTGGGTAAAAACCAACCAACCCTTCCTAGTGTTTTCATATAGTCTATCACAAACCTTAAAGAGGAAGCTTTATTCCCTTCAAAGATAGACCTCCATCCATATTACTTGCATTTGTATTGGTGCTATCCATGCTATAGCAACTATTGAAAATAACTACCAATGTTACCTGCAGCACCTGAGAAGGTACATTTCACACTTCAGAATTCTTTTCTTGGACACTTTAAGTTTGGCAAAACTGGAAAACAAATGGTCAGAGGACATCTTAGGCCACTGCTAGACCTTTATTTTAATTTTCCTTTTCAAAGATAGGGCAAAGATATGGCCACCGACTGGCCATAAATTGTACCAGATTTGGAATGTGTTGCATTAGTTTCTTTTTTTCTTCTTTGTCTGTAAGTATTTTCACCACCTCAAAGTGTATTATTTTTATCATAAAGTGGTCTAGACTGTAGTTTGTATCTGAGTAAAGCTGAATAGTCCATTTGAAACTACTCAGGAAGGCTACTTAAGATTCTTGACTCTTCACTCCCAGTGTATAATGTTAGTTCATTTTTGTATTAATTAGTGGACAACATAAAAAGCATCTTTGTGACTTTTGAGACTCAAACAAAATTAGGTATTGGCAACATTTTGGATTGAGAATTTCTGGATTCTCTGAAGGAAACAGATACTGTGATTTTCTCATTGTCAATTTATGTTTTAGGTATTACAGAGCTAAGCCACTATTCTCTTCATTGTACATTTGGGGCAGCATATATTTGGCCACAGAATATCTGTAATTTGGATATATATAGGTATTTACTAGAAGAAAATTATAATTTCTCCTAGTTCAAAATTTATTAAAGATGCTTTATTGTAACTTTTTTATTTTTCCTCAATATGTAAAATGCATTTTACTAATACCTTGATAGGACAGGTTGGTGAAAATTATGACTTATTGATTGATGGTATGGCCTATTTCTTCTCCATACATGTGACAGAAGGAAAAGCAAGAGGAACTCCTCCAGCAAACTATCATTTTTTTGAAATGTGTTCTTTATTCCAGCAAAAAAATCCTCCTACAGATTTTCAAGAGTATTAAATTTAATATAGGTGTGTTTTTTTTAGTATGGAACAAGAAGAAATATCAGTGTCCATACAAGTAGGTATTACAACAGCAACAACATCTGCACAATGTCAGTTTATTTATAGTTGCAACATGCAATAATGGCTATTTATTTCTTCCTTTAACTGCACTAAATCAATATTTCTTCCTAAAGTAATTAAGCAATATGGAGACAAAAGATACCATACAGGTAGAAGTAAAATTTGAATATTTTGGTCATATAGCAGTAATTCTTCTAAGATTCAAATGCAGTCAGTAATTCACTAAAAAGTTACAATTTGTGTTGAATAGTGCTACTAACAGTCCATGCTATTTTCTGTGCCATCAATTCAATAACAACTTGCCTATATGCCAGCCAAGCATAGTGGCTAGGTTTATCTAGAATCTACTGTATCTGTTACTTTACTCTTTCTTAGGCTGAGTTTTTGATTCTAATCAGTTTTAGTCAACTGTTTTCAGCTTATAAATAAATACAGAGGGTGAAAATCTGCATAATAAAGAAGGTATTATATGCAAGGAAGTCTTGAATTAATAAAATTACTAAAGCTGATATATCAAACTCCTGAAGAAAAAAAAAGAGGTTAAGATTTTTCTTGAACTCATTGTACACCTTACACTTTTTATGGTTTGCATTAATAATACTTCAAAGGTGGCATATCTGAAGATAAGAAGAAGAATTACTCAGTTAAAGTAGCAACAGTATTCTTAGCTTTTGGAATATTCTTACGAATTCTTGCTACTTCCACTAACATTGCTCTTTTACATTTCTTTTTTAGGTGAAGAAGAGTCTGTGACTGGGAATAATTCAAAATAATTTGACTTCTGAGAGACTCTAAACTCTTCAAATCATTGTTATAACAGATGATGCTTGACATTGCCAATCATTCTGTCTTCCTTGTAAGTCCTGGTATCAGTAGGAGACTGTGTACATGATGCGTTCATATGGTGCTGTTTGGTTTATGGATCACACATGTCTGAAGTTAATTTAATGTATAGATCTTAAAATATCTGCTGTCTTCACTGTTAGTTAGAAAGATCTTTACAACCTGAAAGAATATCCCTTAATATGTATTTCAAGGAAAACAAGCATTTGGGGGAAAAAAAAGAAAAGAAAAATAAAACATACTCTACATATGCTGTACATGGTAACTTGAATATACCTTTACAAGTACCAAACAATATTTTTTCAATTAGGAACTTTATTTTGATATTTTTCATTTTATGATACACAGATTATTCCATAATTTAAAAAATAACATCACTTTGCAAGCAGATGCCTAGTGATTTGTTAGTAGGTCCAGCCATGATGCTGCAAGGTGACAAATTGATACTAACCTTTCAAAAGAATTCGGGATTGAAGCCTCATTATCATACATAGGCACTAGAATTTGGCTCTCCTGTTAACTTGGAATGTTAGGCCACTGGTTTGCCCAAGAATTCAGAATTCTAGTCAACCCAAAATGGAGAGCATCGTCTGAGATACCGTCCTTGTTTGGAGAGTAAAACTGAGGATTTCCTGAGGCTTCATTCTGTGAGAAGAGGAACGGGGTGGCCAAAGATGAGTCAATGCCTTTTCCCACCACCAAGTACTGAAGTTAACGTGCTATTTCTTTGTTCAGAATGACTGTAAATGTTCTCTTGTGGGGAAATGGCTCAATCTAAAGATGATTGTAGTTACACAGTCATTCAAGTGAATTAATGTAGGGGAACAATGAAGACTCACTTCATCACTAGTGGACACAAGCCGTACGCTGACTGACCGCTGGCTGCTCTGGTGTCCTAGCCTGGGTACCAGCAGCAGTGTCTGCTTTGGGTAGCAGCAGTCTTTGCCTTCCTAACAGCTAATTATTTCTGCAGAGTGACAGTGTGATGTTGATTAAAAATATATATTAATATATATGGTATATTGTACCTATAAATATATCTTGCCTGATTTATTTGGTCTGAGCTCATCTATAAATTGTCTGGCTTCTGAAGGAAAATGGCAAAATTGTCTTGCATGTAGAGGGATAGATTTCAAGTTAAATCAGAGGTTAGAACAAAAAAAATCCAAATGAATAACAAACTCCCAAGAGCTCAAACAAAGCAAATTTTAATACATTAATATTAGAAGGCATGTGTATGTCTTGAGCAGAGAACAAACCTGAGATCTGGATGGATAGGAAAAAAGGTCGGGTAATACTTTCCCTCTGAAAAAACAAGAATAAGAAGAGCATTCTAGTACAGCACAGTGGTTAGATCTTCAAAAAACCCGATTCAGTCATGAATTTCAGTAATGGAGATGCAGTCTGTTTCAATCAAGGAAGCAAAGGCAAACTTACTCCTCTGTCAATTATCTCCATTGTCAGTTTAATTTCAAGGAAGAAATTAAAAAAAAAATCTGCATTTTACTAAAGAATAAACCAAACAAAAAACCCAAACAAAAGTGCAAAATGAAACAAAAGCAAAACCAAAAAACAACTCCACACAAAACCAAGCAAAAAGAAAAAAAACAAAAGCATTCTCAAAATACATACTTATATGGCATTGAACTTTTCATATGAATTTCATGAAGGTTAAGGAGGAATGCTAATCCATTTGGTTCTAATATGTCATTCTGGGTTTTTCATCTTTTCCCTACACCCCCCAAAAACAAGTTTATAGGAGAGGATCAGAAAAAAGTCTGGAACATGCTTCTTTCTTTCTTTCCTATGAGGTAATATTCAGTGCTGCCCATCAGTAAGTCAACTACAATCACAAGGAAAAAGTTTTCACTGAAGTATAGTGATGTTTGCTTTTGGCTTTATAAAGTGTTTGAACATTCAGTCTTGAAAGTATGATAGTGGAATGAGTGGCATTCCACTAAAATACTACTAAAAATTACTACTAAAGTGAATTGAGAGTATTTTTAATAGTGTTTCATTGGAGTCAATGGGCCAGTGTTATCAGAAGGGAGTCTCATTGAAATTGTGGAGATTAATTTTTTTATGTGAAGTCACTGAAGGCAGAGGTAACAGGCTACAGAAAGTTAACCCCACATGGTGCAGTTACATTCAATGTAGCCTCATCTTGTGGTGAAAAGAAACAATTAAGTACAAGATCACTTTCACACAACATATTAAACAACATATTAAAGCATATTAAAAAACCCACTAGGGCAGTGTCACAGGGGATGGTGAGGTCCCCAGTGCAGCAAGGCTTTTAGGATAATTGCACAACACCACTGAATGGGACAGATCACATGCAGCACGTGTTCAAGAGAGAAGTGTTAGGCAAGATGTCCCATATCCTGTACTCTTCAAACAGTGCCTCGAGCTCTTGCTTTTGCTAGATGGTCATGAGAATCAGGCTAAAGGACTCTGATGTCTCATCCAGAGGGTGGAAATTGTAAAAAGACACAGTCAATGCCTCTCTCCCTGGAAACTAAAGAAATGAGAGCAAAACTACCTTCTCTTTAGTGAAGATTTAGAGGGTTTGCAACATTTGATTAATGGAGAACAAATTTAGCTACTTATCCGGAAAAGCAATCTTCAACATTTTTTTCAACTTAATTGCTGTTAACTTCTAAAACATTTAGAGGAACTTATGTAGAACCAGCAGATGTACAGCTAGATGCTGCTATGTTTTGTATGAGTCCAAAGTGAGAAACATCCTTTGCTTAAACATTCCTTGGATTCTGTCATTCTACAAACACCACTGTATAATCACGTTAGAGTAGAAAACTATGTCAATGGAAAAATATTACACAAAAGCATGAATTAGATACATGAAGGTAAGTTCAAAGTGATTATGTATTGTATAATTGATGTGCAGTTTTAGGGCTTGGGTTTTCCTTCACAACTCTAAAATTTTCTCTATGCTCTAGATCTATTTCCCATCAGTTAAATATTATAATATAAACTCTTTTACTATAAGTACAGCAAATTCAGGTTTCACTGGATGCTTAAGTCTCTATATTCATTAATGTCTTTGCAGCTTAGAATAATTCTGTAATTGTGGAACCTCTGGAGTAAAAGTATTACTTAATGTCCCATCATCACAGGGACAAAGGACATAAAACAACTTTGATGTGCGTAGGATAACAAAAGATAAACAAAGTATGTGCAGTATAGGACTTAAAAAAACCAGTTTGTAGATTAAGTCTCACATCTATCCTCCCAAACTCCAGGTGGGCAGTGATAAGAATGAAGCAGCAAAATACTGAATATTGTGTCTCCTTCAAGTCTAATAGGTGATTTTGTTCATTCTGCCTTAGCTGCTGGAAACAAATCAGATATCTCAGTACTGAAGACATTTTTCTCTTGACTTGAAAGTCACAGCAGCATATAGCATGCTTTTCAGGTCCACTTGGAAGTGCTGGCTCCTGACCAACTACACTGGTACAATACTCTGCTACACTGCTCACACTCTCCAGCTCTCTTTTAATGCCAGCTCTCCACAAAGGCTGTGAAGAATTTTTATCTGCTCTTGCTTGGCCTTGTGATGCAGATTCATAGAAACAGGTAGTTGCAAGGAAATACCATTCTTTTTTACCTTTTCATCTTAAACATCCCCTTAGATTGTTTTCATCATATAATTGATCATTTAAAACTTTTTCAAAGTCTTAAGAAGGAGAAAAAAAAATCAAACCTATATTGTACGTCTGGAGATATTAAGAAACCTCTGTTTCATGGAGTTACTGAAACACGTGGTAATCAAAAATGATTTTGACAAAGCATCACAATCAGTCCTGGACAAGTCACTGAAAACTGGCTTACTTGTTTTGGCCAAGGCAAATTCTGTGTGTTAGCAGCTATGCCTGCTTCTTCCTTGTAGAGCATAAAGAGAGGACAAGTCACAGTCCCAATAGTTTCTGAAAGATTAATGTTACTGAAAAAAAAAGAATAAAAAATATACTTTGACAGTTTAGTACCTTTTGAAAAAATAATTGAAGTTAGGAAGTTAGATGCCAGGATTAGTCAAATCAATGTGACTTGAAATGGCAGAGATGATAAACCCTAAAAAGAAAAATCATTTATGGTAACTATATCACAGTGTTCATCGTAGAAGGGCATATATATAATTAGGTATGCATGGTAGAACCCCTGTAAAGTAATAACTTTTAATGAATAGCCCTGTTAAAATAATACATTTCTGGGCACCAAACCAAATATGTACAGGAATACAGTGCAAACCTGCTGAATGATAAAGCAGGAAACTAAAACAGAAAACTAACAAAAAGAACGCTTAGTAGGAAATTGGTCTGATACACCTGCTTATATTAATAGCTGTACATGTTTTCATGAAATCAAGATAAATTTGATAAAAGACTTTTGAAATGACTGTATGCTGTACAAATATTATTTATTAAAAATAAAAGATTTTTCCCTAAGAAGGTTGATTCTAATTTCATCTCTTCTGCTGATTTCAAAAGAATGATACCCAGAATGCATCTGCTCCTTTTAGAGTATTTGTTTCATGGTAGTTGTATGTTTTGTTTTATTAGGACAGCACTGCACACTTTGATAGAAAACCAGTCTCTGATCAGCAAACCTTATTGTTCTTAAAAGGCTTTACCTCATGGAGTGCTTAGATCCTGGTTCTTAAATAGTTTTATGTACCCTACTCTTTTAGAAAATAAGAAGTGATACTACCTAAGTTTTAGATCTTCAGAGATACTTGATTTTCTGAACTTCAGTGAGTGCCAAGGTCATCAAGTCTCAGTAGGCAGCCAGCATATTGATGCTTCAGACATATGTTGTCTTTCTCACATGACACTCAACCTTTTCTCCTGAATTTGGGAGCCAAAGCTGGTGACTATTTACAGTCTGGGAATGATGGAAGCAGAGCACATGGCTGTTTGTTTAGTTTTGCATAAGAAATTGACTCATCGGGGAGGATCTGAACTTCAAAGGACCATGTCAAACATTCAGTGTTTCTCCCCTGAGCAACAGGTTACCAAAGGAAAAGATCCTCAGGAATGTGATTAACTTATTAAGACTTTCATTAAGATTGTATCTTCCAGATCTCCTGTTCCGAGATCAGATCAATTTGTTGCTGAAATTCATTCTTATTTAGAGGGAAGGAGACAATGCCTCTAGGAGAGGGGGAAGTGACCCACCTAGTGAGCAACCTTCTTCTAAATTACAAAGAAGTCTTAAAACGGAAGATTTCTCAAAAAAAAATGCAGGAAAACAATTAAATTTGGAGAATGGATACCAAGGTGTAAGAAAGAAAGAGTAGTGTCAAATACTACAAGAATATGAGAACACCATAGTGAATTAATTTTCTAAATTATATTTTGGAGGTTAAGTATTTCTTGACTTGATAAGACTGCAGTAGTGGTTTCAGTGTCATTTTTGTGCTTCATGAATTTATTTCACTTTTCACACACTCTTATTTCAAAAAAATAGAGATTGCTGAGAACATTCCTGGATGGTTCTAACAGATTATGCAAGAAGAGATAAAGCTAGTGTTAAGAGATAGTGATGTTCCATATCAAGTAAATTGGTTTATTTTTCATCTCTTTATGCTTCAATCCAAACCCAGGACTACCTCTGTCTCCCTGTGATGACTGTGAGACAACCTTCTGCCATGGTAACTTGTTCTGAAGTTGCTTGAATTAGGAGGCAGTGCCTTGGATCTATATTTCTGTGGATGAAATACAGCAGATTAAGTGATTCTGAGCTGCTAACCTCAGCCTCTATCCTTCTATCTGTTTTAGAGCTCTTGTGATTCATTGCCATTCTCCTGAAGTCACAGAGAAAGGACAGACGGTTTTAATTACGATCACAAAAAAAAAAAAAAAATTCTATCAGGCATATGGAGATAACAGCCCAGAATTTTTACGAGACCTTGGAGAAGTTAGCTTGCCAGAATTTGAAACCCTGGAAGTTGACTTATTTTAGTTTCAGAGAAAATTTCCTGAGCCTCTGGTTTTGGTTTTTTTGTTTTGTTTTTTTTTTTTGTTTTTTCCAGTAGAATCTGATAATAAAGTGGCTAATATATGACCTTTGCTTAGAAATGGATGAGAAAGAAGATGTACAAATAACAATACCTGAAAAATAGTACATATTTATAAGAAGTAATTACAATTTTTTTTCAACTGTATTTTAAAGCACATCCTCATGAGACTTGATTGAAGTTGTTCTGTTTTAGGTCAAATTCACTGAAATTCTGTTGTGTGAGAAACGATTGGGTCCTTGATAACAACTTTAAAGTGTCTGTAATGGATTTCCACCGTAACGTATGATTTAATTGCTGGAAGATGTCTTAAAAGCTTAATGTTAGGCTTTAAGCAGGTTGGTAAAGAGGGCAAGTGTTTCCTCATGTCCTGTAGAATGATTGAGACTTTTTAAAAAACTGTATTTGATTAAAATAGTATTATTTTTTTTATAATGGAAATGTTAATAATCAAAACATCACTATTCCCAAAAGAAGCACAGGATTATTCATATTCTGTTGCTGAATGTCTTAGTTTTTGATGTCCACTGGAACCAGAACCTGATGACAAGATTTCATAAATACAATTAATCTGAAAAACATTAAAATAACTTAGTTTCTAGCTACATTTATTTTTATAAGAATAAACTTTATGAAGAACACCAGATAGGCAAAAATGTTAACACTTCAATTTCCTGAATTCAGACCTTCCTAATACTGACTTTATTTCCATTTGATCTATAGGCTCTACTTTAAAGATATTTGAACAATATATTTTAATTATTTATAATTCTAAAAACATAGTGGAGGCAGAGGCAGCCTGTACTACAGAGAGACCAGAAGCAGAGAGTACATAAAGCTTCTTTCATGCATTAATTTTCATCTAGAGTAAATGTGAGGTGTAGTTCACAAAAGGCACAACACTGAATTAGTGTGGAACAGTTTACAGAAGTCATTACTCTCCCAGGCAACACACATCATCTCCCTACCTGTTGTCTTTTATGGATGAATGCTGGTGCTTGTTGGGAGTTTACTGGAGCTCCATTTGGCTTCAGGGAGAGCTGGGTTAGGTTCTGACATAACTGATTTCCCACCAGCATCTTGCATGAACAATTCTGTTAAGGACCACAGTGGGTTTTTTTTCTGTGCAGAGAGAAGTAACCTAGCAGCAGTGAGTTATGAGCAATCATTGACCATTTGGAGTAATAACCAGTTTATTAAGGAAGCTATTTACAAAGCTACTGCAATTACTGCTAACTTCTAAATAAATATACACAGACTGATTTCTTAGTGTCTCCAAATTCTTTTTTCTTCCAACCTGTATTTCTTTTGCAGACCTACGGGATAAACCCTGAGCAAACATAAGGTAAGTCATAAAATAAAAGCATGTGGCTTTTACCTAAGTCCATTTGCCCCCACGTGAAAGAACTTCAAGAGGAAAAAAGGAAATAAATTACCAAGGACTAAAAAGAGCTACAATAATACACTGCTTCTTGGATAAAAATCTAGGAAACTCAGATTTAAGAATTCCGCCAAATTCAGAAGTTATTATTCAGAGCCAAAGTCTTTAATTTACAATAACTGCTATCTTAGAATATTGGCTCAGCAAGTGCTTTTCGGAAACAGGGAGTGCTGGCCACCTTCTCCCACACAGCTGAAGCAGCACCGTGAAGATGCAGAGGCAAATTTCAGGTGAAGCACATGATTGCGTAGCTCTTTCAGCATCCACGTAGGGCTTGGGGGATCAGTGGAGCAGCTGGGTTTACAGTTTGACTTTTGCATCCCGTGTGGAAAGTTGCCATCCTGTTCATAAAGCTTGAGATGGACCGTATTCAGTTTATAAAACTGTAAATTTGTAAATTCAAAACTTGTCATCACGTTTTCCCCCATAAGTTGAATCTTTTAAGTATTTTCCCACAATTTAAATCAATCCGTACTAAATGGTCAAAATTTCACCAGTGAGCACCAGCAGTGTTGACTGAAATCAAACCATAGCAAATAGTGCTCAGCTCTTGCAAATTAAACTCATCCTCCCAGGACAAAACTGGTGTTACTTTGAAACCCACATTAGTTCACTGTTCTTGCCCAAAGGCATAGAAATGGGAGTTAAGGAACTCTCGGTGCAATTTTCTACATCCACCATGCATACAGTGCCTCTAAACAAGCAGGAGTATGGTGTCTTCTGAGGACAAGAGACCAGCAACCAAATTGCTGTTGAGTCAGTTGAACTGTGAGTACAATGAAGCCTAGAGCTGTAGCCATTTGGCAAAGAGCCTTATGATCTGTTGTGCTATGCCATGGGTTTCCTGAGGAGATTTGGCTTCATCATGAATGCTGCTGGCCATTGCCATCGCTGTGTGATTGAGGTGCAGATAGAGTAACAATATGGGAGTGGCACTGGGAAATTCAGATTTTTTTTCTCTCTTTTTTCAACTTATTTTTCCACTTCCATGTGTTTTTATTCTGATTTTGAGGACAGGAATAATCACACACTTACCCTGTAATAATGTAGTAATCTGTCGTATAAATACCCTGCCATTATATGGTAATTATGGTTTCATTAAATGATCAACAGCTACCGTGTTAGCCAAGAATAATTACACATTTGTGTCCTGTATCTTAAAGTGTTCTCAGCTCTTTTTTGTTTTTCTTTTTTTTTTTTTAATGAAAATGGGAAAAAATGTTCCCTCATGAGTAAGATCACAGTTTGGCCCAATGCATGCATTTATTCAGTATGACTTGGAATGCCACAATCTCCTATTTTGACTTTATTCCACAGCATACCAAGGCCTCATTTAAGGGAACTTCACCACAGCTATTATGGCTGCACATTTTCAAAGTTTCCTGAATACAGGGCCATTCCACATTACTGCTTTTTTTCCTTTACACTTCCAGTGCCAGTTTATTACTTCCCAGAAATTTAATAACACATTAGTGTCTGCATTACAGCTCTCTGTACAACGTAGTTTAACATTTGATATTGACCCAAACATCCTGGTACCTTGAAGGTTTCAGTGATTGTCCTCAGCTCTAAGTATCTTCTTGTAATTAGCAAAGAGACATTCTCCTCTTGCAATTTTTTTTTTCTCCAAGTTGAAATTTGAGATATTGGGATATAAGAACCATGTATAATATTCATTGTAGCAGCCTTAAATTACACTAAATAGACCAGTGTATGCAGATCTGCTAAATTTTACTATGTGGACATGGTAAAAAAAAAAAAATAAAATTAATGCTTCAGCTGTACATTTTCCCACTGTTGACCTTTTAGCACAGATGCATGATTATCCATTACATGCAGCTTTTGGCCATTCATTGAAACTGGTTGTCAATAGCACCAATATGCTGGATAAAAACATGATGAGTGAATTTAGGGAGCAGTTTAGGTGCCTCATCCTGGCCTTTCAGGCCCCTGAGCCATCCTGGGGTACTTAAGCCAGTGGCACAGGGATGGCAGATCCTGAAGGAGACCAAAGGGCTCCAGGAGGGGTAACTACAGCCCAGGTGTGATATTCTTGGGTAGAAAAAGTGCCAGCAGCCCATCTGTGTTTGGGCACTGAGTTGTGCTCTAAATTTTGACCATGGTCAGCTCATCTTCCTCATGGACAGGCAAGTGGCATGTTGAAGTCAAGGAACTTCATTTGAAATTGGTACCATAGCTCTATTTCAATTTACAGGATCAATATTTTGTTTTCAAAGACATATTTGTAAACACTGGATAGGGAAGAGGGGAGGAAGGACAGAAAGTGGAGAACAGGAGGGAAAGGAAGTGCAGTTTTACAGCTTCTTCTGTAAGTCTCTGCCATAATATGCATAGCTTTGGTCCATTAATTTCTGTATTTCTCTTCTGCCACCAGCTATTTTTGTTCTGCCAGGAGTATACTTTTGCAGGCATTTTACAGGTTTTGGATACACTCTTCCTGCTCAACTTTCCCTTTTCCTGCTCTTACTGAAGAGCCTCTGTTGGATTTGTTTTGACCTATTTGTCAGCATTTTTCCTTTCCTTTTCCTGTGTAATTGAAATTGTCAGTTCCAGAATTTCAGGGAACCTTCTATTTACAACATTCATAGGCTCTGATTCATCGTGCTAACTTGAGCCACATAACTTGACACATTCATTAAAATTACACATAAACTGAAATAATTGAACATGTGCTTCACAGAACATTTTCCAAAGCATTTCACCTCACTAAAATATAAAAAGGGCAAGGTTATTGCAACACATACTCAGCACTATTTCCTTGTGTTTGGAGTGGCTCTAGAAGAACCTGTTTTCCTTTTAGATAAACACGTATGAAGTTTACATTGAGTTAAATGCAAGCAAAATTTCAAACTCAATACACACCCAGTGGCTGAAGGCTGTCATCCTGAAATGTAGATTTTCATCCAGGGGAAAACTATTCCTTTCCACCATATCCTTATGCTAAACATTTATTTATATATTTTTAGGGTGACAAAACATCTTCCTTTCTGTGATACAAGTCATTTATCCCAAATTAATAGCATAGATTGGATTTTTTAAAGTTCAAGACAAAATCTGGATGGGATTGTGTAGTGAAGTGTAATCATAACATGCTTTATTCAATGACAGTGCTTGTCCTGTGACTACATGCCCCAAATCACTGCAGTAATCTGTTCTTAGAGCATAACACAGACTGCTGTGTACCTTTTTTTTTTATTGATTTGTATTTGTACCGTGTTACCATTTCAAGTGAGAGGAAATATACTCAGTGAGAAACAGGTATCCTAACATGATCTTTCAGGCTGTATGAGTTCAACAATGTTGTTACTATAAGTGCCTGTGAGGTAGTTGCTTCTTGAAAATAAATGAGTAGAAACACAAAGAAAAAGGTGTACAACACATGAGAATGATGAGTATGCAAATGTAATCCTTAACTTCTGTAAATCATCACAAGTGCCATAGGTTATGAGACACAATGAAGTCCTGTGCTTATTGCTGAATAAATAAGGAGGTCAGAAAACCCAAAGTATTTCTAGACACCATAGAGATGTTTGTCTTCTGCTCTTGTATTCCACTCAATCATAAGCCTTATCTGTAGATACTTTCAGGGCATCTAAAAAGTATTTCCCAACTAGAATTTATTCCAAGTCTCTGTTGTGACTGTACAAGAATAAGGAAAAGAAAAACTTCAGCAACATACATGAAAATGCAATCAAGAAATTCAAAGCAAGATTTGTACTCCCCCTCCCCACTTAGCACTCAAGAGAGAAAACCTGACTGTTGAGAGGGGAAAAGCAGCTCTATCATGTTTTATTTATATATTTATTTATTTTTAAAAACCTTTACTGAGAAAGGGAATAATTTATTACCAGGAAACATACAAAAGAAAGATGACCACTGATACTATATGCAAGTAGAACATACTCAGGTAACTTGACCTATATTTTAAAATATATATATTTTTTCTGCCATTGACTGCCAGTACAAAGGCTCTGGTCTTGCAACTGGAGATTTCTCATTGAAGCTCCAGGCCGTGAGGAACCCTCCTGGCACCAGGATCTGCAGACGTGCTCTGCAGTGGGAGACAAGGTTACTAACTGAGCAATAGTATCTCTATGGATGGGTTAATTGAACCTTCTGGATCCATTGAAACATTGACTAATACACTGACTGTTTAAAAACAGCTGAATATAGCAGCTGTACAAAGCTTACATCTTTTTATGTATGTATTTTTTTTTTTCTTTTTTTCATTTATGGCTTGCACATTTTAAAAGTGAGCAAGTATCCAGGATTTTATTGATGCAAGGGAAACATCTAGAGATATAAAAGAAGTGAGGGTAAAAACATAAGAATGAGGTGAACAATGATACAAGCTTTGAACTTGAAAACATTTTGTGTTGTAGCTGAATGCCTTGGCAACAAGCCTTGTGATATGTGTACGACCCACATGGGCAGTTGGAAATGCAAATGGTAAGGATGCAAGGACACTTTCAAAGACATTTTGCCTGTCATGTAATTTGTTGTGAAAGTATATATTACAGGAAAAACAAGCTTTTAAGCAATACTAAAGTGAAAAATCATGTAAGGTAATAAAACTGTTCAATAAAGCTGAAAGTAAAGCTCTTTGTACTTAAAATTGCCTTCTAGAGCTGTGCTGAACTGGTTTTGTTTTTACCAGTATTTATTTTGTTCATTTTTGCTGTGCTTTTGAGACATTTTGTCATCTTTTGAAAGAGTCCTCCCTTCCAAAGTGGGAAATCCTGTTAGTGAAGAATATCTCAAAAGAAAAAGGATTTGAAGTGCACATGAAAAGCACTTGAAGTGTGACTGCTTTACAGGCTTACAGATCATGTCAGGTGAAACCAGGCAATGTTTAACAAGGTAAGCAGCCAAACCCTTGTGGGTGGCCCTCCATGGCTCCTGACAGCTCCAAGAAATGGAATATTCTTCTCAAGCCTCTGGACTTCAGGTTATCTAATTTGTTGTGCTTTTTGTTTTGAGTTTCCTCAGGTGATTATTTATTAGAAACAATGGTCAGTCATTCTGATTTTCACCTCAGACAAATGTCTTATTTTTTCTTTTTTTCCTCCAGCTAGACACCTTCAAAGAGAATTCATATTAGAATGTCAGTGACATTTTAGGTACCCTCCCTTGTGTAAACTACAATTACTTTCTTGGGAGACTCTCAGAATAATGGGAGTTCCATTAACCCTGCAGTGTTCCATACAAGACAACAGGAGAAACATCAGCCCACTAGCAGTCTCAGTAGTGGCATCTCACATACAAGACTTTCTTGGTACTCAAACTCTGAAAAACAGTCAACAAGATAGAGTAAAAACAGATTTGAATTTATGAAGCATCAATATGCATTTTTCTCCTAAAGAGTGAGCAGTCTGGGGTATTCCTTCTGGCAGTACTACTGCTAGTACTACCACTTTTATCATTTAAGAGTAAGGCTTGCTGTTCTGAGGCAGTTGGGTACCATTCAGCTGGGTAGTCGAAAATGGATCCTGAGGAAGCAATATCAAAAGCATCATGTAGAGTAGTACTTTACCTGGTATATAATCCCAGCAGTCAATGTTTTCCTCTAAATTCTGCTGTTTAACCAAAGATGATTACTCTGGCACTCAGGACTCGTTTCCTGAAAGGTGCTGAAGATCCCCATGCTTCATATGAGTCAGTTTGGGTTTAATACAGCATAACTATGTAGTCAGTAGCTAGAACTAGAATAATAATTTTTATAATGAATTTATAATGTTATTATACCATGAAGGGAATAAGTAAAATATCTGCTAAATCTGAAAACCTAGACCTAAGATTCAGTTGGAAAACAGCTGTTCCTTGCCCTGCATGATGATTCCTATGGAACCTTTTCCATAGGAATAAAAAAACTAGTAGCTATGGGGGGAAACCCACCTCTCTCCCCAACCCCCAAATAACCAAAACCCAGCCAAAATCAACAAGCCCAAAAAAGCTTAACTTTTCTTTCAAACATCCTCTGACACCCTGGATGTAGCAAAGAAACCAAACCCAGATCTGATGCTTATGACCCTGGTAAGATTTGTTATGAGATGCTTGGTGTACTATTGGAGTAACTGTTGAGTTCTTCCTGGTGTAACATTTGATTAGGAACTCTGTAACAGTGGAGATATTGCTGGATTAGATCATGAATATTGTTGTTTTTTGGTTTTCTTTATGTGAGCACGACATCTAAACTAAGCCATTATTTTGCCTTTAGCAAGTAACCAAAAGGTTTTTCTAGTTGCAACTCAGTCTTTCTTCACCTTCTATAGAGCAGATGTTTTTCAAGGTCAGTGGGGACTTAGGATCTTGAGTCTTGTTTTCCAAAATGGCTTCAGCTTAAAAAAGCCACTGAAGAAAAACCAGTGAGATTGACCCATCATTTCTGAGCGTCAGACCAACACCTCTATTATTTACAAATATTGCAGTGGATTTAATGTTAACCCCTTTCTTTCACCTATAGGAGTCCACATAAAACTGCCAGCTGATTTCTTTTTTTCTTCCATTTCTTTGAATGGTAATGTCTAGATTTTAGATACAGCACAGTGGTGCTTAAGATGAAGAGTTCTCAGATAATCTGTGTTCCACAGAACCCTTGAGTAATTCTGAAGAAACTGTTTATTCCATCCTTTTTCACTGTAGAAATTTGTCCTTCTTGTAACGGGACCAGTGATGTTACATTTTACCTTCTCACAGTAATGAATCTATTTGCAGCAGTCATGTAGGGTGGGGAGTCATACTGCAGAAAAGTCTGCAAATACATTTTACTTGAATTACATTCCTGACTCCAAGTGTAGCCTTCTCTATCTTGTGCACCCAGAACATCTTTGTCATGAACAGAAGAAGTGGATCAAGAATTCATTTCATGAAGGATTTAGAACAGGTTGTTGGATCCCTAACTGTCTTGAATAGTAAACAGTAAATGAATGGCCTAATGCAGTGCAACAAATTAAATTAATTCCTTTCATGTGTATTGTCTGCACCTAGCCTTTCTTTCCTCATTTAAAAAAAAACAGGTCTAATACCTCCAATGTAAAACAAAACCATATATCATAGCTAATTAAGTAATTGCTCTAAATTGCCATAACTAGTGTATGCCTGCCTAGGTGTGTTCACATTGTGAATCCACAGAAAAGGACGTAAGGAATTAAGAAGATTCAAATGGAAGAGAGGTCACTAGATTGATTACTTTAACGAAAATATTGTAATTGGCTTCTCTTACAAGAATGGATACTTTAAAATTCCAGAGATGATAAATTAAGAACTTCATTAATTTAGGTCTTTACCCTTGAAGGAAATGCCTTTTTATATATACATACATTTTTTCATTTTTTTTTTTTCCCTTCCTCCCCTCCTTTTTGCTCTCATCTTTTTGGCTGTAGACACACAAAGCAGCATCATTGTGATCCAGGATTTATTTGAAGAGATTTCATCTGGAATGGAGTCAAGCAGAGCAGTGGCAGGGGAGCTTTTACAGATTATGACCTGTAATCTCATTAATACTCTGAAACACAAAGATCCAAATGTTGAGTAATTTTGGGAAAGACTACAGTCTATGTGGCTACATGCACTTCTGACAAGACATCCTGGAGGCCAAGATGAAACCAGCTTCTCAAAAGTCCAACAGGAGATAAAATGCTGCTTATATAACAACTGACACTTAAGTCTAATATTTTCAACAGGAGCAACATAAATATTAAATCCCAAGACCATCTCTTTATTCTCTGTCACCTTGCACAATGTTTCTCCTTGCAGTAAAGGAATTCCCAAGACTTAGTGAAATATAATTTTATCCAATACTGCTAAAGACAGTAGGTCAGTGGCCATTAAAACCAAAAGCTTTTAATCTCTCTTTTGGAGTTCATCAGACAGTAAATTGGTTCACTGAAGCTGGCCCAGGTCCTTAGCTCTTGAGTAAATTTCACACTATCATGGAAAGCTAATTATAGATATAAAAGGTACATTTAGCATCTTGATCTTGAAAAGCCAGAACAACGCCTAAAAAAAGTGCTGTGGCTGGATCAGGAGTTTGTCATCATGGTCAAATGAAATACCAGCAAGGTTGTTGTGGCTTGTAAGTAGCTCCTTATGCAGACCATGCTGAAGAAAGCTTTCCTGGGCTTGGTGTATATTTTCAAATGGTGCAGAGGCCCACTTTGAAAGACCTTCTGGCATGACTGCCTGAGAACAGACAGCAGAGCAGCAGCAGTAGCTGTAAGGTGGTCTATCCTTACATGAATTCTTTGGTACTTTCCTTCATCAAAGAATCACAGAATCATTGAACACTGTGTTGGAAGGCATGCATCAAGATCATCGAGTTCAGCTCCTGCCCTTGCACAGGACACTCCAAGAATCACACTGTGTGCGTGTGAGCATTGCCCAAACTCTTCTTGAACAGAGCCAGGCTTAGTGCTGTGACAGCTTCCTTGTGTGACCTGTTCCAGTGCTCAGTCACCCTCTGGGTAAAGAACCTTTTCCTGGTATCCAACCTAAACCTGCCCTGACTCAGCTTCATGCAGTTTCCTTGAGTCTCGTCCCTGGTCACAAGAGTGAAAAGATCAGTACCTGCCTCTCTACTTCCCCTCACAGCCAAGATGAGATCTTCCTTTAGTCTTCTCCAGGCTGAACAGACCAAGTGACCTCAGCCACTCCTCATAAGGCTTCTCCGTAAGGCCCTTCACCATCCTTGTGATCCTCAAGGAAACTGCATGAACCTGAGTCAGGGCAGGTTTGGGTGGGATATCAGGAAAAGGTTTTTCTCCCAGAGGGTGGTTGGGCACTGGAACAGCTCCCCAGGGCAGTGGTCACAGCACCAGCCTGGCAGAGCTCTAGAAGTGTTCAGACAATGCTGTCAGGCACAGCGTGTGACTCTTGGGGCTGTCCTGTGCAGGGACAGGAGTGGAACTTGGTGATCCTTGTGGGTTCCTTTCAACTCAGCATATTCTGTGATTCTCTCTGAGGAAAGCCTCTTAAAACCTCAAGTTTTTCTAATTGAAGGTCGTTTATAATTTTAAACATGCAATAATTCTCTGCTATGCTAGTTCAAAAGACAGACAGAAAGCCTTTTGAACTTGTTGAAAGCCAGTAGCCATGTACCTAAAGGCAGAGTTTGTTGGAAAGCTAAAACACCTTCTAGTGCCAACCCTGTGTATAGATGCAGAGAAAATATTTCGTTAATTTTTATTTTTCTAACAGGTTCAGTTCATTATCTACTTATTTCAAAACTGTAAAACTGATTGAATTTTTAAAAAGAAGGAAAACATTTTTTTTCCTTCTTCTAGTCAATGAATAATAGCTAGGAGAAATGAATTAGATTATTTATAAAAGCTTGGACATAGTGACTAGAAAGAATAATTTTTTCTGTCTTTAGTAAAATTTGATATAAATTAAAACCATATTTATAAAAATATACTGTATTGTTGTCAATTAAGCAGTTAAAAAAAATTAAAATCTGAGGGATCTAAAAACCTTATTTATCAAGATGTTTTACTGCTCATTTACTGGGAAGAATAAACTTTTCCTTAAGGAAAATAAAGTACAAGCTCAGAACTAGACAATATTCAGTGGTACAAATCCAAGCTTCCTGTGTGCTCATTTAAATCATTCCACCCTGAATTCAGTCTTTCCAGTCTCTGTGCTTGTGGTAGTAGAGTTTTCTGGCCTTCCTTTAGTTTCTCAGCGTCTTTGTGGTAATGGTTGTGCCTAAAATGGGAATGAAATGTTCCAAGTGACTTCACACAGACATGCTTAGGGCCTGATCCAAGCCTATTGACGAGGCTGGAGCCCTTCCATTTGCTTCAGTGAGCTTTGAATTGGATATTTTATAAGGATGTTGCCTCCTGGCTTCCTGATGCGATAGACATGCACAAAGAGGCCATATTTGCAGTGCTCCTTCTTTTGTACTCTATCAAACAGCATCTTCGTATCTCGTTTGCTCTCACCATAACTTACTGTCTTACTGAAAGAACAATTTTAGGTCTTTTTCTTCGATTTAGGTCATTTAGGAATATTGTACTAACTGTGCTTTCTTTTTTTTTTCTTTTTATAATTAAATCTGACTTGATTACTTTCTATTCACAAATCTATTTTCTTCTAGATTTCCTTTGCTGTTATTTCTCTGTTGCTAACAAGCAATGTCTGCTCCCCCCAATTCAACATAGTTTCTGAAAATTCTTAGCTTTATTTATTGTGTTTCTAGGGTTCTGAATGAAGTAAAACAAAGTCTTGTGTAATACAGATTCTTGTGGTAATGTAGGTTTCTCTTTGCCATTGACTGTGATGCTTTTTATCAATACCCTCTGTATACAGTCATCCAGGTTGTCATATCAAGGGATAACGATCTTCCAAATCAAAGAAATCTGAATTTTATAAAACCTAGTAGTAAATAGAGTTTAATGTTTTGTCAGAATCCAAATACAGCCAGCACTATAAACTTCACTTCATGTTCCTCCAGACAGTTTCTTATGGACTTTCTTAGCTTATCAAGTAAGGGAATCAGTTACTTTGTCACAGGAAAAAAAAAAAAATCACATTCAACCATAAAATTTCACTAGTTTTACACTCACAGTATTTTGTATGACTATTTAGTCCTCTGAATGTTTAGTGGCCCTGTTCTTCCTCTCCATGGCATACGAAGTAGTCACTCTTCAAGCTCAGAACACCCTTGAAAGCTGAGATCCTTCCCTTCCCTTCCCTTCCCTTCCCTTCCCTTCCCTTCCCTTCCCTTCCCTTCCCTTCCCTTCCCTTCCCTTCCCTTCCCTTCCCTTCCCTTCCCTTCCCTTCCCTTCCCTTCCCTTCCCTTCCCTTCCCTTCCCTTCCCTTCCCTTCCCTTCCCTTCCCTTCCCTTCCCTTCCCTTCCCTTCCCTTCCCTTCCCTTCCCTTCCCTTCCCTTCCCTTCCCTTCCCTTCCCTTCCCTTCCCTTCCCTTCCCTTCCCTTCCCTTCCCTTCCCTTCCCTTCCCTTCCCTTCCCTTCCCTTCCCTTCCCTTCCCCCTGTACGTCTTACTCTATCAGGAATTAAAATATATAAATATGGAAATTGTACAATTTCATGGCTTAACTCTTTTGGTACTGCTAGAGTGTTAGTCATTTTAAACAAGCAGCTTGGAAGTGCTCAGATATTTCAAATACTCTCTTTTTCAGGTATTCAGTCTTTCCCTGAATTAAAATAAATTTCACTGTGCCTGTCTGCCTTAATTTTTATGTCCTTTTCCCCTACTTCCTATGAAGAAATTATTTTTAAATTGTTTTTACTGTACCTTACACGGTTTTAAGGCATCATATTTCTCTTATCATTTATGGCAACCACTTAGCTCAACCTTGCTCCTTCTAAAGTAAACAGGAATGCAAATGGTATATCCAGAAGGCTCAGGAATAGCACTAAACTCACATTTCTCAGTGTACATGTAGATCAACTCTGTGCCAGAGAGAGATCAAACCAGGAACCAGCCCACCAGGCAACTTGGTTTCCATGTGAAGACAGATCAGGAAAGGATGTGTAACATATCTGAAAATACTCTTGATGAGCACACAGGGTGAATACCTTGTCTGTTTGACTGGCAACTTTCTTTTGCTAAATTACATCACTTGGTTGAAATGCTTTCTGTTTTCTCTGAGTTTTGGGTTTGGGGTTTTTCTCCCCTTTATGTTCTTTCCATTTTCAATTTCTACAGCAACATGTTGATTCTTGTTAAAGTCTTATTCCATCATTCATCATGGATTCACAAGGCTGCCTCCTGAACCTCATGCTCTGATTTTTTTTTTATTTTCAGTAGCAAGTGAACTAATACGTTTTGATAAAAGTGACATTTTGGCATCATTCAACTCGTGAACTTTAAGTCTTCATTTTGGTCTTATTCATTAGATCCTAAACTCATTCCTTAGCTAAAATTTTCATAGGATTCAAAGAGCATTTTCTCTCAATTAAGACTAGTTTCAGGTTTCTTTGGTGTTTTTTCATTGGAAAATTTTACCTGGGTGATTAAGAAGGTGGGACATTTTTCCACCATGCTTGTTTTATATTAAAAAAAATAATAATAAAATAAAATCTGCTTCCCAGCTTTGTTTCTTTTTCCAAGTAAAATAATTTAATCTCTTATTTTATACTAAGAGCTTCTACTAATATAATTTGGAAATGTGCATCCATTTAAGGAGTAGTAGATTCTTTTTTGTTGTAAAAAAGTAAGGAAATAAGACACCTGGTACATTAGATGATGGAATAACTGAAATAAACTCAAGAAGCCTTGGTGAATAACTTTTGGTCAAAAAAACCCTGAAGTGGCAAAGAATGATTGTGGATCTTCAGAACAAACAAACAAAACAAATCAAAAGCAAAAGGCAGAACCACTGAAGATTGAAAGCAGTCTGTTTCTAATAGGCTTCTGAGCATTAAAGCTCTCTTAAAACCATCAGTCACAACTGCATGGGCATCCTCAGGAGTGACTGAACATGAGCTCTGGAGTCACAGAGCACAAACCAGTGTCTAAACTTAACCTGTGTTGAGAGGGGATATTGCCCCTTCTTGTAGATGGTAGACGAGTCCTCCTGGGGCAGTCCATCGCTTTCATTCTTTGAGGTAGAGAATGTAAAAGTATATAGGGTACATTTAAATAATGAGCCTTTAGGAAAGCAACAGTAGTCAACAAATTATTGTAGAACATGGTTCCTCTAGATGTGAGTAGAGTTCTCTTTATAAGTAATTTAACTATCAGACTGTGAGAAAAAATAACTGATTTTCTGACAGCCGGTTTGGCTGACTCCCCCACCATCAGCAGATGCTCTTGCTCAGGACACAAGTGTCAGCTTTTCTTTTTTTTCATGTTCATGCTGTGTGGAATAGCAGGACTCTGATCTTGAGTTCTCATCCCTCTGGGCAGAGCTCCAACTCTAAGCTCACCTCATGTGTCTTCTGTGTGGCTGCCAGGCAGGTAAAGACAACTGTCCTTTTGAAATTACAAAGCAGATTTAGCAGCCTGTGAATAGCTTGTTACTGAGACTGATACAGCCTCCTAATTTTTGGCACTGCTCCTTGGAGGAAAAAAGTAATCATGAAATACAGTAGGGATAATTACCAAATTGAGAAGAGAAAGCTTTCAGATGAGCAACAGGCATATTTTGGAGGAGGGAGAGGAGAGTGTTTGCTATTTTTAATTACAGCTCATTAGACACAGAGAATCAGCTCTCAAATCAGTGGGGAGACTGGCATTACTTCAGTAAAAGTCAAATGAAACACCAAAATACTATATAAATAGGAAGTTTCTTTGCTCTGTTTTGAATTGTTTTCCTCTACAAATCTGCTTCTCTTGGCTGCACCACTTCATTATATTGACACAGCCTAAGTCAGATCTCTAGAGGGAAACATCTGATGCTGAAGATCCATACCATGAATTTTCTGATGTATATCCACCTAAAGAATGGGAAAATGATTCTTTCAAACCTGTTTTACTCTTGCTGTACATCAGAGCAGTGTGACAGAGCTCCTATAAACTAGAGCTTTGGACCATAAGTTTAAAAATGTTTTACCTGAGAGCAGTGCAGGCTGTGTGCTTTCACATCACCTGCAATGTGAAGCAAAGTCTGGAAAGTGGAAATCATTGTGATCTACTGCTCAAAAACATGCTTTGAATCCAAATGAAAATGGTAGTGTAAGTATAAATCATCTTAAATATGAATGGTCTGCAGCAAATTAAGGCTGTAAAAGTTGTAGGTGAACTTCTGCAAGAAATGATCAGCACCTGGGAGAGATAATGGCAGCTAATTTTTGACCAGGAAGTGGCTAAGTGGGAGCATAGGGGTCTGTGGTACAAATCCCAAATTCATGTCCATAAAGATAAACAACTCTTAAAGTGATGCTACCATGATATCCCATCCCTGAAGTACATCTCATTGTAATACAAGCAC
Organism: Cyanistes caeruleus; assembly: GCF_971803275.1. Taxonomy (NCBI): domain Eukaryota; kingdom Metazoa; phylum Chordata; class Aves; order Passeriformes; family Paridae; genus Cyanistes; species Cyanistes caeruleus. The sequence continues at coordinate 42,648,316 of NC_141706.1, read as the reverse complement.
TACTAACTGCAGATTTCGTGTCTTTTGATGTCATTAAGAGTCTGTCGTAGGGCAGTGATTATAGAAAATTATTTATGCTATTTCAACCTCACATTTTGCGTTCCCTATGTTAGCATTCTTTTGAGTCCCTTCTTTTTTTCTTTGTCATATACTTCTCCTTTTATTTGAAATGTGGAAGTTGATGGATTTGGTGTAAAATTGGTTTAATTGAGATTCCATTTAGATTCTACTCTATAGTATGATGAAATTCCAACTAGTCTAGCACTGTAATTAATTAGAAACCTGTTTAAGACATGGAATGGTATGTCTCAATTTCTAAATTGCCTATCAAGAATATTGCATTAAATTTTGATATTTTCATGCAGAAGTAGTGCTGATGTCTATAATAAAATGCCTTTGGATCTGAGTTCAGAGGGTAATTCTGAGACTGAAAGGAAATGAGTCTATGTGATATATAAAATGTAAATCCTAACATGTACATTAATTCTGACCAGTTGTAACCTTTGTGTCTCTCCTTCACACTTCTTTCTCATGTCTTCTTCTTTCATCACTTTCTCATTTATGTGAAAGGCTCTGCTACATGCAGAAGACACAAGATTTCTCTCTGAGGTACAAGAGAAACAGGTAAAGAAATAACTTCCTTTACACGATTTTTTCAGAATTGCCCTGCATCCTTGTATAGACAAGACATCTTGGCTCAGATTTCAGAGCGATGGGAAGTAGCAGAAAGGCTAACATAAAGCTCTTTGTCTACACAGACCACTTGTCCAGTAATTTTTGGGGACATAACTGCCATAATACCCATCTGTAGGAATTAATTGCAGGAAGGAATATGCTGTGCAGATGCTATTAATCCATTGGCATCAAGAGTGCAATATTCTCACCACAACCAAAAGAGGACCAATAAACATATCTGAAACCAGACGCAGTGTCTGGCTACAGTTTGCTTTCCTCACAAAACTCTTCAGCAGAAAATATTTTCTAGGCTATGCAAAAATAGGCATCCCACACGAGTTAGTCTGACTTCTTGTTCAAAGGATTTGAAAATGAATTTAAGTAATGTTAATGCAAGGAAATACTTTCAATAATTTTTGCCCATGTTTACACTCTTTCTCTTGAAATTCCAACAGAAATATAAAGTGCCTAGCATCCGAAGAACAATATTTGCATGATATAATTATTTTTCCACATGAAAGAAAAAAATGCTCTGTAGAATTAATGGTATTACAGAGTGAGCAGACAAGATGATGAAACTGAATAAAGCTTGTGGGGAAATGATAGGCATTGATTGCATGTTTTTCAGCAAGACAATGCAAAGTTCAGGTACTCTTCTTTGGGCCTCCCCTCAGAATACAAAGTAATAATTTTACTCTTTTGAAACCAAAGGTCCTCTAGCTAAGATTTTCAGGAAGCTTTGAAGGGAAACAGACATTTGTTGTAGGCACTTTTGGCAGAGGTAAGAAACCTCTTAATGGAGGAGGGAATTACAGGGAAGTTACTCTTCATCATGCACACACAAAGCAATATTTAAATTTTTTTAAAATTTAATATTTCTCTCTTACCATATCTTTGATATAATAAGATAAGCATTGATGTTTGGTGGAATAATTTAAATTTTCTGATAGCTTTTTGTTTGATAGTCATGCTTTGAGCATGTCTATAGACATGGTGTAAGGGAGCCAGTGCACACCATGGAAAACCTTTTACTAACTTCTACAGCTTTCCAACTACCTACTCTTCTCAAAGCATGCTATGAATCAAACCCTCTGTTTTCATGGTAAAGTAGTACTTTAGAAAGGTAATTTAGAGGCTGAAGTCTTCTATTGAGCTACATAGCAGAATTAGTAATAATTGTCCAATTTTGCCTATTACTTCTTGCCCAATTCACTGACTGGATTCACTGTTTTCAGAGCAAAACTGGAATTCGGATTGGAGACCTCTGCAATGGTTACTTTGTTCTTCCTGCATTTGAATAAAATACATGATACTTGTGTATTTATGAAATAAAGATTATGGCTGGAGTTCAAATCTCTTCCCTATGGTATTAGTTTAGTTAAGTCTCTGCCTATATGAGTCACTCTAATACAGTAGCTGTTAACCTGCACTATCAGATATTTTCTATCATAGCTTTAATTTTCTGTCTAGAAAAGGGCTTTGTTGATTTAGACTGACAAGGAAGATACCAGTTCTTCATTTGCTCTGTTGACTTCGGTAAGGCATCAGCCAGGAAGTGGAGATACATCTGTCATTTATAGATACACTAGGTCTGCAGATTCTGTGTAGATTCCCACTAAGTGAATTTAAAGTATCGTCAGCATACAGTTCTCAGAAGTAGCTGTGCCACAGCTGTTCTGTTGTGGGTTATTCTCATTAATGATAAATTAATAGCATGATAAAAATATCTGGGAAATAATATCAAGAGAGATCAGAAGCCATTTCTGTGCTCTGTGACATAGATTTAAAAGGAAAAAAAAAGATCCTCGATTCAGTGGACTTCAGCTGTATAGAATAACACAAAGAGTTTATATGCTTGTGGAAATACCAAAAAGGAGAAAACTACTTTGAGCAAATAATGTTAAATCCAGAAAACAAAATGCATCATGTGTCATTCCACTAATATTTTCTCTGAGAAAATAGCTATTGTGAGGGGCTAATCCTGTTGTCTACATATACAAAGTCCCTTCAAGTCAGCGAGAGTTTTGCTGGTGTTAGAACTGCCTGATTGGTACCCAAATTTATTCAGATTTACAGTTTGAAGTGACTCCTAATCTTTCCAGCAAAAATACAACACTTAGTGGTCCCAAATTCAGTGAAGACATCCATATAGACAGATTCTTATTTACAGCCAGAGTGATTTACAGGAGCAGAGACTAAATCTGCCATTAAGATTGTTGACATAGCCTTCCTCAAAAGCAGGCCAAGAAACATTAACGTAAAACTCTCCTCTTATTACTGAGTGTTGTTTATAGCTGTTCTGTCGGTTGCTCACCTCATACAGATTCAGTACAACTGCTCATGAATTCATTCCCCAATGCCAATTTTTGTGCTTTAATTCCCTTTCTGTTAAAGAGGCCTAACTGCAGCAAAGTAAATATTCTTCTGGTACTGGGAATATGGAGTTTATATATTAATTCCATGAGAAGCTTTTATATATAGGTAGGCCATCAACTTGATAAGATTATAAACTCTTCTTGTTTCATTAAGGTGCAAGAGTGTTCCATTTGCAGTGGCTTTTTTGGACACTTACAGTGTACCATTGCACATAAGCATGTGCTCTGAATAAGAACTTCAAAGCAATTTTAAAATCTTTAACAAAATCTTCTTGAATATTCCAGATAGATTCTATTCTGTAGGCATTGTCAGAAAAAGTGATTAATTAAAATAAACATACAACATACCAAAACAGACAAGCCAAAGTGAAACTCCACACCACATTACTAGAAAAAGAAACTGTACCTTGTTTCACCTGTCCACCAAAAATAATTTATCTCATTTGGATAAAATATGCAACTTTGTTAAAGAAATAGAAAGAAAAATAATGAAACCTAATGCATTTGTAAATTTGAAGAAAACGTGGCAATATTTTCAGCTAATAGCCTGTCTATAGAACTGAACAAATACCTTTTGAATAAAGTCTTTCCAAAACAAGGGCTAGTTTTATACACCATCCTTCTAAACTGAAGAAGCTTTATTATATGTTAGAAAATCTTCCACCTCCCTCTCCACAAAAACTTGAGAACCATTGGGATGACTGGTTTTCTTTCAAAATAAAATATTATCCTATCTACACTATCTTTGTGATAAGAGTGCTCCTCAAATACAGGGAAAAGTTTAAATTTCTCTGCCTCAGGAGACTTGAATCTTCATTTTCAATTTGTTTGGCTAGTGTTGCAACCACAAGACTTCAAGGATTTTGGAAAGGAAATCCTTGATAGATAGACCTGTCTGTTGAATTATTAAATATTCACAAGAACAAAGATTGTGAACATAGCCCTGCACCAGTTAAGACACTTATTGGATGGGATGTACAAAAGACCTGGGTTTAAATCATCAGTCTTTTGCATTAAGAGTTCAGTGAAAGCAGATATTTCCCCCTGGATTTTAAAGCTAAACTTTCAGACCCTAGGGAATTTGAAACAAAAACACCTTGAACATTTAAGTTAACTCCAAGAATATTCTAACTTCAGCATCAACGTCACCCAGTATCAAGTGATGACTTAGAAATTTGAATGGCACCAGTGCCTGTGAGGATAATCCACATTCTTTCTCTTTTCTGAGTCCTTCCTGTAAATATAGACCATATGTGAATGGTTATTATCAATGATTTTGTTTATATGCAGTCAGGACATTATCTATGGTATCATATACCATTATTATATCTCAGAACAAGCTGGCCTTATCATTGCACTCCTAGTATCATATTATGCTTTTACTTTTGGTGGAGTATGTTATAATAAATACCAACCATATCATTGATTCTTTGCATGAAGTCTATATTTCTTGGGCAAGTTGCTTACTTTTACCCCCCTTCAAGACATTCATTCCAACAACAGTAACCCTTCTGGGTGCACAGGAACCAATTATACTGAATTTTGTGGAATTAATTATTTTTCAGAGAATAATGGATAATTAGAAGGATAATGTAAGGTGTAACCTTACATTATTTAGTATTTCAATATTTAAAAAAACTACTGTAGCACCTAAAAGTCCAAACCAACTTGAGTACTTCCTTTCTCCAAACCAAATAATTAAAAGTTAAATCAGAGAGGCGTGGCAAGTTATGCAATTAATTATTGGAAGAGCATCTGGATCTTGAAAGATTTAGCAAGAGCAAGGAAACACTTGCAGTAGGATCTTCATTAGGTTTGATACATTTTGCAAAACTTTTTTTGCTGTTAAATTAATCATTGCTATTTGTCACTCAGATATTTCTCAAGTAATTAAACTGCAGCATTTCCTGTCTTGGTCCATCATATACATTCATAATGCCATTTGAGGGTTCAAACTCTGTGATAGTCTTGTTTATTTCTGATTTATGTCGAGGCAGAAGCACGGTTTTGGTATGTGTTCATCACATCTCTGCTGAGTTTGTAAAACATGCTGAGCACAATAAGCTAGGTCATGCCTGCTTTTTCAAATGGGCTTTGCAGAAGATTTAAGAGAAGAAAATAAATGGACTAATGATAGCATTTTGAACTCATTGCTGGAAGCATGGTCCATATCACAACAGTCACTTTGTATTACAGTAGTATTGAGCTATATGCTGAATTTTGCTTAAAGTCCATGGCTAAAAAAAAGGATGATCTCTAATTTCAAAAGCATAGAGAGAGGAGGTAGAGCCACAAGCCATATTATCTGTGAAAGTTATATTTAATATAGGTCTTGATAATTAAAAGTTTTCTGAGAGCTCTGCAAAGCATTCAGATCATCAGATTTAATGACTTTGGGGCACCTAAATTAGGTGTTTCAAGTTTGGAAGCCTAAATTCAATCTACATGACCTAATTTGAAATCTGTCACTTAAATAGGGGTGATCAGAATTTCTGAAAAGTACTCTCATGTTTCAAGACTCAAATATGGATTGAGATCCCCAGTTTTGAGACCTACATTCAGTTATTTTGCACTAGATCATGATGTTCTTTTAGAGCTGCAGAGAATGTGGAGGGAGCCAACAGCGTCTACAGCAGCACTGCAGGGGCATTTCTCTATTCAGATCTTGTTTTTGTAAGAATGGATTAGTTTCTGTTATTTTTTTTCCCCCCTGTTCCCTTGAAGTGAAATAAGAGGGTATTTTTTAAAGGTGTTTTATGGCATTAGAGGTGCACTGTGAAATTCTAAAACTTCTTAGAAGATAACTATCTAAGAAAAGGGGAAAAAAGGCTCTTTTGTCAGTCTTGATAGCAAATGCTATATCTTCAAAGCTTTTAACAGGAATTGTAAACAGTGACATGAATAGCTGTGTTGACAGGAAGAAGCAGGGCACAATTTTTAGACAAGGAAAGGACTAACAGAATCAAGGAAATGTGGCAATTACAAGACTGAGGACTTTAACAGCCATTTAATACATTTTATTAAACAAGATAGAAAGATGTTGTGTCTTAGCTGTAAAATATTTTATACATCATAACACTCATTAGTATCTTGTTGATAGAGATTCTTGTTCATAGAAAACAAACCAGAGGGAAGTTTCTATCAGGAAAACAATGTTTTGAATCAGACCTGAAATTGGAATGAAGTAGTGACAGTTTTGTCCCATTAAAGATGGGATTTTCTTCAGAAAATCATTATCTGATGTGAAGAAATTCAAGAACAAGATGCAATACCTGTAAAGATCTTGTCAATGCCTAGGTTATCCCTGTAGCCTGGATGTTGCCTGCTTGAGTTATGAAAAGCACCTTTGAAAAGCTGCTCAGTGGGCTCACAGTGACAACCAGGCTGTCCTTCCCACATTTAGGGATTCTTAAGGGCTCCTCCTAAACTTGAGAGGCAACTTGAACCTGTTTACTTTATAAGGAAGGCAAAGTTTTCCACTGAATAAAATTTTGGCTTCAAGCTCATGCTAACTGCAAAATTCTGTGTTAGCCATGGGAATAAGCACAAGGTGTAGTCTGCTTAGATTTCAATAATTTATCCTCTGAGGCACCCAATGGATAGCAAGTTCAGCCAAGTAGTTTGAGGGAATGTTTAAACAGAACTTTTCCACGTGTTAAAAAAACACTGATGACTGACAGTAAAACATAAGTTAAAGTCATAAGAAAAATAATCACAGAATCCATTCCCATGATGGAGAGCTTTCCAAAGGTACATGAAATCCGATTTGAAGCTAAACAATGTAGCCCATTACAATGTCAGAATTTCTTCTCTTTTCTTAGCCTTAGATGCTATTTGACTTGCCACATTTTTTTAAAAAAATATTTCTGCATAGCTGTGATATTCTTGGCCATAGTCTGAGCTTCCCACTATGGGGAAGTTTATCAAGTGACATCTCGATTGTTAACCACTCTGTCAAGATGGAAGTATTTGAAAATGTAATTAATAGCTGTTTTTTGTGGTAACTTTGGGAGTTTTATCCTGTATTTCCAGTAAATTGCTTTGAAACATATTTCTTAGTCACTTCTGCTTAGAACTTCTTTTTCCCCTCTCCTTGATCTTTAAAATTGAGGTCAAACTTGAATTTTAGGTCACAGTGGAGAAGTACAAAAATCAGTAACTACTTCATGCTGTGCCTTATAATAACCGCTTCATTTATCCACCATCTTGATGTTTTATCAAAGAGCTGAGAAGCAATGAGTTTCATACTAATTTTTTTTAAAAGGCATATAATTTTAATTGATAAATAATTAATCTTATCAATATATGGTAACCTGAAGACTTCAGCGTTAAGTCAAAACTATTTATTATTTCAAGTTCAAGACCTTAATATTCTAGAACTAGAATAGCTTTTGGATATGTTTTGCCAGGTTCTAAGAGGAATCAAAGGAGTTTAACCTCAGCTAAAGTACTTTTACAAATTGCTTTTGTACAGCAGCAGTGTCTTCAGAACTCTGAGTAGCTATTAAGGGTTTCTCTTCATGCAACATTTTGTATTTGTGCCCTGGTGGAGTGCCAAGGCAGAAATATGCATGGCTTTGCAACTGGCCAGTCCCCTGCAATGTTCCAGCACCCATAATGAAGGTGTTTATGGGAATGAGAAATTAAATCAGGTTAGTTCATTTCAAGCAATAGTCAATAAAAAACAGAGGGCAGCTCAAAATGAAAAACAGAAACAGCTTGCTCTTTTCTAGGATCTCACAGACCCCTGTGAAATGCTCCTAGGTGTAACAGCCATACTGGTACAAAAGAAAGAAACTGGGGAAGTACTGAAAGAACAGGGACTCCAAACCCTATCCCAAATTCAGATCCAGGTTCTAAGAAGGGCTTCAAAATGTAAAATTATAGGCACTTGAAATTGTCCTTTTAATTTCTGTATTCTATTATTATGTTTTCACTGGCTCTTATGAAAGAGAAAGAAAGAGAGGCATAACTGAGGCTGGAGAGATGGGGAAAGCACAGTCCTGTTCTCTTTGTTGCACCTCTTTGCTATTGAAAACTCACTGCTTCTTTTGCAAACTTGAGAGAGGTCAAAAAAGAAGAACAAATGTGACCCCTAGAAAATAATCTCTTTCATCCCCCTTGCTCTGCTAAGGATACACTTCTTGTCTTGCAAATGGAGCCGTTTGACAATCATTGCTCTCAGTGTCTGGTTAAGCTTCATCTTTGGTTCTAACAACCAGTGCACTTTTGACCTCCCTGTGCTGTCGTAGACATACCGTGGCAAAAAAGGTCAAGGAAGAACTTTTCCACAAAGATTATAGTCTGGCAAACCTTTTCCTCTGGGCAGCCTTAGACCCTGGATATTGGCCTTATTGGACTGATTTTAAGGAAATTCAAGGTTGCTGCAGTGTAAGCAGACTGTCTCTCTTCTGCTGTTGCTGTGGAGCCCCATACTAGTCCCCTTTCTGAGACACACTTTTCTCTACGCTTTCTTCCATGTATTTATGGTCAGCACTCTGTGCCTTTCAAAAGGAGGGCAATAAGAGTTTTTTGTTCTCTGCAAAAGTATGGGCTTCTCTAGCCATGGTGAGAGAAAAGATTGTGACAGGAAAAGTAAGTGCACTTCTGGAAATTACTGAATTATTCAGCTGGCCAGAGTTCATATACAAGCACTAGAAATACACAGAGTATTAAATATATAAAAACATTAATGCTTCTGTTTTTACATTAATAAAAACTAAGCCTTTCAGAAATGTCTTATATAAATACTCTTAATTCTTCAGTTGTAAAACAAGTTAATAGTGCAATAACCCTTTCATTTTTGTCTTAAAAAATATTAAAAGCTTAGTCTTGCACAAGTGGCCAGGAATTGAAATCCAGGCACTAGTCTATCATCTAATCTAGGAGAATTATCGGAAAGATCCATTTAAAGATCTTTTCCTGTAATTGTTTGGTTTCTTCGTGTTTATATTCTAATACACATGGTATGCAACAAATAAACTTGGTCTCTGTCATTAGCCAGTACTAAAGAGCAATTTGTCATGTGTTATTATACTGTTCATTTAGCAGCTTGAATTGAGAAAAGGATCTAAATTCTGAAAAATCTAGTGTTGGCAGCAGTGATCATGAATTGCAATACAAATTAAAATATATAGCTAGTTAATGTATTATTTAATTGATAAATATCTTTAGAACACAGGTATTTATATTTCCTTTTTCCAAAATATTTACAAAAGTAGTAAGAAAAGATTTCATTATGAAAAAGATTGTTTTAAACCTTCTATTTCTAACTGAACCTTGAAACAGATTTCTGTATCTAGAATGAGATCATTAAAAATAGCAAGTAATATGCAACACCGTAGCAAGCTTATATATTTAAAATGCTAGAATGCTACTTAGCCAAAAGTATTGGCAGATGATGAAGTATAGTCTGGATGAAACTGCTACAGCATGAGGAAATCACTATGCCTTTTTAAAGCAGACAGTATGTGAAGGTGTTCAAAGGTTTGTACTAAGCACTGGCACTGCAATACTTCTTTCAGCCATTTGCCACACTTCAAACAGGTGCTGACCATCTGATCCTTTAGGCAGATTCATCCCACTTCATTTCCACTTTTATGAGTTCATGTGAGTTGTGACTTGTTTCCATCCAGGTAGTGGAAAATTACCTTGCATAAAGACTGGCTATTTATGGGGCCACTGTGGCATTGTTTTACACCATAACAATATTGCCTTTTTAAGCAACTGTATCTTAGTCTCATCCAGTTTCCCATGTCGTATCTCGTGTCAACACTTATTTATTTATACACTGCTTTGCCCTAGTGTATATAAGACTTCACTATCCAGCTTCCACTTTCCAGCACTGCAGAGGAAGAAATACTCAATGATCTTTTCCCCCCTTTCATTCTAACCATGTTCTCTGTGTCGAGAATAGACTTTCCTGATATGCAAAATAAACCATGAGAGTCTGCAGCCTGCTTTGTGGTGTAGGCATTACTAGTAGGTGAAACAGCAAGAGCTCCTTTTTTCAGACCCACTATTTATGGATGCTTGTGTAGGAACAGCTTACAGCTTCTGTTCACTAAGATTGTCACAATGAAATTACACTTATGGACTTCAGACCTATCTTTAAATGTGGATGGGCATAAATGGAAGAACTTCATACTATGCAGATTTGCTTCTTTTTAAAATTTGGCTGATGAGAAACATGTAGTGTGTTTATTTGAGAGAAGGAGTACAGAGGAAATGTTGGGGGGTTGTTTGTTTTGACCTTTTAAGAACAAACATACTCTCCCAAAACCTACTCTATTGTTACCTCTAGTGCAAGGCAAAAATAACAGTATAATCAAAAGAAAGACTGGGGAAAATTACTCAAATGAGATGTTCATTTGAATGTTTTGGTGTGTTGTCTCATTGGTAATGAAGCATAAGATGAGGACATTTTTATCCAAACTGATGTTTCAAAAAATAATATTGTAAAGATGATGTATTTACTGGGTAGTTTTTAGATTCAAGTACATAATTGTAGACATTGCAATAGTTCTTTTAGTAGCCCACACCTACCTTGAGAAATGTTTTCCTTCGTTGTGCTGAAGCCACACCAAATCATTCTACTCCGTTTTCTGGCTTATATACATCACTTACCAAATTCTACTTTCCAAGGAACCGATATGTGAGTTCATTCTTCCCTATTAAAGACTGTCAGCTGCCATTCACCAGGGTGTCTAGGAAGTTTCACTCACATTTTTAAGCCTTTGTTTTCCAGCTCAACACACATATTCAGTGCTGAAAGTCAAGCTTTTCCCCAGAGGCCCATTTTTCCTCAGCACCAGATCTCTATGTGTTTGTTGCAGATACTAAATAACTGCAGTTCTAATACCTCTAAAAATGTCATGTCAAACTTCTTTTTAGAAGAGCTGGATGAAATTCTCAGCTCCTGTTCACAGAAGTCAGGGTTCAGCTGCAGATCTGTTTTGATGATATCTCAGCCTCTGTTCACAGGTGCCAGTTGCAGAAGGTGAGACAGGGCAAACCAAGAACATTGTTCTGGCAGTGGCAAGAGTGACAGGAAGTATGTTCCTGAATTTTTTTGTCTTTGCGTAAACTTCATGAATATATCATAAAAAATAATTATTAGAATGTAGATTTCTAAAATTAACATGAACTTTCATCATGTAATTTTAATTTTATGAAGCTTAAGGCATACTTTGAGATATATTTCATTAGTGTGTCAACTGTCACAGTAAGGATCAGTAAAGACAAAAATTGTTGATCACCATTGAAAAAGCATTAAAAAATTATTTTAGTGTATATTATATTCTAAAAAACCACCTGAATCTTTGTGTGAGGATATACAAGTTGACTTGCAGTTGAAACTACAGAATTTTTTTTTCTAAGAAATTTTTAAATTAAGAATTCCAGTTGCATGCAAAACATGGTTTCCCTCCAGACTTGATTTAAAGACTCATGAAGTAAAAGTCCTGGTACAGAATTGTCTTGAATGAAAAAATGTGCATATAATTGCATAAAACTTTCAAAGTACCATGAAAATCTAAGACAAATATAATTATTATTATTATTATTATTGGTTTATCACCTCAAACATGTTGTTGTAGATGTTATATCAGATGAGTTTGAAAACTCCAGTTTTCCATTTTGCACTTTATTTGACAAGCTGATTTATAGTGTAGAGCAGTTTAAGATCTCAGTCCCCATGGAAAGAATTGAGCTGTACTGATGTGGTCATGAGCATTCCTCCATCAAGTTATGTGATTAAAAAAGGGGTATTCTTCTGAAATATTGTTACCCAATTGGCCTGAAATATGAGAGTTTTCTTTATTGAAATATAATTTATGACAGTCAACTCCATCTAACTAAACATGTATATATTAAATGCAACATAACTGATTATAATTATCCACAAAATCTAATTTGTGATAAATTTTTATGCTGCAACACAATGGTTTCTAAAGTAATTAAAATAATTTTGGTTCTGACACCACATCTTCATTTTTAACAGTGGAATGATGAGACAGGAAAAGATACCCAGACATTTTCTATGCATTTTGTATGTGCCTTGAGTCTGTCATTGGCTCATTTTTGATTGCCTCAGAGAAAGACAGAAATTTGCCATCTTGCTTTAGCCGTTTTTGCACTGAATTCAGGAAATTTCCCCTGTCCTTTCAGCAGACAACAGATTTCATCATGGAGAATTAAGGTTGTCATTCATTTGGACTAACCTCTTCTCTTGGCACAGCCACCTAGTCTATATTTACATTCCTTTACAATCCCACTAAGCTATTTGACCCAATAATTAAAAAAAAATAAATTCCATAGATTAATTTTATATCTTGTGAAGGAGTATTGTATCTCCTTCCATCATGTCTGAATTCACTACCAGTCCATTTCCATGGATGACTTATTATTATGTGGCTAGGAGAAGACGACAGATTTGTCTTAACCAAATCGTACATTATTTTGAATGCTATCAAGTTTATTATGTTACAAAATGCTATCAAATAGTTATAGATATATACTACAAGCATGACTCAACCTTTCTTCTCACTCTCCCTTCCTTTCTCCTTCCTTTCTCCTTTCTCCTTTCTCCTTTCTCCTTTCTCCTTTCTCCTTTCTCCTTTCTCCTTTCTCCTTTCTCCTTTCTCCTTTCTCCTTTCTCCTTTCTCCTTTCTCCTTTCTCCTTTCTCCTTTCCTTTCCTTTCCTTTCCTTTCCTTTCCTTTCCTTTCCTTTCCTTTCCTTTCCTTTCCTTTCCTTTCCTTTCCTTTCCTTTCCTTTCCTTTCCTTTCCTTTCCTTTCCTTTCCTTTCCTTTCCTTTCCTTTCCTTTCCTTTCCTTTCCTTTCCTTTCCTTTCCTTTCCTTCATTTCCAGATGCAGTATATGGTATGGCTGAGGACTAATCTGCTGATACACCTGCTGCCTTTGTCTTCCCATCTTACTGTGACCATAAAGAGTGGAGAGTGGCACAGAAATATGTACTAACAAGTCACAATTTGACTTTTCTCACAGCTGACAATAATTACCAAGAATACATTCCTCCCCCTCCAAAGAAATCACACAGATACCCTTCCCCCTAAGAGAAGAAACCTCCTCTTCAACACCCTGTGTTTAATGCAATCAAATGTTAATTAACTGACAATGGTACACCTGATTGATATGCTTGGCATAACTGAACAGCAGATTCAGAAAAATGAGTATTCATGAATAGTATCACTTTACACTTTCCAATAACAAGGCTAGCAATAGAGAGAAATCTCTTTCAAAACAGTGTATGCTCCTATTATTCTACAAATACTTTAACCAAAGCTAGTTCCCATCAACCATCCTTGAAACTCCACCTCCTTTTCTGCTTCTCTTCTTTTTCTTTTTCTTTTTTATCAGCCAGAATGACATTTGCCAATCTGAATCCTCCCTCCATCCTAGTTGGCACAGTGTCAGCATCATGTGTCTCCAGTAATATTTGTACTCTAAAATTACGGAGTTATACAATTCTGACTTCACTTTTAACTTAGCTTATTCCCCCATTCTCCAGAAATAAAATAATACTACTTGCTATTTCAAAGGAAGTTCTATTTTTAAAGCACTGAAGCACTTAGAATTCCTCCTGCCAGCCCCTTTCTCTTCACTCCAAGCCACTATGGCTCTGGTGCCACTTGCCCACCTCTTAAAGCATTACCTGTAAATTGTCTACTGCAAACATAAGTCGCAAACCCTTAATTTAGTTCCTGAGTCGTGCAAGAAGAAAAGGTACGAGTGGAGAAATTTTCAGCTTGGAAACCAGGGGGTAAGATGCAGGAATACATACAATGAGCAGCAGCAGGTATGAGAAACATTTTATGTTGTAATTTAAGGCAAATTCCTTACAGAGGAATCTTTCTTTAGTAGCCATATTAATAGTGGAAAATTGAGCTCTATGTGCATGAAAAGCTTTTTAAAGGCTTTGCCTCCACAAAATATGGCCAAAAGCAGCACTGATCAGCTCAGCTAGCACAGATAGAAACCCAACAGAACTATGACACTGGGTTTTTTTGGTTCATGCGTTTCAACCATTGAAAAGATGTTTCTGTAACGTTTTCAGCACTTTGAAAGGTTTTATTTTGAGGTAAGTAAAGCAAAAACTGTAGAGATTTGTCTAGCATCAACATGTCAGGATAAATAATGACCAGTTAATAGAAGTATAATAATGCTACTCCATTTGGAATATTCTTGATTAAACTACTGGCAGGGACTACTAGGATTTACAGAATGATTGCTTTTTTGTTTTCTCTTCCTTTTATAATTATTTTTTCCACCATTGTGTATTATTTTAAAACTGCTTGCTAAAATTTCTTTTTCAAGCTTGTTAGAGGCAGATGTTTCTCAGCCCAAATTTGCTTCACTTCCTCATGAATAAACAACAAAACCCATGGCCTCCAAAGTGAACTTTGTGTCCAGGTTTTTTTATTCAAGAGCTACAGAGTAGAAATTCAGGTACATATGCACCATAGCCTGTATGAGAAATTTACATACCACCTTGCCTAAGGGGCACATTATTTTCAGTACTACTTATTTTCCCATGAAAAAAATGAAAATATTTGGAATATATGGTTGGTGTTCACTAGCAGTTATTCTAAAGTCTGACTTTTTTTTTCATTCTGTAAATGAATTGCATTAAGAATGGTTTGTCAAATATGTTTTCCTTTCCCTATCATTCTCATAATGTTTGGAAAATGCTACAACTAGAGCCTTGCTGCATTCAAAACATCCTTACAGTCACTGTAAGAAAGAAATTTGTTTAAAATATTTAATGTGTTTTAAAAATTATTTTCCCTTCCACTTCCAGAATGTCACAGAGACATGGGCTCAACATAAGGCAGAGGTAAAAATATTTACTTATCTAACTGGTCTTTTTATACCATATTTAATTTAATTTTAATCATTATATAATTCTGTGATTCTTGTAAATTTTAATAATTACCTTGACAATAACTATGATATCACAGTAATATTCATAACCTAAAATTACTGATTTATACAATTCTAACTTCAGTTTTAACTTAGCTTATTTCGCCACTCACCAGAAATAAAGTAATACTACTAACTAGTGCAATGGAAATTCCATTTTTAAAAGAAGTGAAGCACTTAGAATTCCTCCAGTATATAGACTTAAGTGATGCCAAGCTCACTTATGGCATAGTCCTTAATGATATTTTTAATATCAGAGATAAGTGCGTGTTTTCTGAGCAAATAGTGGTAATATGAAAAATGTAAGCTTTTCAGGTTGGTAGAAAAGGCATAAAAGACAGGGCAGCTCTGAAAAATCAGACACACAGCACTGAAGGCAATAGATCAGATGTCATTTGTTGGCCAAAAGCCCTCTCAAAGTGATGCTATTATTAGGAATAAGTTTGTTATAACTTGTCAGTGAAGGAGATTGACTTGGCTATGAATTTGACATCCCTGTTAATCCTCTTGAGCCAAGTACGGTCTGGCCCAAACATTAATAACCCCTTTTCTGTGCACAGCAGAAAAATTTACAATGT
The DNA here is from genome assembly GCF_971803275.1 of Cyanistes caeruleus. Lineage (NCBI taxonomy): Eukaryota > Metazoa > Chordata > Aves > Passeriformes > Paridae > Cyanistes > Cyanistes caeruleus. The sequence continues at coordinate 42,632,747 of NC_141706.1, read as the reverse complement.
TGCTCCCAATGTATTCTGGCCAAATAAAAGAAAAAAGACCGAAAAAACAAAAGCAGCCCTCTTAGCAGTTACACGTTATTCAAAATATGTTGTTTTCATCAACACAGGGGAATTGGAATGAAATGCTGAAATATGTGGTGTGGAAGGCTATGTCCTATGCATCCTGTTACCAAGGAGGAAGGTCAAGATGCTGTCTAGATGACAGCAACTCTTTATTTGAGATTATTGCAAACAGAACAGGAATATGAGAATATTTTCATGTGTTTGCATGCTGATGTGCACACATGTGTACAATGAACAGCACAAACAACCGTAAGAACATGGAGACATCACCTGACTTTCTTACCAGTACAGTGGTACAGATGCAATGTTCCACTAAAAATCTTTTACTTACCTTGGGAAAAATGCTAACCGTTAAGTGAGAAAGGCATGGCTTAAAAGGCTATCCATATTTAAAACAAATGTGATTGAAACAAACATTTTAACTTGTAGTCCTCAGCACGTATTTTAGCACTTGTGTTAGTGTGCATTCCCTTTGCTTAGAGCTGGAGAGCTCTGGCTCTCTGTGGGAGGAATGTGAAATAGGCAGGAAGAGGAGATCCATGTGTCAGGGCCATTGCTGTCAAATGGCCTCCTCACACATTGCAGATGTTGTTCAAGCATGAGCCAGGGAGTGTGTGGAATAAAAAGCAGCCTATGTTACTTTAGTAGGGAATAAATTCTGCAGAAAGCTTGCAGCATTCTTCTGTTCCACAAAAGAATTTCACCAGCAGGAATGAGTTCTATACAGGACTCTGCATGGGCTGATCTTAGGGGTACTCTTGGTATATCAACATTATCAACACCATACCAATATTTTCCTTTAGGAAATTGCAAGAAATTCCAGCACAGTATGGCCATAAGCATGGCTTATGCTAAGAAAGAAAACTGTTCTGTGGAATAATATATATCAGTGTTTCACTTAGAAATCAATTTTTATTGGCAACAAAGTCAATTCTGAGAATAAAAATTTTTAAAAGGGTAAATTTTCTGGCCAAAAAGTGAGTAGCTGATAATGATGGGTCTTGCATCACAGTCATAAAAATGATGACTTTGTCTCATGAGACCAAATAATAAAGATCTGGGATTGCTAGTCAAATTAAAATATACCAATCTCTCAGAGAGGAACCACAGAAATTTGAGTTGTGACCATATAATATTTCAGATATTGTATGATGAATATGTGGTTTATTGATTTGACAAGTAATACTGTTTTCCCTCTGGAAAAAAGTGAATTTGTGGCAAATGGCCTAATAGAATGGTACAAGTAATTGATGGAGTTCTGCACAGTCTGTTGGGTGAGATGACAGATCCAAAAAGCCTCTGCATTATTAGTTTGCTTTTTGTCACAGTGCAAGATGTGGCTATAGTCAAAGTAAGTTTAAAAAAATATTTAGCATAAACCAGAAAACACTAGGGAGAAAATAAGAATAATTATTAACTCAATTCCTCTGTCAAGACCATTTAAAAATCATGGTTGAGATAATTCATAAATAAATATAATTGCCACTGCAAAAATTTTACTAAAATTAGGAGTTATATTTTGAATTACTTTATATGTATATATATATATATAAATATTTAAAGTGGTCTTTAGATGTATAGTTATACATTTTAGATAATTATAGGTTAACTTGTTAGACTTCTACATGATAAAAGATATGCAAGTGCAGAAATCTCTGCAGATTCAAAAGGTTCACATAATAAATGCTTTTTCTCATTTATACTTAAAGATAAGCATTGTTACTGCTGCCCTACACACCTCATAGCCTTCTTAAGGCTACACTGTGGAAATTTAAATTGAGAGACAAATAATTTGCCTCTTGCAGTAACAGGAATCTGTTAATAATTTGGAAAATATGAGATTGTTCTTAAATACCTGTTCCTTCAGTGCTGGCCGAATATATCTTTTGGTCAGTATAGTTTCTCTCTGCTTACAGCAAAGCTTGTCAACTGATGTACATTTTTTAAAAGAGGAATCTTGAAGCTTTTTGTAAAAACATTTATATAGTTGGAAATATAATGATTAAAGGCGGCATCAGAGGGCATTGCTTATCTTTTAAATTTCCTGACATTCCTTCCCAATAGTGTTTTTAGGAGATGAATGCCATGTTTGCAGAGTTAACTTATAAAGCTGGCTGCTTGGCCTTTTTTAGCCACTCAATATAGTTTTAGCACAAGATAAAAGCACTTGAAATGTACAATCTAAGTCATCAAAACAGCCAACATATAGAATGTCTAGATAGAGCTTATTCAACATGAGTATGTAAATGAATGAAATTTTAAGAATTGGACAACAAACTGTTGCTGATAAACAATGAAAAGTTCTGCTATGAATTACTATATAAGATACTAAATATTTGTGTCTCCTTGTTTGGCCCAAAAGACTGACAAAATCTTTAATGGCAAAGTTCTTTACCTCTGATTTAGATAATACAAATCTTCACCAGTTAAAGAGTCAAGTATCTGTAGGGAATATTTGCAGAGAAAACCATATTCTTTGGAATTTTGATAAAGCATTCTGTGTTTGGAACGCAGGTAAAACAGATCACCAATTCTGGGTTTTTTTTCCTCAATAAACTATGTTTATTGTGCCAATTCTAATTACCATGCAATCTAATGGTTTTAAGGCTTATAATTTCCACATCACTGGACATCACAAACATGAAAGCATTTTATACTGTCATTATACATCAATGTTTGCAGTTGGTTATACATATATACAGAAATTATTCACACATCTTAACCTTGCTATTTCCTCCTTTCAAATCAACATAATTTTACTGTGAAAGCAGCTTTTTAATAAATGGTATAAGAAATACAGCAAGGCACACATTTTTTAAAAACTTTTTTTCTCATTACCACCTCAAGAAGCATAAAAACCCAAAATGTTATACTTAATTCAGTAGAATGTCAACAGTTTCTAATATACAACACTATGTAGTTGTTTCTTGAAGTGTTGCATAGATTAATTTTTTAAATTAAATAAATAAAATGCCATTTATTTAAATTGCTTAATTTTTAGATGTATTGAATCAGGAGGACCAATGACTTCTTTTTGCTGCAATCCAACAAAATAGTCACTTTAAAAGCAAAATAGTTTCAATAAACTTATGCATTATACAGATAAATATTAAATTTGTTACATAAAATAGAAGAGTACTGACAGGTACAATTCTGAAAAGATGAACCAGACTGATCGTGAATTCTATAGAACTTTAAAGAACAGACCAGTGGTAAGTAGAACAGGAGCATCCAATTTAGGAAGGGGAGGTCATTAGAGGTAGCTTGGGAGAGGAATCCATATGAAAGCAAATGGCCTTGCTACAAAACAAAATGATCACTAAAATAGGACTAGCTTATGCAGCCCAACCACAAAGCCAACATGGACAAACCACATTTGGAAAAAAAATTTATCTTGGGAGTCAGTTTAATGAAGGGCAGTGATACAATGGAATTGGAGGTCATCCCAGGGTTTACAGGATGAACCTGCACCTGAATTGCAGCCAAGTTTCTAAAAGGAAACAGAAAAGTAATAGAAGGTTACAGAAAATGAAGTTTTATTTGCCAAACATAGGTCTTCCAGAACAATAATGCCATTTAGCCATTAAATGGTCACATGCCAGAGCCTTTAATGCAGAAGCATACAGTAGGCAGAAAATGAATTTTAACAGCCTGAGGTACAAGTTAGTGTACAAAAATGAATTGATGTAGAAAAGTCACTGATTTTCATAAAGACTTTGCTTCTAAAGAAACAATGGTATTCATCACATTGGACCTTTTCCCTGGATCTTGTCCTCATCTGTGCCTGTGAACTTACCTTCAGCACACAGAAGTGCACCAACCAATGAAAACATGGAAATTTTCAACACTCAAGCAACAAAAAGATCTATCCACCAATTTTTTAGTATTTGTGCAAACATACATAGTGAAACTTCAATGGAGAAGAAGATTGTCACAGAAGTGGTCTGTGAATAGAATTGTCAGTATCATCACTGCATTTTTAAATTGTAAATAACTATTTAGACACTTCTAGTACCAGCAATGAGTTAAATTTGCCTACTATAGAATTATCCAGCTCAGAGTTTAGGGTTAAACTATTCAGCAAAGAGCATGAGCTTATGATGAGAATTATGAAGAAATAACTGTCAGAATACAGCTCAAAGATTAGTGCAAAGTACATCTCATAGGCATTTCCTAGGAGGCACTCCAGACATGCATTATGTGCCTTCCAAGTTAAGCAGGAATATCTGGATCTACCCAGTTACCATCTCCTTTGATCTTTCCTGTAACTGTTTTCCTGTAACATCCCTCCCCATTTATACACAAAATACTCCTACTTGAAAATAGCGAAAAGCTCAACCATCTGTTTAACTATTAATGAAGAACTGATCTGAATAAAGTGGAAGATTGTATCAAAAGATTTCTACAATTCTGGCATGAGTAAGAAAGGCCTCACTGATGGATCAAATTTTTCAAAAATGATGTAATTCATAGATTTAAATACAAGATTCTCTGTTTATTTATCTTTTTTTAAAGTCAGGTACTGTAAGGAGCTGAAAAGTCAGACTGCCTTAAACTCTATAAAGAAACTTTATATTTACTTCCCTATAAAAATCTCTAGGAAAAAAAAAAAAAAGAAGATAAGCAAAGATTTCGATTATTATTGTAGTTCCAGTCTCTAAAAGTAAATTACTATATACTAACTATTATGTAAACTCATATTTTTTTGTTCTCCTGTAGTAAATAAATAACTAACAGTCCTTTGCATTTATGTACCCTCATTTATCTGTGGATCTCAAAATACTTTTACATAAATAAGCTATCCTTCATAGGTGCCAGCGATCATTATTCTCATTGTTTTGTTGCTAAAAAAACAGAGACAAAGAAGGAAAAAGTCATACAAAATATCTATTGCTGAGCAGGAAATAACAGTCAGGCGCTTTGAGCACCAGTGCTGGGTTTCTCCTGGTGATAGTAAGTGGCAGAATATTCTATCTAATATTGCAGCACTGTCAGATAAAATCAATTTAGTTTTCTTAAGTGCAAGTAAATTACTTTTCCCTTAAATTAAGTTAAAACTTAAATTTAAAATACAGAAGTAAGGAAATAGCTTTTGGGTTTACTTGTAAGAGCTAACAAATTACACACTGAATTCTAAGGCATCCTCTAGAAAAGACTTTGGATAGAACACATAAATGTCCAGAATGTATTGATCTCTATGCATATTGAATTTGTAACTCGAAGTTCCCATCCCATTGGTGAGTCATGGGTCACAGGGACAGCAGATTGCATGATCTCATGTACAGATAGATCTTCCAAGGTGACCCCTAACTGGGAAATAAAATCAGCACAGCTTTAGGAGCACCTCTGTTGAAGAACTGCGTGTGGCTCATCTGAAACACTAGTTAGTGCTGGCAGAGATATTTTTTAGCCTGCCCATAGAATTGTTATCATTTTCCCACAATGGTCTTTTTATTTTGGTTTTGGTTTTGTTGTAGGTTTTTGCTTGCTTGTTTGTTTTTTGTTGTTGGTTTGGTTTTGGTTTTTTGTAGCACACTGTTAAACAACAGGATTGCAACATTTGACAAAAATATTTATTCACTATTAGTTTTATTCTCTTGTACAGCCAAGGTAAATACTAAAACAGTACAAAATCAACCTACATTTGAAACCATGCATTTTTCAGCTTTGAATTCTCAGTAGGCTTTTAAGGTACACATATAGTATAGATTTTTTTTCTAAGTATTGCAGCTACACATGGAATTACACATTTAAATGAGCTTACAGCACAGGTGCTTCAGGAAAAATAATGGTGTTTGCCATTTATCCTTCAAATTAAATAATGTGTTTTTAAATAGTAACTTTTTTCATAATACACTTATGGGAACAACATTTATCTGTCACATTTTAAAAGATGTATTAGTAATAAATGTAAATTACCTTTGGAAAATCAGTAATTAGCCTCATCAAAAAATAAACAATCTGCCACCAAAAAGATAATCTTTAGCATAGTTAAGTATAATAACTGTTATTTGAATAAGTTAACAAATTAGGATAGATTGCTTCTGTAATTCATTCCCCATAGCATGAGAGATGAAGTTAAAGCATCAAGCTTGTGAATGGGGGAAGGGAGCTCAGACTTTAGTGAAACCAAACCTAGCAGCTCATATTTTCATTTTTGGTATGTCAGAGATAAACTGGACGTATTCTAGAACTTTACTACTGGGAATAATACAGTACATAGTTTCCATGGAGGTAATGCTATGTGTACAAGTTAAGAACCAGTGTATCTTCCTACATATAAAAAGTGGGAATGTAGTGTGTGAAGGGCTTTGTTCTCCTAAAATAATTTGTCAGCCCATAGGCAAAAGTGGAAGCTATAACATAACCCTATTAAGCTGTTGCATGAAGATTCTGCATTATATTTTATTGCATCATGGGGCATTTATTTATCCTCTATGTCCAATCTTAGATGTCACACAAACTGCATATTTTCATTTCCAGTCTTAAAGAAAAAAAAACCTGGCTACCATGGAAGTAACTATAAAGTTCTGAAGAGTGAGGTAAGTTTATGCAGTATTTTGAGATCCTCAGAGCAGAAGTACTAATAAATTGAAAAGACATGTCATTATCTTCATCAGGGAAAGAATGAGAACAAGGATAAAATCGCACTCACTACAGCGAGTACTCTTCCTCAAAATAATACTATAAAAATGAGTGAAAAATAAGAAAAGTAGTAAAACAATAACTTGGAAAGCTTATGTTTACATCAGTTTCAGTTAACAGTCTCAGACTTTGTTGTCATGTCAATATCCAAATGGAGATTTCTATATACACATAATCGATTTAATTTAATTCTAGAATACATAAAAACATCTATGAGTTTTGTAATTCATAATTGATTTTCATTCTCCAGTTTTTTGGATGTGTCCAAGTAGTAACCTAGCAGGCAATCAGCAGGTCATGATAGCCTATTTCAAAGCCAGAAATATTCCAGAAATATTCTTTTTGCTATGATGTTTCCAAGATGACACATTAGTCAAATAGAGATGTGTTGAGATAGCAGCAAGCTGTAGACTACTGCTGCAACAACTTAAAGGCTTTGCTAGATATATATGTGAATGTGGGAATGCTAGGCAAACCACCAATAAATGGAAAACCCAAAGCTTAGAAATATAACAAAATCTAAAATGAGGAAGTTAGATCTCTAAGAGCAGCAAAGAAATTTATTTTGTTTAAATCAAATGAGATCCTTTGCTACAGGTGCATAGTTTGCCATAGGAGAGTACTAAAGTTTTCCATGGGCAGTAATGAATTACAGCCTTTTCTCCTGGCAATACCATTGAATTGCAACATAACTTAGGTTGGAAGGAAACTTGAACATTAACTGGTTCAACCTCCTTTTAAAAGGAAGGCTGTTTTCAATGGTAGAAAAGATTATTCAGGGCCACATCCACTTGAATTTTGAAAATCTCCACAGATAGAGATTCGAGAACTTCTCAAGGAAACCTGTCCCAGGCTTAGCCTTGTGTTTTATTGGAAATTCCCTTGCTACAGCTTCTGGCAAACAGCAGCATTTGGAATTGGATTGGCATTTGGAGTTGCTCTGTCTGTGGTCTGCTGGAGGAGTGTTTCCAAAGAATAATGGCATTTGATAGAGCTGTGCTGGCTTTTGGGTCACCAAACTAGTGAGACTGAAATCAGCAGTGCTGCAGGCTAGGAACTGATCCAAAAGTTGCTTTGTAGATCCTCTTCTGTTATTAAATTTTTCCACATTTATGTGAGGTCAGAAATTCCAGATCTGAAGCACTTTCAAACATTGGTAGAGATAGGACCACCTGTTACCTTAGGTTTGACCATCATATTCACGTTTCAAAATGCTTACCAAAAAATAAAAATGAAATACTGCTGGGTGACTATCAGTTTCCATCTCCATTACCCTCATATTATTTACTTTCATGATGTTGTAAAGATCTGTTGTTTTGGAAACCTCAGCTTTTGGCCTAATGCTATGTTGTAATAATTTTGTTCCTAATAATGGCTTCCTGAATTAAAGTCATGGTAAACTGACATCAGGAGATGACTTATTATCACTCTATTCTCCAGTCTGCTTAGCCATTCTTTATGGTTTGTCTAGAAACATTGTAGAACTCCAACTCACTAGTTAAACACACTGGTTCTTGTAGAGCTGGAAGTTCAGCTTTATCAAGTGCTTTTGAACCCCTTCTAAGACCAGCTGACTGCAGAGAAAGGCATCAATGAGCAGAGATGTTTTCTGGGTCCCTCAGCTGAGGAGGGAAAGGAGGCTGATGTAATATGTTTGAAGAATTCCCAGGTTCTGCAAGATAGCAGACTTGTTCCAGAAGGGAGCAGCTCCAATCAGTGCAAAGCCAAAGGGCAAAAAGCAATTAGTATTCACTGTATTTGTTGGCTAGTGGCATGTAAACTGGGATTATAGTGTAACTGAAACAAATTATATAGCACTATCATGAAACAGAAGCCCTGGCTGACGATTCATCTCCTTTCATTGTACAAAAAAAAAAGTTGTAAAAAAAAAGTTAAAAAAAAAATAGTAAAAAAAAAGTGCAACTTGTAGAGTACATACCTGTTTTTAGAATAATCTATGTGCCTGGAGAGGGTTACATTCTATCTGTGCATATTTATATGTCTTTCCTTATGAAGTTTCAGGAGATTTTCTTCACAAATAAGAGTTTTTCTGTTCTGATGCAAACCATCCTTTTTCTGTGAATGGCCAGGCTTTATCTGAAACTCTGTAGCTGAAGCCTCTTCAGAAGCAGCAACACATCCTTTTTTCTCTTCTGCTCCAGGTGATTTTCCTGCACTACTCTTTTTGATGTTAACGTCTGGAGAATTCTTTTCCAACCTTTCATTTTGTCCATCTGAAAACAGCAAATCATCATCAGCATTTTTCAAATTACTTGATGCACATTTTTTGCTAGTATCTTGAATATTTATATCATTGTTTTCCCCACATAAGAAAGATAAATCCCTACCTTCAGAGGAAGTTTTAACTTCTAATGACTTTGGAGTCATTTCACCTAGTGACTCTGCAGATGTTTCAGAAATAGTGTTAGAAATAGGTTGCTGCTGCTCAACTTGTGCTTCAGAAGAACCATTAGAAACAGCAAGCTGCTGCTGCTCAACCCGTTCTTCCTCTGGACAGGCTTCAAAGAAGCATTCAATATCTTCTCTCTCATCTGTGAAGTCCTGTGGCACAGGAGTGCTGCTCTTTTCCTCTATGTATTTGATTACCTCTCCACAGTCACTATCATGAGAAGAAAGTGAAAGATAGGAATAGAAGTCCCCTTTTCTTAGCTGGATGGGTCTGTGAGAGTGTTCTAACACTTTTTCCTTGATCTGTGCTAATGAAGCTGGACCAGATGACTCACACTCAGGCTGTGACTTACTTTTCAAAGCTGTTGATGCCATGTCTATTATCTCCCTAACAAAATTGTGTACTGAGCCATCTTCCATGTTTTTTTTATCAAAATCAGCAGATTCACAGTTACAGCACAAGTCAAGACCATTGGCTGATGAGTTGCATTCTGCTTCACTGGATTTCAAGGCTGCACAACAATCGGGAAATTTTTCAGTAATGTTTATTCTATGTTGTTGACCACTAGGTAAGGATGGCTGTAAAGCTGTATCTTCTATGCCTACAGAACTAATTTCTGAGGAAGATTCAAGGCAAGGCTTTTTTGCAGGAGAGGAAGTGACAGAGTGATGATCAGGCTGAAGATGACTTTGACATTCTCTTGGAGAGTTCCTGGATCCAGCTGAGGACAGAACTGTCTCCTTGCCATCCATGTGTGAATCATCTGAACTGTCTGTAAATGCTTCACAGACACCACAGTCATTTTCAGCTTCTCTGACATCAAGTGATGCATGGGTTTTGGGGGTTGCTGCTACTCTAACAAGACCTTCCTTTTGGCTGCTGAGAGTATTTTCGACATTGCCATTCTCCATATCATCCACAAGCTGATCCTTCACAACCTGAGAGATGTGTTTCATTGGGTGACTCTTTGTTCCTTTTTCACGATCACATGGTATATTCTTACTATTGCCATTATTTTCTGATATTTTCTGTACTGAACCATTCAATAGTGTTTCAATGCTTAATGTATCTGTGGCTTTTGATGTCTCATTACTAACTTCTTTACTGCGCTGAATTTCATCACTGAGGTTACTTTTTCTTTTCTCCCTTGTCAAGGAAAATTTTGGTCTAATCCAAGTTTGGAGCTCATTTTTTATATAATCAAGTCCTGAAATTAAATTGCATTCTTCATAAATATCCTCATCAGTTGCTATACTGGAGTCGTCATCTTCATCTTTGATACCTAGCTCTTCCTCAGTTAAGGTAAGGGTGGAACTTGAAAGCAAATCACTGTCATCTTCATCATCAGTACAAGCAGAAGTGCAGGAGACATTAACAATCATGCTGACATTGACATCGCTCTCATCAGCTACAGATCTATTAAGATGTTTTCTAAATGATGCATTTGAATCTGGTATTTTATTTCTGTGTAGTACAATGTCTTCAGAGCAGAGAGAAAGATCCTCGCTGCTGCTGAGTTCAGTGAGAGAAGCTGCTGAATCTTCATTGATTGAAGATGCAATATCCAGAGACAGCTGTCCAGTAAAAGACATTTTTTGAGAGCTACTTTGGAGTGTTATATCAGAGATGCTGCGCTTTATTTTTTGATCGGAGGGACTCTGGATATTCTCTAAGCGATTCAAAAGATCTAATGTCCTTTTACTGAGCTCTCCAACAGAATCACTGCTTGCACTTATGTCTCCAGAGCCGTGATGACTAAAAAGATCTTCGTTGCTTTTGTAGGAAGTCAGCCAGCTCTCCAAGGAGGCACTTCGCTGAAGACCATCTCCACTTTTAAAAATACCTGAGCTGAACAAATCACCTACTACAGACAGAGATTCTAAAGAAGAACTATGAGATAAAGTTGAAACCTGTCTTGTATTCTCTGTAACAGGTAATTTTCTTACAGTTTCTGCAGATTTAGAGGAATTGGGATCTGATTCTCCACAGATACTTGCCAGAGTATGATCATGAATAAATCCATCTGGTTGTGACTCTCCAGACTTACGTTCAGATTTACCAGATATTTTGTCAAAACAAAAGTCCTGAAACAACCTACCCTCTGTATGTGTTTTTTCAATCTGTGATTGTTTCATTATTACTGGTAATTTGAATTTGGAGCCCTGAAGATATGAGTAATCATAAAATGTAAACACATCATGTTTTCCTTGCAATTCTTCTAGACAACCAGGGTTAGATTTAGTAATGCTGTCCAAATCCTCATCATTTTCACTTCCACAACATGCAGAAGGACCCAATTGGAAATCATCTGAAAGACTAGTATGATCTTCTTCATCTTGCTTTAGGTTTGGTTGTATTACATTATCCACTTGGCTTTCCACATGCCCAATTTCAGGATTACTCTGACTGCTTTCAATATCATTCAGCAAAAAAATTTCCGAATTATTTGTAGTTTCTGTATCACATTCACTCACTATCCCACTCTCACTCTCAGAATGCCTGCTTATGTTTCCACTCTGATACATGCAGTTATATGATTTCCCCAGTGTGGTACCTCCTATTAGATCTGGCAGGGATTTGGTAGATGAAAATGATGAGTCTTTACTGAGACTTTTGTTTAAAATGTTAGACTGCATTACACTGGAGAGTCTGGATGTTTTTTTCAAAAAAGGCATATGTTTTTTCTCTGATAATTCAATATTATGAAGACTATAGACCTGATAGATGTGAGGATTTGTAGGGGAAGTAATGTTGGGGCAATAAAGAGGACTTCCATGATTATTGATACTTTCATCTTCATTCACATCATTATCACCACATTCTTCTGAAGCAGGTTTCTGGTTTAGATCATCCTTGTTGAGCTCCTGATCAGGATCACTTAAGTCTTCGTGAATACTGATGAGCTTATTACTTATGTCAGTTTCATCCCATTCTAGTGCATCTTCACTTGGACCATTTAGATCCATCAAACTGGGATCAATAACATTTAGAGGCTCCTGTAAAAGAGAAAGTCAAAGATTAAAAATATTTACAGCTGTACTTTAAATGTGCTTCCACTAAAATCATGTGAGTTAATGGAAGTAAAGTGCATTTTTGGAACAATGATCACTAATAGGCTTTTAATTTTGTTACATCTTGTGTGCTATTAAAATGATCAATTAAAATTAAACCTATTACATTTTGAAAAATTTCTTAGACTTTTTACTTTTTTCTTCTTATTTTCTGTCAAAATATAATACAGAAATTTGACTTTAAAATATATTAATTGTGATTAGTCACTTTACATATAATAAATTTTAACTTAGAATCACACAGGAGTATGTTAGTAAAAACCATGAAATTATGTTGGATTACGAAAATCTTTCTTAGCCTGCTTAAGTTAAGATGTAAAGGATTTATGAAAGGATTTTTGAAATGTTTATACCAAAGTTCTGTGTAGTCAGTCTTAAAACAACAGATCACAAGTCTTGATGAATTTTGTCAGAATTTGTATTTATTCTTTACTTGATACTAAAGGCAGTATAAATGACCAGTAAGCAAGACTAATGAATGTTAATGTTCAGCTGAAAGATCAAGAACTAAATGAATTTCAAATAATGCCTGCCCTGATACCTTTCTCTGGAAAAGGACTGATAAATAAGTGAGAGGAACTTAATTTTCCTTTTTAAAGATTGGTAACTTTCCAGTAATGTTTGTTATTATGACTCAGAACATAACAAGAATTGTTCTGTCCAGAAACATGTGTGGAAGAGGAAGAACATTTTGATAACTTTTCTCACTCAGGTGTGATTTCTCAAGCAGACAACAGTACCAAAACATTTTAAGCCCTTGAAAATAAGACTGAAATGGTTCCTGATCTGGGAGTTGAGCACAAATTAATTTCACTTTATTTTTCTATTTACCAAGAGGCCTCCATATTAGAGAAGGCTCTGCTTACAAGTAATAGAACTGTTCACAAATATAGAATTGTTTAGTTTAAATCATCTGAACAGCTGAACAGTGATCACTGTATCCAGAAACATAAACACTCCTTCCAAGAAACCTTTCAACTCTGATCTCTTGCTTTCTCTAATTTTCTTTGAGCAAGTGATGTTTTTCAAATACAGCATTGACATCACGCCAAACAGCAAGAGCAAATCCCAGCAAATATAAAGCAGAAAAAATGAAGCTGTAGTCCAATGAAGTGCAGTTCTGAACAACTTAGTTGCTGACTTAGATTCATCAAGACTCAGCCAAGGTTAATTGTGCAGGGAAAGGCACGTACTTCCGACTTCGATTCTCAGCTGGAAACTCTCTTTGAAGTAGGAACTAAAGCTTCACAGCCCTTTTGTGAGCTCAATAGTTAGGACACTGATTTTGGACACTTTGCCAGACTGGGCATAAGAGATATGAACCAAGCTATTCTCTCATGAGAAGCCCTACCTACATGCTGTTCTTAAAAGAAGCTTGCTTGTCCTGTGTCATTTAGCATAAAACAGATATTGATTTGGTCATAGATAGATGAGGAGAATTGCAGTGTTGTGTTTGGCACACTTGACCAGCAAGAGACACAGACAGTGCCAAATCTCTGCTCCAGTGCCTATTTATTTATGGATATAGGCGGCATTGTTTCCGTGCAAGACACAAGGCTATATCATCCCAGTACATCCAGTAAACAAAAGGCTAAAACAATCAAAGGAAATCAGGAGGAATTATTTCCTCCAAACTGGGCAGCTATCCACAATTCAATGGTGTAATGTGATTAACTTATTTGATAAATCAAGACTCTCTCCATCTAAGATAAATCTGTGTCCTCATGCTTCATTTGGCTTAGCTGTAATGTAGGTCCCTGAGTACTGCAGCTGTGTTAAGATCCCTTTTTGTAACCCTCTTTGTGGATCTACCTTCTCCAAAGTTTTTATAAAGTACCTTTGTTGGAGTTCTTTTTTTTTCCCCATGAGACATTGGCTAAAGTTAAGTTCCTGAGAAAACACCCATCTTCTAGACAGCTATGGCTATCAGAGCAGTTCTGTACATTGTGGAGTCCAGAAATCTTTGTTTGGATTTGCAAGTTTGCCGTGTTTTAATAAAAGTTCCTGGTTTGCACTTAGTTGGACTCAGTTTCCCACCTGTAGCTGAACCTTAACTAACATTTAGGTAAAATGCAAGAGACTATAATTATTTGAAAACCTGTTAGATTAAAAAAGAAATAAGATTCAATGGATCATTTTCTCTGTGTCATGTTTTACAACTCTGTCATACTCAGCATTAGGAAGACATTGCTGTGGGAAGTTTCCCAAACTGCTTGTTTTTAGCTTCTGCCAGCTGCAAGAAGAAATTACTGAAGGCAGGAAATCAGCAGCAGGTTCCAAGGATTTTATGTTCCACAGAATCTGATTCTGTTTCTCAAAACATAACATTTGGTCCTTATTGGTCAGGAAGATAACCTTCCCTCTGTAAATCAGCACTTGGCTGCCTTGTTTGTTCAGCAAGTCAGATGGACTAAAACAATAAAACATGTAGAGTTGTGACCTCAGCCCATTCATCTTCACTGAGTGCTCCCCACTTCAAAGCCTATTTTTTTGTTCTTAAAATGCACATGCTTTTCTGAGGCCTGGCATATACTCAGAAGTTTTGCAGGCTTAACTTGTTGGCAGGGGATTTTTTTCTTGATTTTATTTTATAATATTTTCCTTCTGATTGTTGTTTATACTTGCAAAGACTCTTATGTGGATATGGTCATTTTACTAATATAGCTTTCTCTGTCCAAGGAACTGACTAAATTGGTATTAGTGAATTACTACTGTAGTTATAAACATTATATCTCTTGAAGTACAAATTTAGTGGTTATCAGCTACACTGGCAGCCCTTCCAAAGTACAGAAAAAGTTTTAACTTTGAAACAAACCACTCAGCTTAAGTCACACACATTTTATATTTGGCACTTTTAGTACAGGTAAATATATTCCCAATATTTTTTTACAAAATTTAGTTAACTGTTCAAACAAGGCAGAGATTGAGGTAGTTTTTAGAAGAGCCACACCATAGCCTCTGGAATAAATCTCAGAAGTGAAGAATGGAAGGTGGTGTCACTCCAGCCTACATCTGCACTGACAGAGGCAGCAAGGTAAAAAGCCAGGAATTTTTAGGAACTATTCTAATATCAGACATCTCTTTTTCAGGCTGCTCAGTGCAGAATTAGGATGCTGGATGGTTAGAGTTATCATGATAGTAACAGATTATTAGGTATTGTCAACAGACTGTTTAAAATTTTCCAGCCTTATCCTTTACTTGGTGTTATACAGAGGAGGGTACAAATGATAAATGTCAGGTAGTGCCAGAGATAAATTCTGTTTGCTCGCTTTACTGGGAGAAATGGTGTTGTTTCTTCTTCTATGTTCTTCATTTGAAAGAATTGTATAGTATTGTAAAATTCTTCTTTTACACAAAGCAGATTAATCTACTGCCCTGCCATTTCCAATTGGGAAAGCTTTACTTGTGTAAGAGCTGCACTATGTTTCTTATTGTGTTTCAGTTAATTAAGAATATGTCTTTCCTAGAGCATTTGCTCTTACAGTCTCCAAAGGAAGTTCTACCTAGCCTGGATCAAGGTATCTGTGTGACTTGATCTAGTGAAAGGAGTATGTGTCTATGGCAGGGGTGCTGGAATTAGGTGATCTTTGAGGTTCCTTCTAAGCCAAACCGTTCTCTGACTATATGATTCTCTGATTCTATGATGCCTTCTTAAAATGTAAATTCCCAAAAAGGAAGGGGTCTATCACAGACAGACATGGTGATCTCCACATGTAAGACAGACTATGTTTAAAGAGAATCTTGGAGTGTGCTACAGAACTTCACATTTCAAAGGAGTGAGCCCTTTATGCTGACTCTTAAGCCCTGGCTTTGCTGAAGCCTGTGCCAAAACGTTGCAAAGGTACTGTCTTTGCCTGTCTGGCAACAACTTTTGGGATATTGGTTTTTGTAATTGATGGCACTATATTTTCTGGAATTCAAAAACTTTTTTTTTATACGTGCAGGAATATGAGTAAAAACGTATATTAAATTTTTCTAAGAATGGGTAGTTTTAAAGTAGGTCTGAGCGGCCTCTATCATTATAAAGTCACTAAATACCACTACATTTAGAGAAGATCTCTAAGATCAGTAAGAAAAGTAAGAAAAGGCAAGTAGTTTCAACCAAGAAAGTAAAAAAAAATCCCAATGTAATAAGAATCGACAGATGCACAATATTATGCATATTCCTGTTTTTTACATATTACCACTAGATAAACAACAGTTAGAAAGCATTTATTGTTGCATGAAAAGTTTTAAGTATGATTAAGTGAATAATCAATAAAATTATAGACTCAGAAGAGTGAAAGGTTAAATTAATTCTAATGTACTTGAAAGTGCTGCATTAAGGATTTTAGCTGTTCCTACTTTGAATCCAGAACTATTTTGCTCAGGAAAGCATTCCCATTTCAGTGGGATAACGCTTGTGAGCACAAATAGCTGTGTGCTTAAGTCCTTGCAGAGTTGGTGTTTAATGGCTAAAGAGTTAATCTGCAGAAAATGTTAATGGGAAGAAATAAGGTTATTAAGCCAAATAAAGACATTTCCTCAGCCCCAATGCTCTTCAAGGAAAAGTGTCAAAATGCAATTTTTCATTTATTTCCTTTACCAAAACAAGAATAGTTTAGCTTTTTTCTGAAGCAAATTATATTAAACAATGATTCTCTGTTTTGGCTTCATTTGCATGTGCTGCTCTAGTACAGATACTTTGTGTTGGTGAAACAGGCCTGTAATGTAACCCCTACGTACTATTATATTTTTTTAAAGGAATTAACATGAAAAAAAGAGCTTTTACAATAATAAATACAAACTCTGTTCTTCCTCCCTCCCTGCAACATATCCTTCAGTTGCTGTGGCCAAATTATCCAAATTCAACTGCACTTAGGGGCCAGGGGAAAAAGAAAAAGGGCAGAAAACCATCCCCCACCTCCAGGAATGCATGCACATTCAAGGAAGACAAACATGATTTTGTCTTTTGAAAAATGCAAGCATGCCAAGTACTTCTGCTGAGGGAAATAGTCATGTGTACAGTGCCACTTCACCTCTGTCTCCCTTAAACTCATTTCCTAAATGGTGTTCCCTATATCATAGTCATCAAAAAAACAATCCCAGTTTCCCAACACAAATTTTTAATATGCATAAACATATGCATATGTATAATATTCCGTGTGCATAACACAAAAGCGGCCTACACATTACAATATATACTCAGAATATATGGAGTCAGCATACTTTATTATAAATCATGAAATATATGAACATACATATTTTTTATAATTGCACTTAAAAGCAGGTATGCATTTATTTCCTGAGAGCATAAGATCTAAATCTGTGGTAATCTGTTACTGCATTTTACAGTTATTATTGCCTCTCTCAATGACATTACACACTCAATCCTGCCCATGGAGAGCTCCTCCTTCTCTTTTAGGGGTCATGTATGCTCACAGGTAGTGCCAGGGTCCTATATGGATGGTTGCATGCACAGATTCCTTTACCACAGGAAGGACACTGACTTAGCCTCTGACCTCTGCAGTCACAGATGTCACCTGCAAGGTCCTCAGTATGAGCTGGGAACAACAGAGGCTCTACTAGTACTCAGGTCTACATGATCATGTTTGAAGTTCTCTGACAATGCTCAGAAATAACAGTTTAAAGGACTACTATTGTCGTATCTAGGTTTTAAAATAGCGAATTTTCCTAATCATGGCAGCAGCTTTGTGGGCCCATCTTCTAAGCAACAGGTGAAATAACTGCAGAGACATTTTAAGAGGATGCCTAGCTGAAAACTATACTGAAAACTCCTAGTAGCAGGAAAAGTGTTTTCGAAGTCAGGGAAATAGTCCATTCTCTAAGCATTCTTCTGCTATTTCTATGTCACTGGATGATGCTAGGTAAAATTCTGGGGTCAGCTGTGCCTGCATATGGGTCCTATGGGGGTCTCCTAACTCCCTTGGTAAGTTGCCAGTAGTACCAGATGGACAAAAGAGTGATAGCCTCCAGCCTCTCCATCACACTCCACTCACACATCACACTGGAGTGTACAAGCCAGGCTGAAACAGAGCGTGAGCCATGTCAGCAGAAGAACTGCAGGAACTAACTTTGATCACTGATCAAGGCAAAAGCAGGGACTCAACAAGTTCAGTGCTTGTGTCCAAAGTACCATTTCTAATGACCTACCTATTATCTGTTTTCCATCATCTACAGAAGCATTTGCCTCCTTTTTTTTTTTTGCCCCCATATCCTTTCTAACATCTCTGTTTCTTATTTGCTAAAGAATCCCTTTACATGTTACTAGAAAGAAGAACATCTATAACATTTTTATATCGAATAATGTTGTCATCCAAATAAGTTTACAATCCCAGACCTATATCCCAAGTTGTGTATTTGGGCTTTTTTTTTGTGATGAGAAAACCTGGATACATGGCATATTTTACCAACTGTTGTTTTTTCTGCTTTGTAGCTTTCTTTTCATCTGTCAAGAGGTTACATGACAGGATTTTTTGCCCTTGAATGTCATTTCATAGCTCACCTTTACTTCAGAGAAATATATGATTTTCTTTGTTCAAGAATCCATCACAAGCCCTTTCTGAAACTCTTAGAAAAACATTCCTGGCTTTATCTAAACCCACAATGTTTCCATGCACACATAGTTAAGAACAGAGCAAATCCTGGTGCTATACCTCAGATATATGCCCATGCAAGCTGGTGGGAGTTCATCCATGCAAAGTCTCAGAATTTGACCCAAATGGCTCCTTTATAGTTAAGAGTACAAAATATCCAGAAAAACCAGGGAATCTGTGGAACATTGTATTAATGCCAAATCAATTGCATTCTGCATTTAGGCGCTCATAAACAAATTTTTACCAGCAAAGCAAAGTGGCGCAATAAAATCACTGTTGCTTTCTCTTTGTACTTGTTAAGAGGTCAGCATACTGTTAATAATACTTTCAGTTTAGGGTCATTTATATTGGAACTGGTACTCCTTTAACAGTGTAGTCTCAGTTAAACCAGAACAACTCAGCAGATGCTGCGAATGGACTCAGTGGATGCAGTAGCCATCTACAATCTACAGCAGGCACATCAGGACACCGAAATCACAGCTTTTTAAAGAGCTTTGTTTCAACAGAAATGAGGGTTTGTGAAAAACCCTGAAGAGTGAGAATCACCATAGAAACATAGACAGACATAAGGTACAAAAGAGCAGGACATAAGCCCTTGGGAGCTTGACCTTCGGAGAAACACAGAAAGAAAGTTTTCTCATGAAGGGCTGGAATAGAGAGACTTGAATTTCTGAATAAAAAATTCTTCCAGTATACTGGAAAGGGAGACTTTATCTATTATTTATGAATAACAGGACTGCATGAAAAATACCTGTCCCTATCATCAGTTTCTTCTTCTGAATCAGTTGAGAGACCACCAATCACATCACACATTATCAATGAGAATGGACTCCTTGTCCCCCTTATTTAAATTTTCAATGCAATTTCTATGCAATTTCAGTCCTGGCATTTCCTGAAGTGATTGATTCACCATCTGTAAATTTGAGATATCGACTTGAGGGGAGTCAATAAGCAAGTATTGTTAAGTCAAAGGCTAGAAGAATACTGCATATTACAAGTACTTGCACAGTCTGCCCACCTGTGGATTTCCAAGTGCTAAGTTAAACACCACAGTTGTCAGTAAGTGGCAGGGAGTTCTGGCAATGAATCAAAATTACAATGGTAAGCACTCTGAGGCTAAAACAGCACAATTGCTCCTTGCCATTATACAGGCTATATCTAAGAAAAGCTGCTCTTCAAACGTTGCTATATAGAATCACTGGCCTAATCTCCAAATATAAGCAGTCCCTAGGTAGGCAGAGCTCTTTCACCAAGATCAGCTCATCCTTGAACTTCCAGATTATTTTCTTTTCTCCTTCTCTGGTAAGTGATGATGTTTATACCTCTCTCTATACATAATAGATGTCAACACAGCTCTGTTGTGAAAAAAAGGATTGGAATTTCCAGTCATAGCTAGTACATCGAATAGGTCCTGTGCAGCATTCTAAGTACCAGCATTTGGTACTGCACAGTTTGGTTTGGTCACTTTCAAAATGATTTGGTATAAGCACTTCGTAGAAATTCAGAAATTCACTTGGAAGAAGCCAAACTAGTGGACAGCTATATCTTGATATTGTGAGAGATTTATACGCTCCTGTCTTAGTAGTAGTTTTACTTGACAGAGTAAAAAATTACAATGGGGAGTAACTCACTGTTACAAAATCACTACATTGCCATTATTCAACTTTCTGCTCTTATAGGTCAGTTTATTTTAGTTGTTACACAGCTTAAACTTGGGCTCAAATCAAAACACAAGTTGAAGATTTCAGTCTATCCACAATGACTGTTTCAGTGCTGGTGAGGCACAAAAAGTCCAATGAATACTAAGAGTTCACAAAGTAATAACTGAGGGGCACAGGGCTAATAGTATTAATGTGATCATTAGAAGTGTTGTTAATACGCAGTATAGAGCTCTGAGCCTTTCATGCAGCTGCTCAGGTTTTTACTGAAAACTCTATGTTTGACATACTTTTTGTGTAGTGCTTAGAAATTTTGGAACAGTTTATGTTGTTTCACGCTGAAGCAATATTCCTCCCCTTTTAAAAATAAAAATGGATTTTTAGAATAAAGTGTCTTTCTGAATTGTTCAGTAAACCAGTAAACCTGCTGAATGAGCTGTGACTCCATAAAGTTTAGGAACTCATTTATTATGTGTGTAGATCAGACACTGCATTTATTCACAAAGTGAATCTCTAAAACTTAGCTTTCATTAGAGCTGTGGGGAGGCCCAGCCTTTCTCCCTTCGCTGGAGAAGGTGAAGCTCAAGAAGATAATTAACCATGAAACAATGAGGAGGCTTGCTGGGTAAGCACTAGTGTGAAAACAGTTACTCCTCACAAAGGAGGGGAAATTAGCTGGCTGGATAAAAAAGGAAGTGTCAGACTGGAAGACTGAAAGGACTGCAAGTGTAAGTAGATAGCTCTCGCATCATTAATGCAATTTTTTAACATTTAAACATCACTGATTTCTAAATTTAAATGCACTTAACTGCTATGTGTTAAGGGGATATTAATATGCCATTTTAAAATAATTTTCCTTAAACTTTCCATTTTCACATTTCACCACTTTTAGTCATCCTTCCCACCCATGAAAAAAGTCACCCGCTCTTAGTATTGTATTCTTGTTTACAAAGCCAATGTAAACAGAGTGTTCTAAAAAGATTCTGTTTGCTCATTGTATTTTACAAACTCATTATTTTACTTTAATACAGGTCTTTTTTATGAACATAGTTTCTTTTGATTATACTGTTTCACAGAGCAAAGACTTATGATATATCTTTCCTTTCAAAACTTCCTTCGACTCCAACAGTGTTCCCTGAAGCAGCCACATTTTTGGCAGAAGTTCAGTTGTATGCTATGCCAAAAGAAATAGAATAAACAAACACTGCTTAACGCAGCTGGCTGGGTAATTTACATATTACTGCACACCCCAAACACCAAGACCTGGATATGGATTAGAGCTACAACAATGACACAAACATCTTACATGTAAGGAGAAATGAAACTCAGATCATCATTGCTCATGATTTACATTTTATTATTTAATGTATATTATAGTACCTCTGACATAAATCTATGTGCATATTTAAATATTAAGTAGATGTATTTATTATAATTTCTCTGTGATTTATGGAAAAACTGTGCTAGAAATATTGTGGAAAAATGTTAAGTGGGTACATTTTTGAAAGTTTTCTTCTGGTAAAAGCACACTACCTAAATGGCCACATTCTGGCTTTTGGAAACAGTGAAAACCCCTCCAAGCACACTGAAAACCCTCTAGGCATGTTGTAAAAGTTCTTCCCTATACATAAAGCATAGGTAGGCCTCCAAATTTGCAAGTTCATGTGCTTTCAAACAGCAGCAGTCATTTTAGGTAAGATCAACAGTCTGTTCAGATGACCCCATCTCCTGCAGTGGTTAGTAGTGAATGTTTATGGAAAAGTTAGAAAACCATCAAACACATAGAAGGGTATGGAAGCTGGCCTCCCAAATTTGAGAAGTCAGCCTGGGGACTTTCAGAGTTGCAACTTATTAAGTATTAATTGATGTTTCCTCCATTAACTTGTTTGATTATTTACTGAAGTCATTTGTATTTTTGCTATCCTCCACATCCTGTATGAATAAAATTCATTTTTATTATGCACTCCATGGAAATAGTATTCCCTTTTGACTGTTTTAAATCTCCTGCCTGATAAATTCATTTGGTATATTTTCCTTTGTGTGTTAAGAAAAAAGAGTAAATCATTTTACCTTAGTTATTTTCATTTATTTTTAAAATAGTTTTTAATTGAATTTGTGTCTGCTTAGAGCTGATGCAGCTCCTAGAATGTCATATAATAGTGAACAATGAGATACCGACTATGCATATACTGCCTGAAAATCCTTCAAATATATTTCCATAGTGGCATGAGTGTTGTGGCCTCATCTTCCAATATAGAAGGCCCTAATAAGATTGAAAAACTGCAGTGAAAACTGTCAGAAAATAAGGTTTCTTCCTCTTTTCTAAAAACTATTTTGTTTGAGAACTCTTGAAAAAAAGTTCTAAAGACTAGCTTCAATTATACTCATATACTGTTCCTTGCAGAACTGGATTCATTAGACATGCAGAGCAACAAGTCATTAAATTAATTTAAAAATCAAAATTTTATGACTTTCATATTTCCCTTAACTATAATTTTTAAAACAATCCTAGCCTGAGTCATGAATTTATGATTAATGAATATTAGGCATCTAAATAAAACACTGACTTCATCCTGTAATTTGAACACAATGCATTGCAATGAGAGTTAGTGTCTGCTGAGCACTATTAAATATCTGACCCCATATTTAAGTAGTATAGGAAATGAGTTCTTTTGAAGACTTCTGTCCTTGAAAATTAAAACCTAGCCATTTTAGCTTTTATTTTTTAATGAGGTATTTTTACTGTTTAAATGGTGTTTGACAGTTCTCTCAGCATCGGCACACTTTGGAAACAAATTTTCAGTTTCTGAATATTACTTATTTTCCCACTAAAACTGATTATTCTTGAGAATTTGTCTGGTTTGGCTGGGGTTATGAGTTTGAAACTTCCCATCATTTTACAAAGCCATTGCAAAACATGACATCTGCCATAGTGAGGGAAACAGTAGAACAATATAGCAGATTGGTGAAATGCAGGGAGTATTTCAGCCTTGGATTGTTACCTTATATTTTTAGTTGTGACAGAAAGATTTGCAGTCTCTGAGGATGGAGTAAAGCCCACCGTTGAAAGACTTAAATGTGTTTCTTTTTTGCTTTCACTCTAAAAACCTACTAGGTGACTACTCAGGAGACTCTCTCAAAAATATAACACAACATTTATCTGAATTTTGACTAAAGTTGACTGGGCCTACGTAATTTTTCCTAAGATCTGCTCAACAAGAAGGGTTTTACCCTCTTTGTTTTATCAGATGGTCCAGATTCTGTGCACTGACATGATGACTGCTCTCATAACTATGCCTGTCAGAGGACTGGGCTTCCTCTACAGGTCCTCAAGAAAACTACAAGAAACACAGAATTTCTTGCAAGAATGTGGGATGTATTACCTCTCTTCAAGAAAAATCTAGACCTAGGTTCAACATCTGCGTAACTACAGATCGTACAGATAATTGTTCAATGTCGTATGTCCATGTCCATGTCACAAATCAGACATGCAGTGCAACCCAGAAGCTCAAAAACTTATACACCTCAAGTATGAGGATGGTACATCATATTACTCTAAAATCATAAACTCTAAAATCAAATATCAAATCAAATATGCATTCACTTAAAAATTAAATATTTTAAGGAAGCACCAAAGTAAGCAAATGCAAGCCATCAAGACTGTATTTTCATAGACTATATGGAAGAGGTCTGGTATCAAAACAAAAATTGTGATAGATAATAAAAAAATAAATCGGTAAAGGTTCAAACATAAGTCATTAAATAATTTGTAACAGCTAGATCATGTAATGTGTCTTCAGCACTTTACAGTATGCAGTGTGCCCTTCTCATCCAATTAAGTTAATCATCTCTTAGTACTTTGCTGTGCTAGACACTCCTGATGAACTTCTAAATTTTATGCAAGATTTTTAGCTAGGACTCAACTTACAAAATGATGGCTTGTGATGAAATAAGAAACTTTTAGAAACTAAGTTTTTTTTAGTAAAGCTGTCTAGAAAATAACTAAACAGTGACAGATTCATTTTTTAATGAACCCCTGAAACAAGGGGTTTTATATGTGTTTCTTAAGTTTAGAACAAGAGTCATTCTATGTGTTGAAAAAATATTGCATCAGTGAAGTAAATATAGAGAAGTGGAGACACCATGCCTAACATTATGAAAAACTGCTTTCTTTCCCAGAAAGGAACACAGAAACAAATAAATAGAGTAAAAGAATAAAGGTACCAAATCAGAAGCAATATAGTATACTTTAACAATTTTTTTTCCAAATGCATTGTAAAGAAGGAAGCCAGGAGGTTGGTGGGTAAAAATCCTGAACAGCGGTTTAAGCAGGCTCTTTACCTCCTAAGAAACAAGCTTGTGGAAAGAAGTGCTTTTCTTTTCTTTTTTTTTTTTTTCTTTTTCTTTTTTTCTTTTTCAAGTGAGCTGTCTCAGCATTGCAGATTTTCCCAAGTCCTTACAACTCTAATTAAAATGTGGTAATTGGTTATGTTACCTCAATTACCATGATGCATGGACATTGATACAAAGCGACACCAATTGAATCCCTTGGGTGTTATACCCCAAGGCCATCCCATTTATTGTGGCCTTATTATTTTCAATTATGTGTCTGGATGTACAGCATGCTTGCAAGCCAATACAGATGAGGGTTCTGCTGGACTTTCAGTGTAATGTACACATGAGATGACTCAGAAGAAGAAGAGAAATAATTTTTTTTTCATGAGGTATAGTAGTGAACTTGGCGATCAGACAAATGAATATTTCAGACATGTTCCGGACAATGTGAGAATTAGGGCACCTTAACCCAAATTGCCTTAGCTCAAAATCTCCATTTTAAATGCATGAGTAATACTGTCCCTTCAATAATTAGCCCTCTCTGTTGAATAAGAAAAGAAATTGTCTGCTCCATAAAACAGGTATGTTTCTCATTCAATGAATGAGCATTCTGGTGAAAAAGCAGCTTCTCCACTCACCAAAAAGGCAGGAATATTGAATTGCAGCTAAAGTAAAATACCTTAGAAATCACAGTTTTTTCTCTCTCCCTGTCCCAAAAAAAGTGAATTTCCATGGTCATCTTGTTGTAGGTTTGTATACAGAGAGATAACTAATCTGGGCAAGACATACACAAATTGGAATCCTCTGTAGCAGCTGGAATAATCAGTTGAGGTTAAGCACATAATTTGCAGTGGGCATACCACTGGCTGAACAAAAAATTAAAAAAAAAAATTGCAGAAAATAACTTACATATTCGCACTTTGACTTAATTTATGGGCACAACTATGACTGAGTCTGTCCCAAAACCATTTTTTAACTTTTCAGTCTTTCAAGTAGACTGTACCTTCTAAAGGAAAGTGCATAGTGACTTAAAACTTCTCCAGCTGTTAAGCAGGAATTTTAGGTGGAAATTTTGAGTTTAGTTAAATGAAGATTGTTGCTATTGCTATTGTAATTTCCAGGCAGTCTCTTTTTCCTTGAAGATGATTGATAGCAGGGTCTTGTTAGACAAGCTATAAGGCATCTGTGTAATCCTGAAGTTAAAATTAGGGTGATATATAACATTATATCATATATATACAATATATAATATTATAATATTATATCAAAACAAACAGATGGGGGAGATAAAAACCTTTTTTGCTAAAACAGACTAGGACTGCTTCCAGTTTTCTGAGATTTTTTCATTTTATGAATATCTCATTCTATATAGCTAGATTAACCTACTGGATCTAATCATATTTCATCTTTCTGGAGTGATTCTTATTGATAATTTTACATTCTAGATAGAACTTTCTGTATTTGAGAAGGACAGCTTTTACAGGACTGTAGATGCATGAAGTCCATGTTAATAACTTGCAATTTGTAAACTTACAGTGCCCACGGTTGCAAAAGGTGAGCAAAATTCAGCAAACTGCTGAAGACCATAAATGGAGACAATTCAAAAGAAACATAAAAGTTTTCTGTGGTTAATTCCAGCATACCTTTGCAATGTTTTAAGTGGCCCAGATAAGTGACTGAATGTAAAAAGGGGCAGAAAGAAGACAAAGGAACATCCCAGTACACAATTAGAAAGTAGAAGATGAAAGTGACTCCTGAGCTGAGACTGTACAATCATCTGGGGTATCTTATTTACTGTCAGCAAGTCAGATGCCATGAATGAGTCAGATGCCATCAGGCTATAAAAACATCTCATTTGTTTTCATAAATTACAGTATTTTGTGGGCAACCACAAAGACAGACTTGTTACCAAGGGATACAGTTTGTGTGCCAAGACTGGCACACCATCAAATACAGAGAGATACGGTAGCAGGAGAAATGGTTCTGGTACCTACCCAAGAAATGACTGCACAGGAACTGAGTGAAAAAGAAGGTTAGAACGTGCCAGCTCAGGCAAGGAAAGTCAAAGAAACAGGCATCCTGCAGTGGCTGGAGCATATTTAAATGCTGAGAATACGGATAGTTTTATCAACAAGAGAAACTTGTACATACTGACACACTTAAAAGAAGCATTATTATAAAGCAGCCTAAGATGAGAGGTTCCAAAACAAAACAGCCCACAGTGAAAATTAGATGATCATCATGATATCTCTAAATGGCTGCTATTTCTCAGCAGAAAGAATGATACAGCCCTCAGCCAGTCAAAGTCAGCTCAGCCCAGCAAATAACTCCAGACTACCTCAGGCAAAGAGGGAACAAAGCAGCGGGTACCTTGTGAAGTTCCAAGCCTCCAGATATCAAGCGAGGTTCTCTACTCATATCCTCACCATGCCTCAACTCCTAATCGATTGCAATCCCAAACAGAAACACAAGACTTCACTTCTGCTGCAAGAGCAGCACCAAGCTCTAATTAGCTGGTAACAGTTTATTTACAGCCACTGCTTTCATACAGCAATTGCCCACAAGCAAAAGAGGATAATATGTGTTCATTACAGTAACTTGGACCTCTAACATATCTAACATATCTCACAAATGCAACTTCTTTCTCTTCTAAGTCAAATAGGAGATATAAATTTACTTAAAAAAAACAAAACAAAACAAAAAAAAACCCCTGCTGATTTGTGGTACTTTACCTTTAAGATAACACAGTCGGAATGCAATTCACTCCCTCTTGGGCTTTTACAATACTCAGCCTCTAACAAAAAAAAATCAGGATTCTAAGAGCTGCTTTTTGGTTTGGTGGTTGTCTAAATACTGCACATATTTATTTTGGAAGCTCTGAAGTTCAACTGTTCTTTCTACTGCTGGTCAGATCATTAAACATTTTGTGTAGCACTAGCCAAATTTACTAGTTATTGTTGCAACACATTACTAACATGACTAAAACTATTCCTAAGATGGAATTACCACAAAAACATAACCAGCATTTCTCAAGAGAATTAAAAATCTCTGCTACTGTATTTTCTTTCCTTATCAGTCTTTTCTATTCCTCAGTCTCATATTTATCTTCTAACCCATTCACTTGCCCAGCCTATTTCACTGATGAATTCTTTTACTTCTGTTCTCATTTCTTTTTCTCCCAGACCCATTACTATCAAAACCCTCTGCAACTGTTGAAATGGCATTTGTTTTCTTTTATTTCTTTATTTTTCTCTCAATTAAATGTAATATATTATTTAAAATTCCTACCTACAATTTCCATAAAGCTTCTTTCTGGATCCTCAGTAATTCTGCTTTTGCCTTCAATTCCACTGAAATTTCAGTAGCATTTTCTCAAAATCTCAATTGTCTTCACATTTTACATTGCCAGTTGACTAATCCCATGCTTACAAAACCAATGCTGACAGTACATCAGCATTTCTGCAGCTTTTGAGGGATGAGGTCTTTCCATGCTGCCTCACACAGAGCCTCTTTTGACTGGTCCTAACACTCTGTTCAAACCTCTCCCTTCATTGAGTCCCATTTCTATGTCAATACCTAAAGCAAAAGAGCCAATAAACCAAACTAGCAGAGAAGTCCTCCTATGTTACAAATTTTGAAAAAGACAGGAAAACAACATTATTATTACTTTCACCAGTTCACTCGTCCATGGCATCCTTCTCATTAATTCACCATCTCTTGGGCTTATTAGACTAATAGCACTTCCATTCAGGAACTGCTAGTAATTCTAAACAATGCCTTATGTATCTTCCTACTGTAGGACCCTAAATGAACCAGAGAATTATAGATTCTGTTATTTATGTAAAGGAACTTTAAAAAAAAGAAGTCAAAAGTAGTATTTCACTGTTAGTCAGATAATTGCCAAGGCAGATGAGTCAAGATTTTTTTTCCTTTCCTTTTTGCTTGATATAAACCTAAAAAATTATATCACTTGTTCCCAAATCTCATCAAGACTCTTCAGTATATGAACTACATAGGATTATCATTGCTGTCAATGTAGCTGCAGTATAGACTTCAGAAGTGGGATAGTTGCACAAAGCATGCTGAGCCAATTCATCCGTTACAGTCAATGGTGTTACAGTAGGGATTATTTTATTCCCCCTGCTTTGTAATATAGTTTTATGCTGTACAAAACCAATCTAATTCATGCCACTTAATGGATGGTTTAAGCAGAGTGCTATTTTGCCTCTTAGGAATCATTTCCCTGAGATAAAAGCAAATTACTACATTTTACTTATATTCAAATAACAGAGGATTGTATATTAATCACATACCCATGGCATTCTATGTGAAATACACATCTACTGCTGGGATGCTAATTAAAACCAATCTTAGTTACACAGGAAATTCTTTTTCTAAAATATATTTACAATCAGTGAAATACGTCTCTGGGCCCAGTTCTGTTAGGTATTGAGCAATTTAGCACCAGGAGAAGATTTTTTTTTTTCTACTGGGTAGGATCAGATATGATGAGATTAAAAATCCAGCAAATACTATACGTGTAGGTGAGTTTATATTAGTAAACAATACTGTCCATACAATTCTGCGTGAAAAACTGAAGATCCACTTGTAGACAGTAAAGACTAGGAATGGCATCTCAGCCAGAAGAGAGCACTCAGAGATGGATACATTTTTTCTTGTGCTTAAAAACAGTTTCTTGCAAGGAATGAAATCCCACCAGACCATTTTTAAAGTAGCATCACTCACCGAGTCTTTTTCTGATCGCTTCTGTAGCCTGGTTTGCCAGTGGACAGCTTGCATGACAATGGCTTCCCACCTTCTCTCAAGGTTCACGATTATCAGCTGCATGGACTGGTGATCTGCATTTAGGTTGCAGGTCTCCTGATCATCCAGGAGGTGCTGGCATAACCGCAGCACAGAGGCCACCCCACGGCGCCTCTGCTTGATCTCAGAGCATAGGGACTGAAGGACAGACAAACAGCAGATGTCAGCATGGAATATTTTGCAAATTGAAACATTAATTATTATCTGACAATTTAGTGGTGCCCAATCTCTGTCTAGCAATATTTTTTTTCAGGTCTTCCATAAATTCTCGTACTTGTGTCGAAGCTGAATGTTTTATTTTCAGATAAATACTGTCTTAATAGCACAGACAGACTAACACTACGTTCAGTCTTCTTCAAACAAATGCCATACATAGCTAACTGTCTCAATAATGCTGAAAGTTTTATGGTGTAGACCCGTTTATTCTTCCTTTCTTTTTCATTCAACTAGGACACATCTGAAATTAGTTACCCTGACAGTAATCAGCTTCAGAAATCCTACAGAAAAATAAGTGGGAAAAATTGTAGGCATGCAATGAGAATATGTATATTTTTAGAAAAAACAATAGAAATTATGGATCATATGTGCCCTGTCACAGGAGAAACATTACAGAAGCAGAAAATTCAGTATAAAATAGTTTACAGATGTTTTTTGTTATCATAAAATATTTTCAGAGTAGTTCCATATTCAAGTAAATGTAGGAAAATGGTGACAATTCTATCATCCCTGAATGGGAGTAATTCACTGTATTTATTTCATATACTGATTCCAGTGCTCCTGAGAGTGCAGCCTGACGTAAACTGGACGAAGGCAGATGATTGCTAAACCCTAATATTGAAACTTGATGGGGGCCAGGATGTGTTGGTTCTCTACCAAAACCCTAAGAAACTGTACTGAGAATCTTGTTGAGCAACAGAATAAATAATGCATCCTGCATGCCAGAACTCGAGTGAGGTCTACCACGAGGAAACAGTTAATGACCTGGGGTGCTTCCAAGCATGGTTTTATCCATGGTTATACTCTACTGTCACTGAACATCAAACCAGGATTTTTTAAACTCATAACAAATTTTAATAATAATTAATCTATGAAGTTGGGGTGCAGAAGGCAGAAATGCATGTGAGGATGACTGCTTCAGCCCAGGTTATGAGATCCTTTACTTTTATAACATTGCAAGGCTCAGGTATCCAATAATTATCATAGGGCTGTGCTACTCCTGAATTTAACAGGACTGTGCTCTACAAATTAGAGCTTTCCAGATAATTTAAATTGTAACTTGCCAACATCTGTTTCCCTCTGTGGGACACCACAGAGGAAAGTGCATGACCCCATGAGAAAATTTGAACCATCATCTTTGTTTGAAGACAGGGTGTTTGCCTCTAAGCTTCCAGTTAATGATAGGAAGCAAATAAAAAAAGCTGCTACATCTCTCAAAGCTGTACAGAAGCGCTAACTGATAAAAAAACAGGATCACAATTCTTAATTTTATTAGCAAAACAAAAACATTCTATAGAAAGTGAATTCCAGCTCCACAGTAATGTGTCACTGCTTCTTTAAAAATTGAAATTTATAATTAGAAATTTCATAACTCAAAGGAGTATTTTGCTGCTGTTCTTGATCAATAATTTTAATAATATCAATAATATTAAGATCAATATAAGATAAATAATATTAAGCCGCAGAATGAACCAAAAGGTTGGTACAGACATCTAAAAACATGTATCTTTTCTTTGCATAGGGATAGCTTGCAAAAATCAGGGATTTCTTTTAAAGCCTTCAAGAGAAATGATGATTAAACTCACAAACATAGCTGAATTTCTAATCTACTTTCACTAGCACAATTGGGCCATCCTAACAGATTGCTTATTAATCAACAAGGGTAAACAAGGCAATGCAATCTCATTTAAAGCCGAAGTTTTAATGCCTAAAAGTATTTGTGTTCAAAATGTTATTCCCGATAAACCTTCATTAGAAGACATCTTAAAATGATTAAGTACATTTGATTGTAAAGTACACTGAGTAGTATAGTAGCAGGTGGACATTTCATACAGATGTTCCACTTATTGATATAATGCATTCTATAGCTATTTAAATTACCCTAACTCCATAATAGCTAGAATTCTATTACTTCTGTAATGAGAGAACCCTGTACCTTTAATATTTCTGAATTTTAAATAAGGTGAATGACAAATTCCCAAACCACTATTTATGGCAAAATATGACCAGGAATTTTATTATTCAATTTATACCAGAGCTGCATTTTCACTTGCGTTTCCTGAACTTGCCCTTATTTATTTTCCCAGAGTTCATTACTAGTTTCCTTCGTAGTTCTTGATGTAACCACCACGTCTGGCACATTTCCTTTCTGATGCTGTTCATTAGCTTAATGTCAGATCAGGAAAAATACCAGCCAACCAAACCAGACCAAAAAGTCTATCTAAAGTCAGGGTTCTTATTTTATATTTTATAACAGCTAGGCAATCCAGGTTTTTTTGGAAATGATGGTGAGTTATATACCGATCACAGCCAAATTTATGTAGGTCTGCATTAACTTCATAGAAGTCAATATAGCTCAGAATCTGGCCCCATACCATTAATTTACCTTGATCTAGCCGATTAAGTCATCCCTTATAAATATTGGTCTTTTCTGATACAATGCCTTTTAATATGATGAGGTAAGGAGAATTGCATTCATAAGCCATTATAGGGGACTTCAAGTGAGGCCTTTACATTGTGTTATCTGGAAGCAGAGCTACAGCATCCAAGTCATTTCTAATTTATATCAATTTTACACCAGCATAATAACAGTAGCTTTACTGAAGCTATTTCTGATTTACATGTCTGTGACAGTACAATTAGGCCTATGGCACTTTTGTTTCAATTTTATTACATGATATTATGGTTAATATTAAACAGGAGAAGAATGAAGTGCTTGTATCTAACAGTGTATTGAAATAGTTGGCTATAGAAACAATACTTTAAAACCCAGAGAACTTAATCATGTAAAGACATCTTTAAACCCTATATAATAGCACTATCAATAATGAATTTAAGCAGTATTAGGGTCTTGTATTCAGTGACCTAAAGGGACACATTAATTGCCTATATCCCATGACATGATATATACACTGTGGTGGTGTATATCCATCCAGGTCTTCCTATTGTTAAAATGGCATTCTTGTATAAAAACCTGTCAATACAGTAATTGCACATGGAAAGTATGCTTCCAGGATGACAGTCACTTAAATTATTTGCAAGGTACATTCTACACTGTGAATGTAGAAGCTATAATTCATGTTTGATAAAAGTCAATTAATTTAAGAAAGGTAATATGATGAGTATCTCTATTGAGCCTTGGGCCTTATGGTTTACAGCCGCTGTAGTGAGCTACCGGGCACTTGAAGGTTCAGAAAATTAAGATGTTATCTAACTGTACACTGAGGTGCATCACTTAGGCTCATGTAGTCTTCTGTGTGTGCAGAAGACTTACTGAAGTGTAGATTCAGAGATCAGAAACTTTCAATTTTGTCCCCTCATACTATAATGTGTCCATTGAGCTGTGGTAAATGTAAACACAATCCAAATCTCCGTAAATGTGCGAGAAATGTATTCACTTAAGCCATTTGCAGTGAGACTTAAACAAGTATTTGACTTTTTTGCTGCAGGCTAAGAGTATACACGGTAACTGCAGATGCTGTGTATGAACTTGGCTTTGTGTCTGAGTCATTTGCCTCACAACAGATAGGCTGATAACATTGAGGGGCTAGTCATTAGAATGTTTTTATGGTCATGGCTCCCCATACTGAGGATTCCTGTCCATGCTGCTAGAATCTTGGAAGGTTTTACTTCCCCCTGCCTACTCCTATTTCCAGTGCTTTGAAGTTATCACACGCATAGCTAAAAAGGGCTAGCTGAAACTACTTTCACAGCTTGTTAATACCATGACTTAAATCATCTGGAAAAGCCCCTGCTGAGGCAAATGACATCAAACACTCCTTCCAAGCCAAGGGCTAATGGCACTATCTATGGGGATGGAAGTGGCCACGATCTGAACAGAGGGTGCTTGGCTTAGCTGCATGACTCCTAAATGAATGGCATATGACCAGAAACATGTATGCAGCTTTAGGCAGTGCCAGACCATATGTGAGGCATAGAAAGGTAGGAGGTTGAGGAATGTTATAACGTCTCAAGCCCCAGTCAGTCTCCATCCTTCAGCCTTCCTGCAGCACATCAGCACCTGAGCTGTGCTGCACCACTTGCTCCCCATGACTGAAAGGCCTGTAGTCTTGGAAGTCAGTATTCTCACATAACATGTAAGATGAGTTGGCCACTGAAACATGTTACATCAATAATCTTGACCTGGTGTTTAATATTAACTATTTGAGATTTTTGATTAATTCAGTGGGACTAATTGTTCTTAAAAGTAGCTTTGAAGTCTTTGTAAAATTAGTTGAATTGCCTTAAATCCACAAAATCTACACATTCACCACATAGATTATTGAGATGTTTTCATAGTTTCACTTATTACATACTGTTTGGAGAATCCATTTTTATGGGATCTGAAGTTTCTTGTTTTCACTCTACAACTGGACTAAATGTTCATGTAGAGATGGCCAGAGTTTTGAAAAGGGTCGGACAATGACAAACAGTAACTTAAACAGATGGATTTTCTTTGTGCTTTCAGAAGAAATACCAAGGTATACTGAGATATGTGCTATTTCTGGACTTCTGTGTATGCATGGGCAATACAGGCTGTTTTCAGGAACACAAAAGAAGCTGCAGATAAATACCAGATCTAAGAGGAAGTGTCTGTCTAACCTTGGCCTGTTAAAGGCTTACTCTTCCTCCTTGTTGCAAGATGTGGGCATGTGAGGGAATGATACAATTCTGATGGTACCAGTTCTTTGATGGAAGATGAATCTGCTGCTCTTCAGTGCAACAGTCACATGCAGAAATTAAGGCAGGATCTGAGAATGGAAGTCACCTTTCTGTGTACACCAATCAAACCTCTTAGAATTTATTTGCTTTTTACGCCTGATTTTTGGCTACAGCAGCATTTCAGTTTTTAAAAATGATAATGTAAAACTCTTAAGTATCACAACTTACAGAAATAATACATTGATAAAAAGAAACAGGAAACAGGCAAACAGGAAAAAGAATAGAGGAAATTCTTGCAAAGGTAGGGTAAAATGTAGTTTTCAGAGTTTTCTGTGAAATGGCAATGCCTGTTGGAACTTCTCAGGGTATGCATGCTTACAGGACAGATGGGAAAAAGAAAAATCTTTTGTTCTGAATGAAAAAGAAAATAAAAAGTTCCACAAAATATATTAATAAGAGAGTAATTCTTTAAAATAAAAAAGCTAAATGACAAAGACAGAAAATGAATGATTACTTGTCATTGTTTAGAAAAATACTGCCAAACCTGTGTGCTTTTGCTGATTTCAAGGTTAAAAGAATTTGTCACATAATATGGGAAATCTACTCAGTTGCATACTGTGTGACTTAATCTATATTGAAGCTAAATATTCTATAAGTATGCAGTGAAGTGCAAAAAACAGCAATTGAAAAATGACATGATTAAATGGCACAACATGCAATCATTTGCTCTCAATTATATCAATGTATCTTCTTCATTTCAAGGAGGCAGGCAGAAATATTGTTTTTTAAATGCCTCTATTAAATTGGGCACCAATAATAAAATAGATGAGGGCCCTAATAAGCTCATTTGCGTAACATATATCACACACCACAAAACTATTCTCTCCAAACAGGTTTGTTCATAGATCTGTCTCCCGGTTGTCACCAGTCTTGGCTATATTAAAAGATTTTAAAGGCACAAAGCTTGAAGACCATTCAGTGAAAAACCTTTGTACTTAACCCTTGAGATAAATTTAATGCTAATTATGGAAAAAGTATTGATATAATATCTTTCCTGTCACATTTTATTATGATGACAGTCACAACAGAATCTGGGAGTGACATTTTAGAAATATCATCTAATTGCAAGTCAGAAATACAGAATGACAGTTTAAAGTAGAATATCACTTCTTTCAAAATAGTGAACTGGTTGTCTTCATTTAAAAGCCCTACTTTTAATAGTATTACAACCACTAAATTGCTACATTGATCATATCTCTGTAACTCACAGCTTAGCAAAGTGTTACGATATTTCTCTTACAAAAGAATTGTGTCTCTTTCTAGACATATTAAAAATGACAATGAAAGGAAAAAAGACCTAATTTTTTCACTGCCTTTAAGAATGTACATAGGGGTTTGCATTCTACATATAAGCAAGTATTTAATGAATTCTTTTCATTAGCTTCAAAAGGTTACATGGGTATCTGTACTTATCAGTAATAAATAATTGAATAATTTATTATTATAATATGTATTATTAACCTAATAGATTATTTATATGTTATTTTATTATTATTTTAATAATGAAATTCATTAACTAGGTAAATATATTTATTTAGATTAAGTAAAATATTTACTTTTAAATAGCATTCCAATTTTTCTCTAGAAGTAAAATATATACATTAAAAACAGTCACAATTCAGATTAGATGATTCTGGATCCATTTCATAAAAGCTACTACTATATCTGTACGGCATTCTTTAACTTCTTTGTTCTATTCCTTATGCCTATTTAAGTACTTCAAAATATTTGTTTGTAGGAATACCATTCAATGGTCTGTTATTTAGCTCATACTCCCATGTAACTAGTAATATGTAATATACTCCTCTTCAGAAATTAAAAACACTATTAAAATTCCAGACGTATAAAACAATATGAAGATTAAGTTACTATAAAAGAAACTATAATAGCTTACAGATTGCTTGTATCATTACGAAAGCGCTGGTATCTATTACAGTGTCTCCCTGGAATAAAGAATGCACTTTTGGCAATAATCTGTTAAAAAAAAGTGCCCATTATTGTTAAGATGCTCCTATCTTAACTCTAAACTAGTGTGCAATTACAGGAAGATAACTTTTAAAAATCAAAGTAAAACAGTGTTGGATGAAAAGGAATCTTCCCTACTGAAATACAACATATCTTTTTCAAGCCTTATTTTTCTTGTGTTTCATACATGGAATTAGATTAATTTTTAAACAGAAGTATTTTAGAGCTATATACTACACAACTGGAAGCTGAGGTTAACTTGGTTCCAGGGAATAAGCCATGTCACTCAGATAGAAGAGCCAGAGAGGGTGGCAGGATGATACCTTTTTCTAGCCTAGGAAATTCCTTGCATGGGTGTACATCAATACCTGTAACTCTCAAGCTGAGGTTCAGATGTTAATATTTACTTACTCCCTTTCTTAATCTAGCTCCCTCATAGGTGGTAGATGTGTATTTTTGCTGTCCTTGTGCAATGGGCCTGGTATTTTCCAAAATATAGTGAGAGCTTACCCTATTCTGAATTACAGAAAAACATGTCCTGCAGTGTATAGGTATTACCTTTTTTATGGGAAAGCAGCGAACATAAAATAAATTAGACTATTCTTTTGGAGGCTTTGGAACAGGAAAGGGGAAATAAACACATGTAATAAGTAAGGAAAAAGATTTCCTTTGGCTTTTTTCTTATGTCAATGAAGTAAAGTTTGCTTGGATACAAAAATATATAGGTTGAGCTGTGCCTCGGTAAACTGAGGAAAATAAATTGTGATGTTTTCATGTCTGTCTGTATACGCACAGAGACAACAAACAGGCTTTTCCAGAAATTCTGTTCTTTATCTTATTTCCAAAAAGCAGTGTATCCTCAGAATGGATATACATTATTTCACCTTACCTTAAACATAAATATACTGACCCACAGTTTATGGTGTCAGTTCAAGACAATACTAAAAATCCCCAACAAGAGAAGCCACTTAGAGCAGAATCAACCAGATCCAGGCAGCACTGTGGTGAGGTAGGGTCACCCCTCTCAGATGTAGGGTAGCTAGCTCAGTACTTAACTTGGTACGTATGATTAAGCGATCACATTGACTAGGGAAGTACATGCCCCTCTCTACTCAACACTGGTGAAGCTGCCTCTCAACTCCTGTTCAGTTCTGGTCCCCTCTCCAAGAAAGAAATTGGGATGCTGGAGCATGTCCAAAGAAGGACGATAGAGGGGTCTGGAAGGCAGATCATATGAGGAGTGGTTGAAGGAGCTGGAATTGTTCAGCCTGAAGGAAAGGAGGCTCAGGGTATCTACAACTACCTCTCTACAACTACCTGAAAGGAACTTAGTGCCATGGTTTAGTTCACATGGTGGTATTCAGTCAAAGGTTGGACTTGATGGTCTTGGAGGTCTTTTCCAAAATTTACAATTCTATGATTCTATAAATATGTCAGGTTTTAAATTAATGCTAACTTGCTTCTTGTACAAGTTAGACGGACATGACTGACATACACAGTTTAGTCCCAGGACTACAAGAAGGCTTGAATTAGAGGGAAGGACAGAAGAAGGTGATTTGGCCAAAATTAACTGTGCATGGCAGTCAAAAAGCTACGGGTTATCAAAAGCCAAATGTGTGGCCACAGTGACTGTTTGTGATGGTCTTAGAGACTCAGAGCTACCCATACTATTGCACCTTCAAGTGCCACTCTTCCAATGCCTGGACAATAGCATTGGGGTGAGAAAAATAGACAGGATGGGAGAAAAGGGGCCATAAAAGAGACCTTCACTTCTGCCTTCACTAATGCTTAGAACATAATGAGGTTGCTCTTACTGTGACCAAAATATCCACGTGACCAAATGATCCATTGTGACCAAAAAATGGTCCATGAAAATAAGCATCAATGTGATAAAGGGAAAGATGGTTCCATAAGAATGACATTGCACCATCAGCCATCGATAAAATGCACAGAAAATCCATCAGATTAGGGGCCAGGCCTTCAGTTTTGTTCTGAGGCAAGGAAATATAGCTCTTGCCTAACATTAAAAGAGTCATCCTTCGAAGGACAGAAATCCACATACTATTTTTTCCCCGTTGACTTTATGCAGTAAGCATAATCTAAGCCACTCTCCCATCTCTAGAAATATGGTACCAGTCTAAAAATCTCATTCCTGACTAACGTCTCATACTTGTGATACATAATTTACCTGATAAGGACTGCAATAAACACTAAGGAATATATATTGAAGACCTGTTCTTTTACACTCATATTCTTACTCATACTAAATTACACTTTACCCTGCAAACAATTCTACTAAAATCAATAGATTTCCTGGCAGTATGAAATTATTTTCAGTGTAAGTAAAGGTACCCATACAGTCCATGATAATACTCCCTACTGGGACGATGGTCTTTTAATTTACATACAAAGACAAAACTTGGGAAAACTGTCCAGTTTGAAACCAAAATTAAGCAATAGTCTGCTAGGTCAATGATCCACCAATTAAAGAAAAACCTCATTAGTAGGATTTAATGGGTCCAGAGACACTATTCAATCAATGATCCACTAATATTGGATAGATTTGCACCTGAAAATGCAATGCTATGACTCCAAAGGGGCAGTTATAGACAATCAAATAAATCATCTAATCACATGCAATAGTACAAAGTGAACCTTGATGGAGACAGTGCAGTGAGTTTTCTTAACCTGTCTTAAATTCCCAGTCCATGCTGAGCTTTTTTTCCTACATGTTATCAGTAACAAAGGTAAAGCTTTGAGGCCAACCAAAGTACCAGCCCTCTCTGTAAATTAATGCAAGTCAGTCCTGGCTTATTTTTAGGGGAAATATTTCATTCTCCTTATGTTGTGTCATCATCTGCTTTCTTCTCATTTTCCTTTTCCAGGTTGATAGCAGCAGAAGAGAATGATTCTGGTTTTGCAGTAAATAGGTCTTCAAGGCAATAGCAGAACAATAAGCAGTCTCATTTTCAAAGAGTCATTTGGATGGATCAAAAGAAAAAAAAATCAATTATATCTTCAATCATAGTGAAAATAATAAGTGATAGAACTCAGAATGTTCTCTCAAAATAAGCCATTTTTTTTTACTTCTACACATATTGCTCTTCAGGAGGCCATGACTGAGACAGGGAAATACAGCTCAAAATCTGTAGGTGTCATTGATATGAAAGTCTTGGGAAAGGAACCGTAAGCCCTTTGTCACGATGAAATTTCAAGTTTTACTTTGTAATGGCCAGTTTGGAACAGCTTTCTCTGTAAGCCAGTGTCTTCTGTGTTGCTCAAACTGAGTGAGATCTGAAGTCTCTCAAGCTTACCCATGACAAGAGAATTAAAAATAGATCCCCGGTACAGTAAGAAAGACAAGGACAAGGGCTCAATTGCCTCCTCACCAGTTTCAGTTAACAAGATGGTTCAAATGAGCACCCTACTGCACATCCAGGAGGACTGAAAGAGAAATTTGGGCTTAACCTTTCTGGAAAAGAAATAAACCTGTAATTAGTGTAGAAGAACCTCACAGATATCAGTAAATCATTCTAAGTTGGAATTGCAATTGTCTCATCCCCAAGTCCCTCTGTCCTAATGATACTCCTCCTGATGATTTGTGATTTGTCTCAACTAATGGAGAATGTGAGCCTGAGCTAGTCATTTAGAAGCTGGTGAGGCACCTCTTCTCCATAGCCTAAATTTTAGATATTTTGGATGCCTAAATCAGAATGGATTAATTGCATCCTAAAAGTACTTTTCTCCCAATTATTAGAAAAGAAACTCAGAGAAGATCTGTGCCCTGTAGCTAGTCTGTTTTAACATATGCATATTTTAACCCATGCTGTTTGTGGGGCAATCTTCTTGGTATATCAGAAATAAGGGGACAGTACATAAAATAGACCCAAGAAGTAATCAAAATATGATTTTTTGGCCTAAAAACAGCCACCAGGTTATTCTCTGTCCACCAAAGCATTCAGTATATTGCTGTATCTGATCTCAGTTCTTCCTATTACTAGAGAAACCTCCATCCCACATCCCAGTCTTAATCCAGAGCTCTTCTGTCTATTTCTCCCAGCAAAGGGAGTAATTGTGGGGGGGGGAAAGGTTTAGACAACTAGATATTATTTAAGATTAATTTTTATGTTTTGATTAATCAGAAAGTAAGTAAGAATGTAAAAGAACAGAGAATTTAAGGTTTAGGATTCACAGCCAAAATTAGATGATGGAAAGAAAACTGTAATCTCAGCAGAGCATTTATTCCTGAATGGGAATTCTATGTCATATCAGCGTTGCCTTAAATAGGGAGAGCACACAGTGAACTTTTTTTCAGTGAATAGTAAGTATACTAAGTTAAAATCTGAGGTACATTAAATATCTAAGTGTTCTGTGTTTATGTGTATTTGAATATATACAGAGTATTGTGCATCGATATTTTAGTATATTAAATCAACTTAGAGATACAATCATGTATTGTATTGGGGCCAAAAAATATGTATGTGAAGCTGCTTTAATATAAAGATGTGGCTTCCCATTTCAGTGGTCCAATGAAGTGCTACTTTAGGATGGTAGGTCATGGAAATTCAGTCTGAATTTGCTTCAAACCTTTGTGAGAAGCATCAGGCTACATCCAACTTTGGAATTCTACCTGTTTTTGTACAATTTAGTACTGTATGGATTTCTGATTGCTAAAATTTAATCCAAACAAAATTTGGGTAAACAATTCTTCATCTGTGAAAAGTTTTAGGTCTCTGAAGTCACACTTCTTTTGGACTTCTTTTGAGAAATTTATTAAAACTATAACTTTTTTTTGGTCATCATTGAGGTGTGAAAAGGATTAAATCCATCTTGACTTCTTTTGGACTTTCTGTGGGAGACTGTTTTGCATACTTTTGTTACATGCATATTGAAATTCTGTAATTCTTTGATTGCAGCTCTGCCAGAAACATCATTCTAAAAACTGTAAAGGATCCAAAATGCAGTGGTGAAAGCAATTCCTGATACCTCTAGCAGGAAAGCACTTTCTTTAATTTCTGTATCTCCAAACCTTTATTCAACATTAATAGTTTAACTTCATTTTGGCCATAATCATACATGCTCCCAAACTCACTTGTGTTTTATTTGGCTGATGTACATTTAACTGATTTTTTTGTATGAAGTACAGTGCTGACTCTTCTACAAACTTTTCAGTAAATATAAAAAAGCACTGTAAAACATATTGACTATTAATTTCCAATGCAAGCTATATTATATAATAAGAAAGTTTAGTTGCCTTAGGCACTGGAGAAATAAGAGATGTTGCTGAGAAATACTTTTTATTTAAAAATGGCACTACATCATCGGGTATGCTCAAGTCATAAATGTAATGGAAGATGAAAACTTACAGTTCTGAATGGCTCTAATCATTAGAAATAGTTACAAGCATCACATAATTTACACTGTTTACAAGGCAAACAGAAATGGCAACAAATAATACTAGCTGTGGAATTCAATAAACCCTTGACTTTTAGAAATTTCAAATGAGAAGAAATTTTCATCATGTTTTGTATGATTAAGCAGTCTGATTTCTTTAATGGATATATTGACCAAAGTCAATGAAAACCACAAGCTTTCAGTACTGGTGAAAACCAGGACTATTTTTGTTAAAGACACAAATAAAGATTTAAGAGACAGGTATGACTCTATATAGCATGTTGCTTATTGCTTCAAATAAAACCTGATCAGAAAAATGACATGAAAAGCAACATTATTTTTGCCAAACACAATTTAGTGGAAAATCTCTGGTAAAATCCTGTTCTGAAAAGGAAAATCTTGTTCCCCATCCAAGTTTGGAGGAGAAAGAGAACAGGTTCCTTTATAAATCTTGCTACTGAAAACACTAGAGGCTTTCCTAGTCATACATGATTGAGAAGGGATTCTGAGACAGACAGGTACTCACAAATCTAAGCTTATTCTTGAGTATCTGGTCTGTGAGCCAAAGCCAAAACAGCTTTTTGAGGCTGATCATTTCTCTGTATAAAACACTTAAAGTCTTAAGTTTTATTGCAAGTGACAGAAATATATGACTAATTATTTAGGCTCCCTTGCTGCTTTTGGAGGGCACTTTGCAGAGAAAAAAAGCATGCTTTTTGAAGTCCCAGACACAT
The DNA here is from genome assembly GCF_971803275.1 of Cyanistes caeruleus. Classification (NCBI taxonomy): domain Eukaryota; kingdom Metazoa; phylum Chordata; class Aves; order Passeriformes; family Paridae; genus Cyanistes; species Cyanistes caeruleus. The sequence goes on along the minus strand of NC_141706.1, from coordinate 42,590,114 downwards.
AAAAGAAACATGGCAGACCACTTCTACTGACAAGCTAACAGGCACATAAATTTCTGGCTAGAACTTACTCAAATGAAACTTAGTAAAACTTTCATGAAAGAATGCAAACTCTTTTTATTATTGCTTCTCATTCTTTACAGCTCCAAATCTCTCCTGACCCACAAAATAGCTGTACATTGTTAGTCTAGGAAATCAGTTGTGCCAATTATCAGTCTCATTATATCTGGTATTTCAGGGGCTAGAACTATGTGTTTACCTGAGAATCTCATATTTCATTAAAAAAGTAAGATCCTGGATCTTGCCCTCATGGTTTTCTGTGGAAAGCTAGAAAACATGAACTCAAGGGACTTAAAGAGGAATAAAAAGCATGAATAAATAAAATAAACATGTTTGTAGCTATGACGAGCTCAAGAATATGAAGTATTTTTTTATTATTATTATTATTTTCTTCTACATCCTGTGTCTAGTCTACATTTTGTGTTGCAACAGAAGAAATAACAGGAGTCAGACACCCAGGCTTCCCTCTTTACAGCTCAATATCTTGTGTTCATTCTTTCTCCTTTCCTGAACAGAAGCTGTGCTTAGGCTATACTTGACTTTCTGTGAAAACCTTGAAAACTGATTTAATCTCTATGTATTTTATTTCCCTCATTTCTAAAGAGGGGATGATAACAATACCTGCCTTAAATGTTTAGTGGGGCTTAGTTCAGTAATGTTTGTGCAGCATGTAGAACTCCTTGACTGGACAGTACTATAGAAATTCTAAGTATTATTATTACAGAGGAGTGTTCCAAAAGAAAATAATGGAGTAGCCAATTCTTTAATAAAAAGAACGCTCAAATTTATATGGCATGATTTTCTATAAAAAAGCCTAAGAAGTTGAAATAGTTTCTTACTAGTGAATTTAACAACTACTCCTTCCTCCACATTGCTCTCATCTTGGGTCCCAGCTGCATATGAGCTACACATTCAATTCATCCTCCAGTTCCAAAATGGAAGGAAAACACCCAAAAAAATGGAATAACTGTTTTTCCTAAGGCATAAGTGTAATTTAAAGCATAACATTATGGAATGAAAATCAACGGCATTGTTGAGTTTATTTTATTAAAAATGTTTCCCTGTGTACAGTGGCTGTGTGTATTGGGATGGTGCATCACAGTAAATTTCCATTAAGAAACAATGATTCACTTACCACAGTGAAAGCAGTAATAAGGTTAAATTCTTAAGTTAAGTGGAAAGTAAGTCAAACTAAACCCCAGCAGGTTTTCTACTAGTGGCATAGCTAATGTTTTTGAAAATGTTCTAAATGTTCTTTCTCAAATATATGTATTATACATTGCAGTATTGTTAATTATATCCATTTTCTCTTTTATACACTTCCCCAGGAGATCAGTGAAGAATGGAAAACTTACTTATAGTGGATTTCAGATTTAATGAGACAAAGATGGTTCAATATATATGACAAAATGATGTGCTCTCACCATATATGATGGGTAATTATTTTTTATACTCTAATGGCTACCATTTTGAAAATAATTAATGTATTATTTGTGTAATTAATAGATAGTCAACCAAGTAAGGAAGTACTCTGGCTACATCATGGTAGGTGATACTATACTGTTTAACATCTAGCCTTTTGGTTAACATTTAACCTTTTGGCATGCTATCATGTCATATACGTATTAAAATATTTGAGAGATTTATGCACAAAATAAGTAAGATTGGTATGGTATTTCTATGTGTGTTTGTGTGTGTGTGTATATATAAATTTAGATTTTAAAAAAAATCTTGCCTGAAATTAGATTTTAAAATATGTAGTTCTGCACTTAAATAAATGCCATAATTATCTACAGAAATAAAAATGTCCAGCATTGCCTATGGAAAATATGCATCTATTGCTGTGAAGTTCTGCAGGTCTTTCAACAGTCCTTCCTAATCGCTCGCTTTGAAGTTCGCTGATAGATCAAACAGAATCATCATTACCTTTTTCCCCCATTAGCAGAAAACTGCAAATCATTAAAAAATTAGTATTGATGTCATAAGAAAACTTAAAATTGCTTTCAAATGGACAAGTTCAGGAGCCTGAAAACCACTGACTTTATCTACATTGACACACACTTCTCATTAATCATCATGATTAGAATATGAAGAGTTAAGGAATGACTAAGTGGGAAGGAAATAATATTTCTGCTGTTGTTTTCTTGAACACTTTTACAAAAAAAAAGAGGTATATTTAGAAGTGTTGGCAACATACTCTTTGAGGTGTATATTTAAGAAATTGTCCATCACCTTGACAGTGCTGTTGTTCTAGACACCCTGGTGTACTAATGGAAGAGAAAAAACCTCTTTACCTCTAAAGCTTACAATGACTTGTGATTCCTTTCTTATTCTTTGGTCAAAGATCACTTGTAGAGTAAAGCGACCTGTAATGATGACTCGGATGAGGGTTTATTTAGAAACCATGAACAGAAGAAAATTGCACAGTTCTACCAGGTGTGTTTGCTAAATTAGCCCTCTTTCCTGAATGTTACTACTACTTGTGGGAAATGGAACAAAACATGCAACCTCTACTAAGTCGATTGCAAAGCTGAACACTGGCCTGCGATTGAAAGAGCTTATCATCTCAATAAAGCATTGTGGCTACAATCTTTTCCATCCTTTCTATAAATCTTCAGGCTTAGGCTTAGGCTGTGGCCTAGATTAATGCAAATCTCATAGGGTATATGTCTTTTCCACGTATATAGTCACCACAACCTTGAATGTTTTCTCATGTATGCTAAATTTAGCTCACTGTAATTGTTACCTCAGATAGACTGTTCTTGACTCATATGTGCAGAGATATAGGTTATTAAACTGATGATCACACAAGACCTTAATTACCTTATGCAGAGAGTGAAATTCAGAGTGAAGCTTTTGTGATAAAATTCAGCTGCTTTTTTTTTGCCCCTCCCCATTTCAGGGGGGTTGGAAATAGATCATCTTTAGGGTCTCCTCCAACCCAAACCATTCTATGATTCTATATTTTACAGTAAAGTCAAAGGAAAGAATACTATTGCTTTTGCAACTGTGGTGCAATTAGCCCTCTAAAGCCTCCTTTAGCAAAAAGTATTTCAGAAATAAATATTATTGTAAGGATTCAGTAAAATAAACATGAGCGAACACATAAATGAAGATGAAAATATATAATTAAATATACACATGCATCACATTATGTTATGCATAAGCTAAATATTTCATCCCACCATAAAGAAGAGTTTCTTTACGAAAGCCACGATAGTTTTTTTATTACCTTAAAATATTGCAGTTGTTTCTCAGCATTCATTGTTCCTTCATTTTCTTGTCTCAGACAGGAATTGAAGATGAAAAGCTCTGTATCTCTCAGCCACCCTTTCAGCTCTTTGATCCTGACCTCCAGCTGCCTTACCAGGCTGCCGCTTTCAGGCGAGAGCAGGTCACGTGGACCTAACCCACTGTGCCCTACCATTGTGTCTTGGATCTTCTCTCCTAGGGTTTTCTAATGCATCAGATAAAAAAAAAACATAGATTATTATGTACCAAAACATATATAGGTTAATGTGCAACAAGAAAAATCTGTTAAATGACTAGAGATGTGTTTTTTTTAATAATTATGACTAATATCAACCAATTTCATTCTTTGTTTCCTTGTTTCAATACATTTCAATTTTCGTACCCTTGTTTCTCACTTATACTGTTCTCTCTGGGTCACCGACTTTGCTAGAAGGATTATAAATCAGTGTTTAATAAGAGTAATTAGGTACAGAGGAGACAAAATGCTTCATAACTTTGTAAACTAGTTACTCTACAGAATTTGTCTGTGGCTTTAAACACTTATGGCCTTAAGAGTTGCTGGTTTCTAGGCAGCAACAGAAAATATGACAATCACTGAGTTCACCAGACTCCTACCCAGGGTACCATTTAAATTTTTGGAGAAATACTGAGATTTTTTTTTGAGGTATGACTGCTAGGTTATAATTCCCATACATGTAACCCTGGGGCAGTTAGGTGACAAAACAGCTGGTTTGTTTTTAAAAATGGATGAACTCATTCAGACAGCAAAAATCCTCACTGCTCCTGAACATACGGCCACATTTTAAGGCGACCAAATTCGAATTTCAGTTCTCTGTGTTAAGCATCCACTTTAAGATAATGGACCAGAATAAACGTTCACCTCTTATTGCTAATGAAACTAATTTACTCCCGCTTTTCAAAGTAGTATTTCTAATAACAGAATCACTGAATAACATTTTGATAGTGGACGCTGGGTGCTTAATGAGTATTCTGAAGAGGCCAGGGATAGAAAGTTACCTTCCTTTTCAGTATTTTGAAAGGCAATCCTTTAACATCACAAGAGAGATGTGCTGTTGCCTGCTTCCTCTATGCCAAGCAGTATTTTATCTGACCTATAAGAGGCTGTCAGGCTGACACTTATTATAAGCACTAGATCTGTGTTACTGATTGTAGAATATTGAATATACACTGACACTCACATCCAATAACCTTTTAAACTGATAATTAGACGCGGTTAATTGTTGTAGCATGAAGATACAGTTTTAGGTGACCCAGTATGTCTGTCTGTTGAAAGTGAATGCTGTAGAAAGTTACTGGAATATAATTTATAACAATGAAATTAGCTTCCAAAAATAAGCTTTAAAACACGAATAAAATTAGAGCAACAGATATTAATCTGCTATGTGGCATTCTGTAAATCACGTCTTTAGGAGATCATAACTGAAAAAACATGCTTTCTTGGCAACACCCTTCTATTTTCATGGTGCAAATATTGATAATTTGAAGACCCTCAGTGGAATC